>NC_140963.1:81854996-81887496 GCF_056783735.1 Eptatretus burgeri | reverse complement strand
TCGTGCACTGAATAACATACCCATCGCTTGTGCTTCCCTTGTGCTCCGAGTCACTTACCCATGGCATTGTGCACTTCCCTCATGTTCCAAATTGCACACTCATCACACCATGTCCTTCCCTCGTGTCCTGAATCACACACTCATTATATTGTGTGCTTCCATCCTGCTCCAAATCTCACACTGATTACACTGTGTGCTTCCCTTGCATTTCGAATCACACACCCATCGCACCCATCCCTTCGTGATCCGAATCGCACACCCATCGTTCCCTGTGCTTCCCTCTCACTCTGAATCACACACCCATCACACCATGCTCTCTCTTCCTGCACAGAATATCACACCGTACACTTCCCTCGTGATCCGAATTGCACACGCATCGTACCCTGCACTTCCCTCCTGCTCCATTGGCGGAAACACGGCTCTTTTCTCAATGAATCCATAATATATTTCATGAGAAAGCCACCACACCAAGCCTGGTGTGTCACTTAATAGGTAATTTTGTCACGCCATGCGCTGGTTGCTCTTGTGTAAGAGTAGAACCGCAGGTGAGTACTTAAAAAAAAATTGGAAGTAAACATTTTTTCCTCATATAGAAGAAAAACATTTAGTTTAAGGAAACCATGTTACATCCCCCTGCATATGTCATAACCCGTGGTTGAGTTCTGTACACGTGTTGGGCTGTGGTTAAGATGTCTGCAATTGGACATCTTCTCCAAACCAGATCAAAAAAATTTGAAAATTGGCATGTGTCATAAACTCTCAATGGGGTGTGCAGTGATAATGATGACATCATCGGTGAAGTGGTATTCCAGCCATTATTGGCTGAATCAAAATCCTTATCCGAAAAATCTGAAACTTCATACGTCTGATCTACAACCCGATGTGAGTGAAGAATTAAACTTCGGACGTCATCGGTCACGTGGTCTGGTGGCCAATTTGGATTGACAAGAAATGTAAAAAAAATCTTCTTCTCCAGAACTGCTCAGCAGATCGATGTGAAATTTCATCTCTATGATCGACGAGCCATGGGGAATATACAGTTTGAATGTTTTTCATATTAACCTTAATTGACACAATTTAGCCTTCATGTGCACAAATGTGGTCGTTAAATATCCCAATAATTAATCAATAATCAATAAAGCTATGGATAACGAATGGCAATGTATGTGACATAATAGGGTGCATGGATGATACGGGTATATGGGCCGTAATAGCAGTGGGCCATCATCGTAGCGTGTTCAGTTAACGATGGTATTTTTTTGTTCAGAATTAGTGCACGAGGCAAGACTATGAGCTCTACTGACTGCCGTTCTCGTTAAAAAATGTTTTTTCTTGACTTGTTTAACTATTTTTCCTGATCTGGATGCCAATGATGTCATCATTTACTAAATTAATTCGAATGGCATTTAAATGGGGAATCCCCAAACCCCCACCACCCCCCCTAACGATATATCTCATCTAAGTCCCCTCCCTTCATATCCGGAGGAATATTTCCATCCCTTCTGTCCCCACTCAGACATTCCGTTATGCTGTTGTCCTTCACTTTTGGAGTCATCTATTTATTTAGTACGCCAACATGGAAGAATTATTCGATACCTCCCTCTCCTTTCTCTGCTCCTTCCCTTCTATCCTATTCTACCCACATACTCCCATATCCTCCCAATCTTCCTTCCCTTCTCTCCAAAACTCCACTCATCTCCTTTCCTTCTCCTACCATCCTACATTCTTTTCTTGTCCTCAATTTACTCCCTTCCAAAACGTACACAATCAAGGGATACCCCCATTCCTATCCTCTTCCCTTCTGTTTCTTTTCTCAATGTCGGCCTTTCCATTTTCTTCCCTCGCCACCCCTCTCCACCCTGTATTCATAGGGTTTGAAACTTGCCCCTTCACAAGATTCCTACATCCCATGAGCCACACTCCCAGCCCGTCAATGTCTCTTGCACCTTTTTAAAATGAAACTTTTCTACCACAGCACCGACAATGGAACGACTTCCCATTCCTAAACATCTGAATCCCCTACTGTCTAATCAAACAGAAGACCCAATATTGCATTAGAGTCATCAGCAGGAACCTTGATAGGATTCGGGTTTCAGCTGTTACTCCTCTACCCTCAAATCCCATCCAGGTGCAGCCAATGAAGGCAAGGATTCGTCTCCACAGGGGGGTGTATTTGCTCCTCTTGACACACACCCTCTTCACACACATCCATTGAATCCTCATAATCCCTAAACAAATTTTCACATCTCATTACACAACACTCATTGCTCCATCCAGTCCTCAACCGTTGGGACCAATGAGGAAGAAAAGAGGAAGGCATCACGTGAATCTATTTTCAGCCAATTCACGAAAGAAAAATCCCAATCATCAATTTAAATCAAAGGAAAATTCCACAGCCGAGCGCGCCACACCCACCTCGACTGTGGGTGCTATATGAGCACAACTCGCCGTGCGCCCCACACAGTCCTCTGTGCATGCCTGGCGGCTTACCATGAAAACTCTACGGGGCCACCACTTGGTCACTCCCTGCACATCTTCTTGCCCCCACCTCTCCGCCAATTTTGTCGGGGCTGGCCCATGCGAATTTGCCTGACTGATCCCTCTTACTTTCAGTTGTGCTCCAGGAGGATCCGTCTCCTTCCGAAAATTACCAAACTGCCCCGATCTTGTCTAAAAAGTATACCAGGCGATAAAATGCACTCAAATAGCGACGCTTCCTTTTAAACCATCAGGTTCTCCATGAAACCTGGCAGGAGAGTTTAACCAACAATTTCACTAACCTGCAAGGGATTGCATGCATGCTCCCACATGCGGCACCCCATGCTCCCCTTCCAACTCACCCCAAGCCGGACTCGTATTCCCTGGGGAAGCGGTTCCAATTCTAAACCTTCAGTCTCTGATAACTTCCCCGGACACATTCCTCCTTCCTTCCCCATACACATTCCTGCACTTGCCTCAACCTCCTCTCCTCCGACACACTTTATTTCCTCTACTGCCACTACACATAACTAAAACTCCACCTCCTGTTCCAATGTCATTCCATTTTCATTTGCCCCCTTTTTATATCTATCCTCCTGCTTGGGCTTAATCTCCACTCTGTCGCTGCACTTTAATCTCAATGACTCTCTATATCCTGTGCTACCTCTGTGTCTGTTTCTTTTATCCGGAGTGGCTCTGTCTCTTTTACCCTTCTACTCTTAACTGTTCCCTCTTTCACTGCTACTCCCCTCGCAATACCTCTCAGTCCCTCCACCACCCTGGTCTGACCGTGACTGGGTGCTATTTTGTGCTGTATGTCCTGCACGCACACCACGTTCTCTGCCATTTGCCACTGCTCCCCACGAACGGTCACCAGCTCGACTCCCATTTGGTCCTGCTTGTCACCATGAGCCTTTACGATTTCCCAGATGAATCCAGCCTTCCTCCATTCATCAGCCATAAGCTGCATCAGTGGGCCATTCCCACACTGCTGTGATGAAGTCACTCTGCTGTTCCTTATTGCTTGTTCAATTGGGGGCATCGTGTTAGCTTGTGGGGTATCAGAAAGCGGTATCAGAATTGGGAAAGTGGTCGGGGTGACTCCACGACACTCCCCAGAAGTCCCGCCTCAATGGTCTGTACGCTTCGCAATATTGCTTCGAGACACGACAACTTGCACCTTGGGTTCAATCTCACACCCAGGACACCAACCACTCAGGACCGGTTGCCCAGTTTGAATCCATTGAGTCACTCCGTGACCATCTCAGCCCCCACCACAGAGACTTCTGGTCAGGTCACATGCCCAATGTTGCGTTACCATGCCAATTGAAATATCTGTGCTGGGTGAGTGACGTGCCATGGCAATCATGGGACAGACTTTACCTTTTGACTGAGCAACTAATGAGCCACGTGATGCCAGAACTTCAGCACAAGACCACGGCCATCTCTATCCCAATCAGATTTCCCAGAGCTGCCATGTGAAACTGTCGCAAGCAAGCAGGATGAACCAAAGACCAAGTCAGATTCAACAAGTGTATTGTGGTGTGTGTAAAAGCACATAGTTTACGTAAGTACAAGTTCCCCGTAATTAGCCCCTTTCGATAGGTGCCCATGAACAGTCCAAGCGAACAAACGCGAGCCTTAATTAAACTATGCATTAAGGCCTCAGACACACATGACAAAGGACTCAGCTTGCCACAGGACAGACAAACAGATGCCGCGAGGCCAAAACCCGAGTGTGGTTGATTGACAGGACTGTCCAGCTCTGAAAGCTGCAAGGAGGGGGGTGGAAACACAGCGCTGTCAGAGCAGGCGTGACGCCGGCGAAGCAAGGCGTGGCAGGTCGGGTGGAGGCGGGGCATTGTCCGGCAGCTTTACAGATTTGCACACCCTACCGCTTTAATTGGTCTCAGCTTCTGCTTTGTGGGTCCAATGCCATGCCCCCTTTATCACCTCAGGCCTGCATATTATTGGTGACACACCGCACCCCTCCAATCTCGCTCACCAATGAGGGACAGCCCAGTACTGGGGGTGGGGCAAGCCCTGCATGACCCCTGACCTGGCAGAATTGATGACCCAGTAAGGCCTGGATGATTAGGGCCCTGTTTCCCACCTAAACTAAGGGCTGGTGGCCGAGCTGAACACTCATAAAGTACATCTAGTGTAAAGAACAAAGGTAAGGACATGAAATCCAGGTCAAGTGGGATTTAGTTGGGTTTTGTTAGACACACACTGGGATGGGTCTGACATTTCAAGCTGCCGAATTAGTGACACATTTAAAATGGCATTTAATTACTTCATGCTTCTTCTAACAATAATAATAATAATAACAATAATAATACTTGTTTATTCATATCAAAACACTAAACAAGGCAGTCCGAAGACTGATATTTGTATCGTTTATATTGTAAGGTATACGAAAATTCATATGTTGACTTTTTATTCCGTTGTGTTCTACAGTGGGGAAGATCCAAATTGAAAGGTTTAGTTGGAGGTAGGAACGAAATTGAGATTTATGGATCGGATACAGCATTTCAAAATGACGCTCCAATTTGAGGAGAGTTGTTCCAAACTGTGTGAGGAGTTTGTGTCTGTGCTCTAATAAAGGGGGCGATGTCAAGAGACACAATATTTTGTTTGTAAGAGCTGCTATTATAGTCTGTTATATAACGGATTGCACGCTTCTGCACTTGTTCAGTCTTGCACTCTGAGCCTGGAGCTGGAACCCAACAGAGGAGAAACAAACTCAAGTAAGGGGACATTTTGTAGATAGTCACCAGGTCACAAACAAGGACGACATTAGTCTTCAAACCGCACAGGATGTGCAGCCGTTAGGAAGCATGTGTAACTCTCTGCAAAACTTGACTATTCCATCTCAGGTCAACTTCGTTGGTGATGCCTGGAAGGGTAAGCAAGTCCACTCTTTGAAATAACAATCTCCACCCCTTCCCCCTGTAATAACAATCTCCACCCCTTCCCCCTGTAATAACAATCTCCACCCCTTCCCCCTGTAATAACAATCTCCACCCCTTCCCCCTGTAATAACAATCTCCACCCCTTCCCCTGTAATAACAATCTCCACCCCTTCCCCCTGTAATAACAATCTCTACCCCTTCCCCCTGAAATAACCACCTCCACATTTTCCCCCAGTGTGCCACCTCGGCCTTTTCCCCCGGTATACGAACTCCATCTCTTTCCCAGTATGCCACCTCCACATCTTCCCCCGGTGTGCCACCTCCACCTTTTCCCCCAGTGTGCCACCTGCACCTCATCCCCCAGTGTGCCACCTCCACCTCTTTCCCTGGTAAGCCACTTCCACCTCTTTCCCTGGTAAGCCACCTCTACCCTCTTCCCTCTGCTCTTCTTTCTGACTGAATCTCCAACTGCATCCCTGGCAACAACGATCAATTAATATGGATTGAAGTGGGTGATACAGTTTCTACAGAAAATAAAGATGCAGATTCTTGCGCTGATGCCGGTTTCCACTCACTCGCTGGACGTGGGTTTAAGTTATGCATCCAAAGACCCTTGTATACATTATACACAAAGTCTCTTGGATATGACCACCTTCTTTCCCCCCTTCACCCACCCTCGCCCAATTCTACCTGTGGGATGGTCTCGCTCATTTGATTCTCACCGTCAAAGCAAATTCAACCCCACTGGCTGATCGGCTCTTGCCCGGGCTATCTATCAGCAGGTGCCAGACCGACAAGTAGGAAACGGCCGACCAGGATCACCTCTTCGAGTGACAAATATCATCGGTTTGACTGCGTGGGCAGAGCATGGAGTGGGGCCGAGTCATGCACTTCCCTTGCCATGCCACATTTCAGCACGGCTATCACGGGATAATTATACAGCAACGGGCCACTCGGTCCGTCCGATCCCCGTCGGATATTTGGTGCCACTAATCGGCTGTACGACGTTTCTCTCTTAACCCCGGCCTTAACCCTAACTCCTTCACCATCGGTCCGTAAGTTACGTCTGTGTAGTGGAAACGTGGGCCCGTCATGGTCCGTGTGACTTCTTTTTTTTTTTCTTCTTTCGACAGGTTGTCTGATTTATGGACTTTATTAAAGCATAAGGGGGCATGGCGTCGTTTCACCTGGTACTGCTGGAACACGACTGGGGTTAAACGCAATAAATGAAGCCGTCGTGAGAGCATCGGTGCGAATCGATGTAACCCCCACCCTCTCGCAACCTCTCCAATTAAATTAAATATATATGCTGAGAAGGCAATGGCAAACTACCCAGGAAACCCTTGCCAAGAAACTGCCTAACACCGAAGCTCTGTAAATAGCGTTCAGGTTGAAATATACATGCATATATGGAAGAGGTGCTTTGTTATGGGCTGATTACACAATCCTCATCCACCTTCGGTGGTGGTGGTAATTCTGCTTTCATATGCCATCTCCAGTTTGTTTCTATCATGTGTACATCAAAAGTTTAAAGTTAAACGAGGACTTTATGGACACCCTGTAAATTGTGCCGCATGGTGGTGGGGGGGAATCCATAGCTTGATTGTATTGAGAATAGCTTGGTTCATGTGACCGTGTACGTTAGATTTACTCTTGTATAGCTATTTGTCTCGAGGTAAGTCGAATTGTGGAACATGTGCCGAGGAGGTGGTGAGTGTTAACTTCAAGACAACATGGAGTAAGGTTGTAGTCCATAAAAACTTCTTTAAAAGGTGAGGTCAGGTGGATGATTTGGGTATTTCACAAAAGCACTAAAACAGCACGATGAAATGTGCTTTACAGGGCATTATGGACACTTAGAGGGCACCGCAAGTAGGCAAAGCCGCCCCGTAACAGCCAAGAAAGGGGCCACAGGATAAACGGCCTTGTATGCTGTGAAGTCCTGCATGTGGGGTGGAACAGACACTGGAAAATTCCGCTCACATCCAGTGGGGTAACCAATATGGACCTGATGTGGGCAGTCCGAACAGTATGTGGAGGTCCTTATCAAACTAAGTCCCAAAATCACAACAAAGGAGAAAGACCAAAAGAGTTTAGAAATACCCATTACAGCCTATAGGGGCACCACCAAGGGCCATCTGTAGATCACGGCTCCACTGTCCTGCCGGGGGAGGGGGGAGGGTGGTTCTCAGAGCATACGCAAATTCTCCCAGGCTCTGTAAATTGGACACACCATACTTGGCACCCCGTCTGGCCAACAGCGAAACTGACCTAAGCTGAAGGGCAACAAACCAATGAAGAGTCGAATGGGACAACAAGCTATCGAAAAGGGAACGAAAGAAGAACCATGGAAAAGTAAAAATCTGGATGTGCATGCAAGCTTTTATGCGTTTCCATGATGCCCCGTCCCATGACGTAGCCCCGCCATATCTGTCCCGCACCAATTGGCAGTTCACCCATGAATCAAGGGGAACCCCTCCCTTGAGCCTCCCAACTCACTCGCAAAAGGTTGGGGCTGAGCCTTTGCACCAAAACCTGTGCCTTTCCGGCGTTGCAAGGCCGGATCACACTCTAAAAGGATATTTATGACTGATTACAAAGGGAAGAACATTAACAGGGGATTTAAGGGAAAAGCAGTTTTAGACATAAACATGAGGAAGGGAAGATGACACCTTGTCATACAAATATTCACGCATAATCTGACATCAGATAGTGTGTATATGTGTGTATTTTTATATATATATATATATATATATATATATATATATATATATATATATATATATATATATATATATATATATACATACACTATATATATATATCCTGCATATACTCGTGGGGTATGCTCAAACATTGTAAGCAAGAAAGAACAGTGCTTCCCCATTGTCTCAGGTCACTCGCCTGTATTAATTTTTTCGTTTTTTTCATTTATTTATGTTTTAATTTACAGATACTTTCTGACGGTTCTGTGATTTTCCTGGTGTATGGGCTTCGATAAATCAGCACGTGAAATTTCAGCTTTCTACGTCACCCAAAAGGTACTAAACATTAATATCAGTCAGTCAGTCAGTGGTTAGAAAAAGCTTTATATATTCGATATAATATATGCATATACCATGTAGTATGTAGTATATATATATATATATATATATATATATATATATATATATATATATATATATATATATATATATATATATATATATATATATATATATATATATATATATATATATATATATATATATATATATGCCTGGTGTTGGCTTAGTGGTTAGGGTGGTGGCTTAGGATCCCAGGGTCCTGAGTTCAAGCCCCGTTGACTGCTGAATTAACACCAGGAGGTTGACTCAGCCTGTCATCCTTCCGAGGTCAGCGAAATGAGTACGAGTATACTGGGCCGGTGTATACCCCAGTTAAAATAGGTGTACCTTATCCCTGTGTCGTAAGAGGCGACCAGGGTTGCGTCAGGAAGGGCATCCGGCATAAAACATGTGCCAAATCACTATGCGGATCATACGGATGATCCGCTGTGGCGACCCCTAACGGGAACAGCCGAAAGAAGAAGAAGAAGATATATACATATATATTATATGTATATGTATATATATGTATATGTATATGTATATGTATATATATGTATATGTATATGTATATATATATATATATATATATATATATATATATATATATTTATAGATATATACACAGGGTGCCCTAAAAAAATGACATCATTTCGTAGTCCAATAACAAAGCTAATTCTCGCTAAAATTTTAACAAAATGTGGAAAAACTAACTAAATTGAATGTTGAATTATTATCTCAATGAGAATCTACCAGGAAGATGGATTGGCCATGCCAGTGATAATGACAATGTGCTGTTGAAATGGCCACCACGTTCACCTGACTTGACACCTTGTGGTTTTTTTCTATGGGGCTATGTGAAAGGACTGGTCTATATCCCCCCTCTTCCTACAAGCCTCGAGGAACTTAAGCAGAGAATCACTGAGGCGTTGGAGAATGTTACGCAAGACATGCTACAGCGTGTTTGGCAAGAGCTGGACCACCGACTTGACGTGTGTCGTGTCACAGTCGGTGCGCATATTGAACATTTGTGAAGTTTTGAGAAAACGGTTATAAAATCTACATCCCTCTGAATCTCTTGTTCGAATTTTGATAAATAAATCTTTCATTGTTCAACATGAAGCCTATTTACTTTCGTTTGGCTCGGACATGTAGTTACTTCGATATTCAAGTTTCAAATGATGTCATTTTTTTCGTGACATCCTGTATATATAATTATATATATATATATATATATATATATATATATATATATATATATATATATATATATACATACTGTATAAATAGCCTGGTGTTGGTGCAGTGGTTAGGGCAGCGGCTTGGGAGCCAAAAGGTCCTGAGTTAAAGCCCCGTTGGGCCACTGAATTAATACACCAGGGGGTTGACTCAGCCTGTCATCCTTCCGAGGTCGGCGAAATGAGTACCGGTGTACTGGGCCGGTGTATACCCCAGTTAAAATATATGTACCATATCCCTGTGTTGTAAGAGGCGACCAGGGTTGCGTCAGGAAGGGCATCCGGCGTAAAACATGTGCCAAATCACTATGCGGATCATACAGATGATCCGCTGTGGCGACCCCGAATGGGAGCAGCCGAAAGAAGAAGAAGATATATATATATATATATATATATATATATATATATATATATATATATATATATATATATATATATATATATATATATGGCAGTCTTTCTGTCTGTTTGTCTCTTTGTTTGTAACCAATAAGCTCCTAGACCAGTGAACCGATCTTGATGAAACTTTACACACATATAGACCTAACATTCAGCTCCAGGATGCACTTAGTGGCTTTCCATAAAAATGAAAAAAATATTTATATATAAAAAAAAAATTCCATGAAAAAAAAAAAGGCTTTCGAATCGTGCGCCGGCGTATTACTCGTAACAAAAGGCTTCATGGTTAAAAACGCTAGGGTTTTTTGAAATACAAAATGTTCGTATTCATTGACTTTTTAAACATACATAACACATTCTCCTCCTGTTATAACAGCTAAGAAACCCGAAACATTATGCCACTGCGAAAGCGAACAAATTAAAATTCTCATACTGCACGCGCACGGCAACAGCGACAGAGGCGTTCAGAGGTATGCCGTTTCATTATACACGTCTCCCAATTCTTACTTCAAGAACAGTTATAATTTTGACGTTATCAGGATAACAGACGTAAATAAATCAAATACGCTGGGCCAGGCTGGGTTATGCCCGACGTTTTAATTAAGTCACAAATGATGACATGAAACCAGCCTCACATTGTTGAGGCATTATGGTTTTTTTTATCTGATGCGGCAATAAATCTTAACATTTTTGAACTCGAGTCTTCTGCATATAAAACATGGCGGGGAAAATATAATATTATTGTGGTGATGAAAAAAATATAATAATGGTGGCAGCCTCTACAATTTCACAATTAACTCTGACATATACTCCTTCAGATCCACCTTCATCAACATGATTCCCGTGCGGAGCACGGCTATCCCTGCGAGTACATATATATATATATATGTATATATATATATATATATATATATATATATATATATATATATATATATATATATATATATACATACACACACACACAAACACATACACATACACATACACACACACACACACACACACACACACACACACACACACACACACACACACACACTCTTGGGGTATGCTTGCATGCTGCAAGGAACTACTCAGTTGCAAACTACTTGCAGACATACAGTTCGTGGAGAAGAAAATGGAAACACCAATGTAAAGTTACTTAATAGGGCATTGGGCCACGATGTTCGGCCTGTATGCGCTGTGACATGGAATACATCAGCGTCTGGAATTCTGCAGAAGGGATGAAGCACCATTTTTCCACGAGAATGTCAATCAACTCACACCTGCATGGTGGAGTTGGAAAACGCTGTCTCAGGCATCATTCCAGAATATCCCACAAAAGCTTGATTGTGCTCAGATGTGGTGACTGAGAAGACCATGACAGATGGATACCATCAGGTCATACTCATCAAACCATTGAGCGACCACATGTGCTCTGTGGATGGGGGCATTGTCATCCTGGAAGACACCCCTCCTGGCAGGAAAGAAATGCTGCAACATCGGGTGCAGATGATCACTCAGTACCATAAAGTGATGATTGGCAATGATCTTCCTTTCTAAGATAATGACTGCACCCAAATTATGCAGGAAAATGCACTCCACAACATTACAGAACCACCAGAACCCTTCACTGTTGGAACCAAGCATTCTGGGTTGTAGAGTTATTTAGGTTAGTGCCACACATGCACTCATCCATTTTTTCGAGAACATGGTGAAGGATGATTCATCTGACCATAAACACATTTCTCAACTGCTTCGTAGTCCATTGTCGATGCTGTTTGCACTACTCAACTCGCAAACGTGTATTACCAGGTGTGATGGGCAGTTTGTGCACTGCAACCCGACTTGTGGTATCCTGCTCTGTGGAGTTATTGGCAGACCGTTTTTGATGAAACTGGCTGCTGGTGCCCCACTTTGACATGTACAGTCAATTGATCTGCAATTGCTTGTCTGCTTTGCTTTGCACTTCAAATTAATGCATGGATATCATGATCCTGGAGTATGTGCTTCCGCCCACTGTTGCCCTTTGCTGATGATGTCATTCCCTCGAAGCCGACATCACCTTAGACACAGTTGCTCATGAAACATCAGCAAGTTGAGCGGTCTTTGTCACTGAAACTCCTGACAAACGCACCCCAACAGTCACTCCTCTTTAAAAGTCAATGGGGTCTCCTCTTGCAGCCATGATAGCCACAATTGTAAGCAACCAGGCCTGTGCAGCATTTTTATGCATGACTCCGATCATGCTGGGATATTATTTGCTTAATTAACACATGGGGCACACCTGTGTGGAAGCTGTTGTTTTCAATATACGTGGTGTTCCTCATTTACCCAGGTGTTCCCATTTTTTTTTGTCCACTCCATGTCGTTAATATAAGCTTTATAGATGGGAGGTTTGTGTAAGAGCTTTATATACATGATGAAATGGATTGTGGTTAGGGATGCTTGAGTGGTAGAAAGGCAAAGGGGTCAAAATTTATTTGATGGCTTAAAAAAAAAAGAATTGACACTAATAAAAGGCAATGTGTGTGCTTGCATACGTGCGTGTAAGTAACAAACAGGTAAACACTTGAAAATATTGATAAGATTTTAAGGTTTTCAATGCACAACATGTGCTCGAACCCAGACGTAGTTTTTATTTTATTTATCCTGGGCAGCGCTGGGTACCCCCACCCAAGCTGGATCACCCGATCAAGATCATCGGGTTATTTTATTTAGACTTTCGTAAACCATCAGGAATATTGATGTTTAAAGCTGCAGCAAAAATTAACCTGAGAGTGCACCATGGCGATGATGGACCAAATGGCCTCATTTCCTTGTTTTAGGTCATTTTCTTGATTTTGAGATTTACAACATACATACAGAAAATTACCTAACAGTGAGGAGGGGGAGGTTGCGGCCATGACCTGACCCTGGGTACCCCCAGAATGTATGCAAAATTTAGTGGAGATTGTCCCAGCGTTTGTTTTTTTTCCTCTGAGTTTTGGATGTACACACACAAACATGTGGAGAATTGCCTTGTGGGAGTGGGGGGAGATCTGAATCTGTGTACGTCCAGCAGGTATGCAAAATTTGGTGGAGGTTGTTCGAGCCATTTTTGTTGTTGTTCGATGATTTTCAGACCTACACAAACATACAGACATCGAATTTCCATGTGATTGGGGAGGGGAGGAAGCTTATAAACTATGCTCAGATTATGAAGTACCAACACCCAAAATAGGGGGGCTCTCGGTGCTACAATTCAGCGGTGAAAGAATGCACAAACACTTGAAAATATTATATCTATTTATGTATGTATGTGTGTGTGTGTGTGTGTGTGTGTGTGTGTGTGTGTGTGTGTGTGTGTGTGTGTGTGTGTGTGTGTGTGTGTGTGTGTGTGTGTGTGTGTGTGTGTGTGTGTGTGTGTGTGTGTGTGTGTGTGTGTGTTCGGACACGGATCACTTGCCTTTGGCTTGAGAAATGCACTCCATGCTAAGAGAATTGGCAAATAACGCAGCAACCATGGGCGAAAGAGGGAGAAGGAAAGTGCTTGTGCTAATGCATATTTATATATCTGATTTCCATTAGCTAAGCAAAATAAGTTCAGCGTTGCCTTTCGTTTCCAAGGCAGAAATTTGATTCTTTTTTTTTCAACACAGCCCAATGATGGGTTTTATTCTCTAGCGATGGAAGCTGAAAAATGCGACACTTTCCTAACATGAAAATCTCACCAAATCTCTTTTCTCGTCCTCTCTGATCTCTCTCTATCTCTGTCTCTCTCTGTCTCTCTCTCTCTGTCTGTCTCTCTGTCTCTCTCTCTCTCTCTCTCTCTCTCTCTCTCTCTCTCTCTCTCTCTCTCTCTCTCTCTCTCTCTCTCTCTCTCTCTCTCTCTCTCTCTCTCTCTCTCTCTCTCTCCTTTGTGCATTACCTCTTCTCTGCACCTCTGCAACCCCTCCTCCTCCATCCCAATGAGTTTGTTGTTGTTGTTTGTTGTTGTTCGAGTAGAAGGACATCGACGATGAGAATCTGCACTGCACCTGCATGCCCATTAACCTTGAAGAATCTCATGGCGGGCCGGGGGTGTCGGTGTCTGGAGAATTTATTTGTTCGCACTATATATGGGGGTAGGAAGCAGTAACGTTCAGGACAGCAATGTTATAACTGCACTTAACCGCGCTAAACTCGCATTTATTACGGCCGACCGGTGTTATTTACAACCAGCAAATCGATGACGGCGGAAAGTAAATTGCGTTACGGCGTGCGCCGTTTCAGGCCACTGTGTACGTGAGAGCGTACGCCTGCGCGTTCTGTTCACCACGAATGTACACATATCACGTGCAGACGGAGGGACTCGGTTGGGAATGTCGGGGATTTATTTGGAGCGGCTGTGTGGGTCCTGCAACGTACGTCCGCGCTGTGCGGCTCCGCCGGTGCTCTCCTTTCCTGGCGGCTCCTGTGCACCCTCTGGAATGAAATGGCAGTTCGATGAGAATTGTTATGAAAATGATGGTTTGCCGAAGCCAGGCAGCACCGCACGCCAGGTCCTTGGTGTGGGCGCCTGTCAAAGCTGTGCCAGCTCGAGGGCTCTCCAGGAAAATGCAACTTTAAAGTGATTTTAACCTGCGTGGCACAAAATCTGCAAACTCTTGGGATTCCCAAATTGACTTGTATTTTTAATTACCATGAAAAGTTCTTATTTACATGAATAAAAAAAGCTGCAATGGTCGAAGGATCTGAGATGATGATGCTAAAGGTAGCGGCACAGATTCTGAGTTGTCCGGTCTCTGTTCGATTGTCGACCCAACTTCCGGTGGTTGGATTGATGTGACTTCGCAGGGGTGCTGTTGCATCACAAAGTGCACCGTCCTTCGGATGGATGTTAGTTGGGGTGTCCCATCTGCCAGCATCTCAGACTACGACTGGGAAAGCAAAGACTGACCACGTAGTGTAATCTTTGCCCTGAGACTGCTTTGGCAGCATTGCATCTGCCTACTACCTGGTGGAGAGGTAGAGGAGGAGTTTGTACATTTACCAGATGCAGCAGATGGGATTTAAACCTCATCGTGAGGGAAAAGCCAAATTCAGAGTGCTTTGTTTCGTAGCATTGTATCTGCCGCACGTCCAATCTGCAAACCACAGTTGTGGAATAGTATCGAAAAGTGAGGTTACAGGGTTAGAGTTTAATACGTTTCTCTGCTCTGGAATTGAGGTTTAACTTGATTTCGATCGCAAGGCAAATGGCTTCTTTGGCTTCCCCTTCAAACAACATGAACCACCAAAGAAGGTTTTGTCACTTCTTAAACATCAATCTTTTTGGGAGACGTGCACTCGCCTCTAAGCTGTCCAGCCTGGGTTCGAATCCCGACCCAGTTACAAACTGTCATTCTGGTGTTGCACAGGCAGGGTGATTCGTCAATGTATGTGCCGTCCATTGGATGGATGTTAAACGGCTGTACCGTTTGCAGGCGCTAGTTGGTGGATGTTAAAGACCCCACGTTGTCCTTCGCATAGAGTGGGGGAGCTATTGCCGGCACCCTGGCCAATTTCCAAAATCCTGCCCCCTAATTACTGCTGGGAATTAAATGGCAAACCAACCACCCAGGACATCACACTTACTCAAGAAGCTGCTTCGGTGGCACCGACGCTCCATGAGTATGGTATATCAGAGAGAGAGAGAGAGAGAGAGAGAGAGAGAGAGAGAGAGAGAGAGAGAGAGAGAGAGAGAGAGAGAGAGAGAGAGAGAGAGAGAGAGAGAGAGAGAGAGAGAGAGAGATCATGACATAGACAGAGACACATCATAATAGAGACAGAGATATCATGACATAGACAGAGACACATCATAAGAGAGACAGAGACATCATGACAGGTATGGGCCAGTGCAGCCAGTCTGAGGTTCAAATCCCTTGTTTCTTAAAATCGACAATTAATATTGTTTTATATTATCATATTACAATAATCCTGAAGGAAAAAAGGAGCAATGCGATAAGCCGGCTGTCTCGTTGGGACTTCTTGCAGAGTAAACCCACCTGGTAGAGCAATTTTTTTTGCTTGTCTCTGTCAAAAGGAAAATGGAGCTGTATTTGCAGCTGAATGAATTTTGTCTCGGTAAATTAATAAATTGCCTTTTGGAGAATAATTGGGGAAAAGTGGAACTTACTTTGAATGGAAATGGAACTGAGTGATATCATTACGACCACTCTCCTCCAGCTCGTGATATCCACCAACACGCCGCCCAAAACTCGGACAACCACCTTGGCCAGATCTCGGCACGTGAGTGCGTTCTGCATTTGGGTCGCTCTAGGTCGTTGGATCATCATTTCACCTGTCCAAGCACCTATTGATAACCCTTAGGGTGCGTGGCGAAACAACGGCTTTGTGGCAGGCGCTTAATCTAGCGCAGAATGCGTCTGGCTGGACACGCGGAAAGCAGGGGAGAAAAAACGCGCTCATTCATCTTTCCCTACTTTGTGCTTGCATTGCCGATGGCCTTATACTGCACTCCAAAATGTGTCATTGTCCTTAAAGCCACAATGGAACGGTGACCAATCATGCGAACATTGCTGTGTTCGAGCTGCCATTGCCATCTCTTGCAGTTTTGTTTAGCAATGTTCCGTTGCCATTTGTTGTTTTATTTTTTTATTAGAGGTTGTGTTCTCGGACAGAGCTGGGATTTCATGGTGGTGATAAGTGCGGTATGGTGGGGTGGGGGTGGGAAGCTGGTGGAGATTGGTAGAGATTGTTCGACTCTCAATGTCTGTGCCCAAGACTAAGCTTTGACCACTGTCACCATCAAAAATGTCTCTTACATCTTCCCAGACATCAATCCATTCACATTTCAAAGTGTGCATCGCAGTTGTAACCCCATTTTGTTTTATTCTTTGCCTTCTTGCATGACTATACGGCAGCTGTATATCTTGGCTTTTAATAAATAGGGATATTGCCCAGGTTCATTATCCAAGTCAGGTGTAATGTGACGAACTCGCTATCAACAAAGTGGATTTGTATACCAAGTCTGTAAATAGGGGTGGGGATGGAATAGGAGGGTTGATCAAAACAAAACTGCAAGAGATGGTGTCTTCCGTTCCCCCTCTCCAACTTTTGGGTAGCGAGTGCAGGCAGGGGTGAGGAGGGTAGCGAGTGCAGGCATAGGTGAGGTTACAGCAATAGAGATTGGTAGGAATGAGATCAAGGAGACAGTTTTTATTGATGGCGATGAAACTATTAAAAACGGTATGCACATTCTTCATTCTGCAGGAAGGATCGTAAACATGGTGTTGTGTGCAGTTTTGAAGGAACAGGAGTTCAGAACATTGAAGGAAGGTTAAACGACATTGTATCAGGTCATGGCAGGAAGATGTTGGTTGTGGCACTACGAACACCAAAGGATGTTGGGAAAGTTTACTCTGAGTATTTTAAAGATGGATTCAGGATATTGGTTAAGCGACTGAAAGAAAAGTGTTGTGGGGTAATGTTTTGTGGTATTCTCCCAAGATTAGGAATTCGAATAGAAGTTATGAGCAAAATGATAGGTGTCAACTTATGGCTGGAAGATTGGTGCTGGGAGCAAGGTTTTGCATTTCGGAAGTAGTGGGAATCATTTCGGGGGCAAAGGGATTGGTGTGTGCAGGCTGAATGAAACAGGACTTTATACATTCGAAAGGAGGTGATTATGAAAGTATGATTGAGATGTTTTCGATAATGAAGGGTATAGAAAAAACATGTGCAGACAAGTTATTTTGCAGAAAAGACAATGATTGCACCAGAGACAATGATCTCGGACATGTATAGACCGATTTTATTCACGCATGGTACAAAGACAACACATGATGGTATACAAAGCACGTCATTTCTTTTTTGACATCACATCCAAGATGGCCGACTGGGAGCCATTTTAGTTGCAAAAAAAAAAAAAACAACCGCTGTCGAATATGTCCTCCACCATTTCCCGAACATGAATTTACTGAACTTGTTCAAACTTGGCACACAGATAATGAATAATGGCTTACATATGCACGTCATTTTTTTTTTCGACATCAGATCCAAGGTGGCTGACTGACGGCCATTTTAGTTCTAAAAAATCCGAGTTGAACATGTCCTCAACCATTTCTCGGAGATGCATTTACCGATGTTGTTCAAACTTGGCACACAGATAATGAATAACGCTGTCCATATGAATGCCTTTTTTTTTCGAAATCGTATTCAAGATGGCCCACTGGCAGCCATTTTGTAACTTAAACGTGTCCCCAACCATTTCTCCAACATGCATGGTCCGATTTTGTTCAAACTTGGCACAAGCACAGTAAATTATGGCATACATATGCACCTCACTTTATTTTATGATCTGATCAAAGATGGCCAACTGGTAGACTGGTGGCCATTTTAGTTGTAAAAAAAAACCCGATGTTGAACATGTCCTCAACCATTTATTGGCCATGCATTTACCGATGTTCTTCAAACTTTGCACACAGATAAAGAATGATGGCTTGCTTACATGTGCTTGTCGTTTTGTTTTGACATCAGATCCAATATGGCTGACTGGCAGCCATTTTATTGCAAAAATGTGTCCCCAACCATTTCTCAGAAATGCATGCTCCCATTTTATTCAAACTTGGCACAAGCACAGTAAATGATGGCGTACACACAACCCTCACTTTATTTTGTGATCTGATCAAAGATGGCCGACTGGTGGAATGGCAACCATTTTAGTTGTACATAAATATGGACTCGCCCTTTAACTCCATACAGTAAAATTACTGAAACAATGGTGGCTATGACATTTTATGACTCTTTTACTTGTTTAATCTGCTGTGTGTGTCATGCAGGTATGATGGGCAAAATGGCCTCCGACATCAAATTTCCTTGTTATGGCTTCATGGCAAGCACACCCCAAGCATGGCAGGTGGTGCTCCAGTTGGTTGCTGGGGCACATGCCCATAAATCGTGTGTGTGTGTGTGTGTGTGTGTGTGTGTGTGTGTGTGTGTGTGTGTGTGTGTGTGTGTGTGTGTGTGTGTGTGTGTGTGTGTGTGTGTGTGTGTGTATGTGTGTGCGCGCGCGCATGTGCGTTTATGTAGTTGGTTGTTACCTCCATACACGGGTTTCAGAAGGTGGAATGGAGCTCTCTCAGGTGTCAAAGTATCCACTCCTATTTTGGGAAGGGATCACAATTCATGGACTAAGCTGTGAAGTTTTCTTATTCTCAAAGTTTTGTTCCGAGGCCTTCTTTCAGCATTGTCACTTGAGCCCTGGACATCTTCCAACTGCAGCTCATTTGTAGTAATGTTCCCAGCGATGGCTTTTAACATCTTTGTGAGGTTATTCTTTATTATTCCCATTGCTCCCATTATCACTTGTACTATTTTGGCACTCGTCAGCTTCCAAGATCGCTTGACTTCAATTTTGAGATCTTGGTATTTGATCATTTTCTTGATTTCTGTGATGTGTGTATATATATATATATATATATATATATATATATATATATATATATATATATATATATATATATATATATATATATACTGTACTTACAGGGTACCCATCTCCCTTGGGTTCATAGATGTCTAACCTCAAATTAGCAATATTTTGTAATGTGTATTGGTAGAAACAGGAATTCAGTGATCAGTGATCAGTGATAGAAATATTCAGTGATCAGACATGACAGTGGGTGGAGCCGGTCCTGTGCAGTGCCTGCATCAAAGCATTTAGGTGTGACATTAAGTCCTTTGCTTTGCCTGCACTGATGACCCAATGAGTGCAACCTGACAAGAGCAGCGCTCCAATGAGAAGGCAGTACCCATGACGAACAAGCAGCACTAAGTCCTAGGCCACACCTTGGCCGAGGGCTTTATAAGTACAACCTGACAAGAGCAGCGCTCCAATGAGAAGGCAGTACCCATGACGAACAAGCAGCACTAAGTCCTAGGCCACACCTTGGCCGAGGGCTTTATAAGTATGGGCATCCCAAGAATCGGTGCCGTGTGCGTCCAGGGAACAATGAGAGCCAGAGGGAGTCATGGAGGAATGAGGCAGTGAATGCAAACCTCGGATGTGTTGGGAGTGATCGATCCAGCTGCAGAGTGAGTGCTGATGAGCTTTCTCTTTCTTTCCTTATTTCTTTCTCTTTCTTTTATTATATATAATCATTCACTTGGAATGTGCAAGAGCAATCAACGGTTGTACTCTCACTCGTTCAGAGCTGGGTTACTGACTTGCATTCACAATTTCCTCGATCGTATTATGAAGCATTCTCCGCTTGTCTCCCCACATCTGCATCACACCATCATCCTGTCTGTCTTCTTTCTCTCCCCCTCCCATTTTCATGTTGGGACCAACGTAAGCCCCCAGGCTTACATCAGGTGAGTGAGGGGTCTCCAATGAGCCCCGCATTTTTTTTTATCTCTCTGTCTGTTACCCTTATTTGTCTAATGTCCCAATGACTGAGGCGCCTATGTCTGTAGTTTTATAATAAGTTGCGTGTTTCAGACTTTCTTCTGTGACACTGCATTGCTTATACATATGTACGTGCTTGTTTGTTCACATTACCATTCGTCTCCAACCTGCCCGATTGCCTCTTTCTCCATTGGTTAGACACGTGTGTAAATAGTAGATGGGAGTTTTTCCCCACTGTTTCGCTGCAGTCAAAGACCTGCCAATGTTTCACTTATTGTTCAGCTTGGCCATTCTTGATTTATAGGAACAGGGCATCGAGAGCACAGTTCCCCATCTGGGGAGATATAATTTGGTGGGAAGGTAATGCAGGAATTAGATGTGAGGACTCTACCATAGTCACTAGGTATTGCCACCGGCGCCGCCCAGACCAATGACACAACACCTTTTAGTGCGTCAATGGCAGCACACCCTCGGGGGTCCTTGAAATAGCCGGTACTCCACCAAATGCCTTGTACTCAAAGCACGGGGAGGATTTATTGGCCCAAATATGAACCAAGACACATCCAAATGCACCCTTCTTCTTCCTTGCCTGGGTGACTTGTCTGGCTAATTTACAGAGAGGACACGTATGAATTACACCTTCATATCAAATCCACATGTCAACTTTTCAGCCCCTCATGGCATATATAAGAACAGGACAACTTCACTCTAACAGGTCCCTGGTTACAAAAAATGTTGGAAAATTGTTGAATTGGTGCTTCCCAGGCAGGGCATTGCATTACAAAGGTCTCTTTAATGGGAGGTTAATCTGAGTGTCTTTATGCCTGGTGTTGGCTTAATGGTTAGGGCGGTGGGCTTGGGATCCTAAGATCCTGAGTTCAAATCCCCCTTTGCTGTTTAATTAATACCAGGTTGGGTTAACTCTGCCTGTCATCCTTCCGAGGTCGGCAAAATGAGTGCCAGCATGCTGGTATCCTGTGTCGGAGTGGCGACCCATCCAGGATTGTGCCCAATAGCCAAGGAGACTGCTTAAGGCGCTGTCACACCTTGACGATTTAACCAGCGTATGCCGACTTATGAAAAATTTGTATAAAACGCTGGCACACGTCGAATACGTTATGGGTAAGTTTTGTATACGTTAAGAGCACGCTGAAAAACACTGCCATACGTCGTAGTACTCTGGCTTTCATGGCTGTACTTTGCGGTTGTCCTCAAATTTTCGCATGCTTGAAATGTTACGACGTATGGCAGCGTATGACTCACACGTTCAGCTACGCTGGCCATAAGTTGTAGGCACGTTATCCGATCGTTGACACACGTCGACAAGTTACTTGCAATTTATTCATAAATCGAAACACGTCGAGGTAATGTTTAGCATACCCGAAACTTATTTATAACCTATGAGTAACGTGTTGTAGGCACGTTACACGATCATTGACACATGTCGGGGCACGTTATGCGATCGTTGACACACATCGAGGCACGTTACTTGTAGGTTACTCAGAAGTCGAAACACGTCGAGGTAATGCTTAACGTACCCAAAACCTATTTCTAACCTATGAGTAACGTGCTTTGAACCTATGAGTAACGTAACTCCAACGCATATTGACGTATGTAGACGTATTTGATTGACGTCTTCCGGACGACCACAGAACTTACTGAACATGTTTCTAATTTACAGCTACCGTATAATAGCATATTGGCAGCGTTTAAAATAAAAAAACAACAACAATAACTTCCGATATTTCGTCACGTGCCGTTACGTCACGTCCGATTGCCTCTTCAGTTTGCTCATGTCTTATTCTTAGTTCCTCCTCTGTGAGTATTTTCTGTTTGAGGATATTGTCACATCGATGTCGAAACTTAAAAGCAAATGTCCGAATATATTTTAAAATTCGTGATAGACTAAAATAAAAAAACAAAAAAACAACAACAACAACTTCAGATATTTCGTCACGTGCCTTCAAGGAGCCAAGGAGAAAAAAAGGAAATGTGCCTTGATGGAGAAAATAAATTTCAGGTATGCAAAACATTACCTCGACGTGTTTCGACTTATGAGTAACTTACAAGTAACGTGTGTCAACGTTCGCATATCGTGCCTACAACTTATTCCGAGCGTCGCGGAACGTGTGAGCCATACGGCGAGTACGTCGTAAAATTTTCAGCATGCTTGAAATTTCACGACGTACTAAACGTACTACGAAATATGACAGCGTACTTCATCGTTTTTCAGCGTGCTCTTAACGTATACACAACTTACCCATAACGTATTCGACGTGTGCCAGCGTTTTAGACACATTTTTCATAGGTCGGCATACGCTGGCTAAATCGTCAAGGTGTGACGGCGATGTTGACACTTCCAATTCTCAGGCGGTTATGATTTAAATCGGCGAGCGGCAGGTTTTTAATAGGCTACGCCACGAGTTCGTCGGCGATGCGTGCAGCGCGCTATGCCTAAAGGTCCAGTCACACCTTGACGTTTTAGCCAGCAATGGCAACGTATTAAAATGTATGTAAAATGCTGGCTGACGTTGAACTTTTGATGTTTTTTTTAAAGATTCGGACGTATTCAGAACGACTTGGTCTTATGCATAACGTGTTAGTAACGGACACAGAACGTTTCGTTGTGTTCTAGATAACTTATACCAACGAATGCTGAACCCGTTGTCGGCGTTCACAACCTATGCCCAACGATAGTCTAACTTATGCATAGCGCTGCACGCATCGCCGACGATGACGTGGCGTAGGTTATGGAAAGGCTGCCGCACAACGATTCAAATCATAACCGCCGCAGAAATGGAAGTGTCAACATCGCAGTCACACCTTGGCGATCTTGCCAGCGTATGCCGACCTCTGAAAAATGCGTCTAAAACGCTGGCGCACGTCGAATACGGTATGGGTAAGTTTGGTATGTGTGAATAGAACGCTAAAGTACGCTATCATACATCGTATTAAATGGATTACGCCTTGTAATTTTAAACATGTTGAAAATTTTACGACGTACTTGCCGTATGGCACACGCTCCGCATGCGATGGGAATAAGTTGTACACATGATACGCGATCGTTGACACACATCGACACACGTTACTTGTAAGGTACTCATAAGTCTAAACACGTCAAGGTAATGGTTAGCGTCAGTGTTCCAGACTCCCGGTTTTTTTTTTCTTCGGTATGACGGTGTTCAGTGTACAGTGCGGTTATGATTTAAATCATTGAGCGGCAGCCTATTAATTTTATTATATTATCACCGCACTAGAAATCGAAGTGTCAAAATCACCATCAAACCGAAGGAAAGAAGAAAAAAAAATAAAACCAGGAAGTCTGGAACACTGACGCAAACCATTACCTTGATGTGTTTCGACTTATGAGCACCTTACAAGTAACGTGTGTCGATGTGTGTCACCGATCGCGTAACGTGAGTACAACACGTTACTCATAGGTTAGAAATAAGTTTCGGTACGCTAAACATTACCTCGACGTTTTTCGACTTATGAGTAACTTACAAGTAACGTGTGTCGACGTGTGTCAACGATCTCGTGGCGTGCCTACAACTTATGGCCAGCGTTATGCGGAACGAGTGAGTCATACGCTGGCATAAGTCTTAAAATTTCAAGCATGGAAAATTTGAGGACAACCGAAAAGTACAACGTTTTAAGCCAGCGTACAACGACGTATGGCAGTGTTTTTCAGCGTGCTCTCAATGTTATCAAAACTTACCCATAACGTATTCGACGTGTATCAGCGATTTAGACAAATTTTCCAAAAATCGGCATAAGCTGGCTAAGACGTCAAGGTGTGACTGGGCCTTAAGTTTAAACTATCGTTAGCATAGGTTGTAAACGCCAACAACAGGCGAAGCATTCGTTGGTATAAGTTATCAATAAGACAACGAAACGTTCTGTGCCCGTTACTAATATGTTATGCATACGACCAACACGTTATGAATACGACCAAAACTTTAAAAAAAAAAAACATTAAAATTTCAGTGTACGCCAATGTTTTACATACATTTTAATACGTTGCCATTGCTGGCTAAGTCGTCAAGGTGTGACAGTGCCTTTAGGCAGCACCAACGCTCCACACAAAGTAAGGTCCCAATGGATGGATGGTGTCTTTTCTGAAGAGTGCCGGTGAGTTGTCACCGGAACCCTGAACACATTACAGATTCCTGCCAAAATAATCTTCAGTCGAACATCAGGCCTGGTCTGCTATTTTGTGAAAGACTTGGGATAATCATTCTCTGACAGTCCCCACAATAATGTGGGAATAAATTGAGTCCTTGAAGAAGTTGCTTTAGTGGATCAATACATGATGTTGTGGAAATGACTCCTACAGGTTAATAATGTTTATTAGAGTGGTTATTTATTTCGTATATGGTTCAGTATAAGTGTAATATAATTTTCCTTTTTACATAGTCAAGGCTCGTGGAAGAGCGCACTGAACGTATGAGGACAGAACAGACAAAAACAGGATGCAAAACATGCGTGAATGGAGAAGGAAACTCCAAAGAGGAAAAACTGGAAAATTTGCAGGGTTTGGCTGGGTGGGGTTAAACAGGGTAAAAACACATCATGGTTTTGGATTGGGGCCAATCTGAGATTGTTGTGAACAGCTGTCATGAAGACCTGGAGGGAAATATGAGATTGAAGGGGATGTGGAAGTTCATTCCACAGGTGGTAGAAAAAGCAACAAATTAGTGGAGGTGAGCAATGATCCTGTACTTTGGAAGTTGTACCAGAGAGGATTGATGGCTGCAGAACCTGGGGGGGGGGGGGGGGCAAAGTATGGAAAGAGCAGAAGGTTGAAGACCAGTAAGGAGGTGGTAGAAGACAGAGAGACCACCGACCTGTCTGCGATGGCAAAGTGATGAGCCCATAAACTCAGCTTCAGTGCAGGAGATTCCAATAATCTTGAAGTCCTCGGTTTCCACAGCATCAAGCTGAGCAAGATGTGAGGCAGAGGAGCCAATCTAAATGGGGAGAGCATTATTACATCAAGCTGCGGATGAGACCTTGTCGGTGGCTATGAGTTTAGGAGAACCAAGGAAGGACTTTCTACCATGGAGGATGCCCAGTCAGCACCTGGCTTTGGTGGCCAACTTTGAAATGTGGTTTCCCAAGAAAGATCATGGCTGATAATTATCAGGATAATTATCTCATTATAATGAGACCCAGGAGTTTGACTGACGAAACTTTCTCAAGGGGATTGTTAATAAAGTTCATGCTGTGGGAAGCAGTTACCAGATGGTCCTTTTGGAGAGAGATATTGAGAGTGTGAGATTTGTCAGGGTTAAAAGACATATTCCAAGTGTTTGACCAGCTTGTGATTTTTTTCTATGCTTTGAAGAGAGGGAAGAGGCTGCAGCCTGCCTGTCTGAAGGATGAGGGATGTTACGGCAGAGGGTGGAGTCATCAGAAAATACATCAAGTGGATTTTACAGAGAGTCAGAGAGATCATTGATGAAGATCAGGAATAAGACTGTGGCCAGGGGCCCTTTCTTGAGGCCAGGGCCAGATTTATACCAAAAAACACTGCCTTGGGGCCAGGGCCAGATTTATACAAGGGCAACCGGGGCACTTGCCCCAGGCCCTCCACCACCCAGCACGTGCCCCAGGGCCTCCACCACCCAAGGGCTCATCCAGGATTATTGATTTTGTTGTGAATTATCGTTTATTAACCCTATATTAACCAGTGTAGTAAATTTGCTCCAAAAATTGGGCATTCATTGAGCATTTGACAAGTCTAGTCGGAAATTGTTTCGCTCATATAGTCCGCATTCACTTGTTTCAGCGATTTTTACTTTCTGTGTTGGTGTAATCCGATACCAGGAACATATAAAGCAATGCTTCTGGTTTTGTTACCCATAGTTCCATGACTCAAATTAAATCAAATGTAGCTTGGAAGTTGTAACAGTAATGCAATATCTTTTTGACAGGCTGATTGCACGCTTTGCCAATCTGCAGTTGTGTCTGGAATCGATTGGTGGTAATAAAATCCCCCAAAAACAAACCTGAAATTAAGTGTTTTATCCAATAATTTAACTCGTGGAGCCTGTAATATTCTTAAGGCAACTTTTCAAATAGAAAATTGAATAGGGGTGCCACGAATAAAATACTGTATCATGGTTTATGGTGCCATGAGTGAAAAAGGTTGAAAACCACTGCTTTACTTCATAGTTGGTGGCAGAAAGGGCCACCACCACCCATCTGTGCCCTGGATCCTCCACCACCACAAATCTGGTGCTGCTTGGGGCACTCCAGCCTAGATATATATATATATATATATATATATATATATATATATATATATATATATATATATATATATATATATATATATATATATATATATATATATATATATATATATATATATATATATATATATATATATATATATATATATATATATATATATATATATATATATGAAAGGGTCTGTTGAGTGCCACACGTTGGCTACGAGTGCAGAGGAAGTCAGTAAACAATGTGTGTAGTTGCCCTTGAATGCCATAGGCAGACAGTTTGGAGAGTAAAGCAGGATGCCAGACTGTATCAAAAACACAAGATATGTCTGGAAAGACAGCAATGAACTCATGTCTGGTATGGAATTGAGGACCTCCACCATTGTTGGGTGAGTATAAGCAGCATGTTTAAGGTGGACTGACCTGGTCTGAAACCAAATTGGTGATCTGAGATGAGGTTTTTGGAGAAAAGGAAGGATTTCATATCAACTGCGATGATTGATTCCATGACCTTGCTGATGATTGGAAGTTAGCCGATCGGTCTGTAGTTAAGGGGATCAGTTTTTGCACCTTTTTACGTAATGCAATGATGTTGGCTGATTTCCAAGCAGATGTAAGATGACCTTGTGCAAATGACAGGATGTTGTGTAAGGCAGAGGTTGGCAGAAAGAGGTTGTGTAAGACCAGCAGAGCAGGTTTTTAGGACACGCAAACTAATGCCGTCTGGTCCAGTAACAGAGTCGGAGTCGAGAGTTGAAAGAACCTTCTCCACCTTCTTAGATGCAAAAAAACTGAGTCCGGGGACAGTTGGATATGACGGGGAAGAATGGGTACCTTACCGAGAGTGAAGGATTGGGGACACAAGATTTGGAAGCAAACACATAATTGAGATATTCGGCCTTCTCATGAGCAGAGTCGGCTGTGGTGTCATTTGAAGAGAGGGAAGGGATTTGAAGAGAGTTTGAAAGTTCAATCTTGAGATAGCCTTCGGTCAAATTTGCCTTCCAGGAAGAGAAAGCAAGTTGTTTCAGAGCAACTGCCTCGTCACAGGATTCAGTGTGTCATGGGTGGGAAGGAGGGTATGATAACTGAAGGGGAGAGAGAGAGAGAGAAAGAGAGAAAGAGAGAAAGAGAGAGAAAGAGAGAGAGAGAGAGAAAGAGAGAGAAAGAGAGAGAAAGAGAGAGAAAGAGAGAGAAAGAGAGAGAGAGAGAGAAAAAGAGAGAGAGAGAGAGAGAAAGAGAGAGATATATATATATATATATATATTTATATATATATATATATATATATATATATATAGATAGGTATGTTTCTGTGGAAAAATTCCAAGGCTGAGTTAACATCAAGGACACAGTATATCTGGAAGACCAGTCCTGAAGAGAGATGGCTGCTTGCAGTCCCTGCCAATCTATTTGAGTGAAATGCCAGACTCGCTGGTCTAGGTTTTGACATGCTATATAAGCTACGAGTGGGGCATGCTTGCATACTGCAAGCAACTACTCCGGTGCATCATACCTGCAGACATAATAAGTATAAGCTTTATATATATATACAGTATTTGATGAAGTGGTTTGTGAAATAGCTTTATATTTAAGAGCACTAGATTACAGTGATATACAAGACAAAAGACAAACTAAAAATGTTGCATATTCCTAATTAACTGAATCAAACAATGACCAAAAAAAATGGCATATCGTGTGCAATATATGTGTTTTCCTTACTTCGATTATTTAGTAATTAACAATAATTAAACATCAATACAGATCATAGATCAGACACAGAGACATAGACATAGGAATCACTTGTAATCGTTTCCTTTTTCATGTATGACGTCCTCTCTCCTTTGGCTGTTTTTAAAGCGCATTGTGGTTGCATTCTGCAAAAAGCTGAATAACTCAAGTAATTCATCAATTCGTGTTTAGAATGGACTGTTTATTGAAACGTTTACAGCTGCAGTCATTTTCTATGAAAATATGGTAAAAGTTATTAAATAAGATCAGGTGAAGAGGTGCTTGTTACCATTGTCCAGTCAAAGTAAAACCTCTATTGTATTGGGGCACGTGACCTGCAGTGAGCAGACTGAGGCTGCAATGGCAGACTTTTGTTGGTGGATATTTTCGTTTATGGAAAATTTCCAACTGTTTTTGTGATTTTCCTGGGATGTTTGCTTCAAGTTGCATCAGGATACAAAATTTAAGTTTTGTACCCTACCTACAAGGTACGAAACATTTATATCAGTGAGTGAGTGAGTGAGTGAATGAGTCAGTGGTTTGAAAGAGCTTTATGTATTAGATCAGGTTAAAATCTTGGGAAAATCTTTCTGGAGAAAGGATGAAAAATCAAAACAGAGGGAGGTGGGAAAGCTTTTCTCCCACTATTTATTGCAACGTCTATTCATTAATTAATCGATCAGTTTCAAATTCAATGTACATTTTGAGTGTCTCATGAAATCACAGCAATACACATTTATCCTGGCACAAGCTGTCTGCCATTTGATCAGAATGCCACCTGCGTGGATATTCAGTTTGCATGGCAGACAGCGAAGAGAGGTCTTTGCACCCAGATGCTGTACCAGGAGTACCTCTCCTTGTGGTTATTTTGTGAGACACGAAACACCACTCACGTTCCCCCCTGTATAGAGTCTATCCCACTTGGGTTTAGGAATGCAGCAACTTTTGAAAAGATATTGCAAACTGCTCCAAGCTTCAAGAAAAGTCCTCCACACGTTAATCTTTCCACCAGTCATGGCTTAGACCAGTGTTGTAGTCTACTTCCTACACTTACCATTTAAAAGAACATAAATTATTTTGTATACTCTCATCGACTCACCATGGCGACTTTCTCTGCCGTTTTATATAGAGGAAAGACTTCTACACGTCCTGAACGTATCACGCTTCCATTACAGAAACCCATCGTGATACCCTCCACCATCCACAAACTTCCTGAAGACCCCAACCCCTCTCCCCGAGTTGCGTCCAGCTCGGAGTGGCGCACAAGATGTTTGCAGCAGGTCGAGGCACGGAGCATGTAAATTAGCATGTGCAGGTGCTCGCCGTGCCTCCACAAAGTGCCTCTTGAACGAGGCGCACAATTTGGGTCTGATTTGCAAAACGGATGGCCGTGCGAATTGCCGCATTTGGCGGGTTAATGGAGGCACGTATTTCATTGTGAGTCGCATGCTCAGCCGAAACATCCACGCAAAACATGATCACGCTCCGATTTGCGCGTGCGCTGTTTTAAGGAGCCGTTGCGATAATGCTGTTGTTTTTCTTGCCTTGAGCGTTGTAACAAGACACCGTTTAGGTTGGCACATGATGTTGCTTCTTGCACGATGTAGTGAGAAGGAATCCACGGTGGCATTCGCACGGTGAAATTCATTGTGAAATACGAGCTGATGGCCATCACCAAATCCAGTGTGAAATATATTGTGAAATACATTGGAAAATTCATTGGGAAATACGTGGTGAAATTCATTGTGAAATCCAACTGAAATCCGTAGTGTAATCCATTTTGAAATGGACGGTTAAATCCGCTGGAAAGTAGATTGTGAAATCCATTCTTAAATGCACGGTGAAATACAATGTGAAATGCACGGTGAAATCCGCGGTGAAATCCATTGTGAAATGCACGGTGAACTGCAGAGTGAATTGCAAGATGAAATGTATTCTTTCATCAATCTTGAAATGCACGATGAAATCCATTGTGAAATGCATGGTGAAATGCACAGTGAAATACATTGTGAAATGCACAGTGAAATCCATTGTGAAATGCACAGTGAAATACATTGTGAAATGCACGGTGAAATCCATTGTGAAATGCACGGTGAAATCCATTGTGAAATGCACGGTGAAATCCATTGTGAATCCATTGTGAAAGGCACGGTGAAATCCATTGTGAATCCATTGTGAACTGCATGGTGAAATCCATTTTGAAATGCATTGTGAAATCCATAGTGAAATGCATGGTGAAATGCATTTTCAAATGCATGGTGAAATCCATTGTGAAATACATTGTGAAATGCATGGTGAAATGCACGGTGAAATCCATTGTGAAATACATTGTGAAATGCACGGTGAAATCCATTGTGAAATACATTGTGAAATGCATGGTAAAATCCATTGTGAAATACATTTTGAAATGTAAGGTGAAATCCATTGTGAAATGCACGGTGAAATATATTGTGAAATGGAGGTTAAATCGATTTTGAGATCCATTGTGAAATCCATTGTGAAATGGCCGGTGAAATCCATTGTGAAATGCATGGTGAAATCCATTGTGAAATGCATGCTGAAATCCATTTTGAAATCCATTGTGAAATGGCCGGTGAAATACATTGTGAAATGCATGGTGAAATCCATTGTGAAATGCATGGTGAAATACATTGTGAAATGCATGGTGAAATCCATTGTGAAATACATTGTGAAATGCACGGTGAAATCCATTGTGAAATACATTGTGAAATGCACGGTGAAATCCATTGTGAAATACATTGTGAAATGCACGGTGAAATCCATTGTGAAATGCACGGTGAAATCCATTGTGAAATGCACGGTGAAATACATTGTGAAATGCATTGTGAAATGCACGGTGAAATACATTGTGAAATGCACAGTTAAATCCATTGTGAAATCCATTGTGAACTGCATGGTGAAATGCATTTTCAAATGCATGGTGAAATCCATTGTGAAATCCATTGTGAAATGCACGGTGAAATACATTGTGAAATGCACGGTGAAATCCATTGTGAAATGTATGGTGAAATCCATTGTGAAATCCATCGTGAAATCCATCGTGAAATCCATTGTGAGATCCATTGTGAAATGTATGGTGAAATACATTGTGAAATGCACGGTGAAATCCATTGTGAAATGCATGGTGAAATCCATAGTGAAATCCATTGTGAAATGTATGGTGAAATCCATTGTGAAATGTATGGTGAAATCCATTGTGAAATGTATGGTGAAATACATTGTGAAATGCATGGTGAAATCCTTCGTGAATCCATTGTCAAATGCATGGTGAAATCCATTGTGAAATCCTTCGTGAAATGCATGGTGAAATCCATTGTGAAATGCATGGTGAAATTCACGGTGAAATCCATTGTGAAATGCACAGTGAAATCCATTGTGAAATCCATTGTGAAATGTATGGTGAAATGCACGGTGAAATCCATTGTGAAATGCATGGTGAAATACATTGTGAAATGCACGGTGAAATCCATTGTGAAATGCATGGTGAAATCCATTGTGAAATCCATTGTGAAATGTATGGTGAAATCCATTGTGAAATGTATGGTGAAATACATTGTGAAATCCATTGTGAAATGCACGGTGAAATGCATGGTGAAATCCTTTGTGAATCCATTGTCAAATGCATGGTGAAATCCATTGTGAAATCCTTCATGAAATGCATGGTGAAATCCATTGTGAAATGCATGGTGAAATTCACGGTGAAATCCATTGTGAAATGCACAGTGAAATCCATTGTGAAATCCATTGTGAAATGTATGGTGAAATGCACGGTGAAATCCATTGTGAAATGCATGGTGAAATACATTGTGAAATGCACGGTGAAATCCATTGTGAAATACATTGTGAAATCCATTGTGAAATGTATGGTGAAATCCATTGTGAAATGTATGGTGAAATACATTGTGAAATCCATTGTGAAATGCACGGTGAAATGCATGGTGAAATCCTTTGTGAATCCATTGTCAAATGCATGGTGAAATGCATGGTGAAATCCATTGTGAAATCCTTCGTGAAATGCATGGTGAAATCCATT
>NC_140963.1:81847496-81849996 GCF_056783735.1 Eptatretus burgeri | reverse complement strand
CGGGAATGCTTGCTTGAGTGCTTAAGCCACTTGGCAAGCGTTCTCCAAGCTGCTTGATTGTTTGTTTTGGTAAAAATATCCATGCTTTCAATGTAACATCGATTAGACAGACGTTTCCGCCTGTGTTAGGACCTGCGGTGCCGTGCGGTTTGGTGCCTCAGGAGGTGTCTCATCCACTGAAAATGTGCAATTATATTTTTGCAGGACATCGCTTTGTTTTACCTTTTTGTGCGATCTCCTTTTAATAGAATCCACCCCTCACTTCGACATCGATACATTTTTTAAACAATAGGGTCCGTCCGACCAGGTGTTTGCCATGATCTGGTTGTGAACATAAAAAGCAAAGATCGACATGTTGTGTTCTGTGCCTTGATATGTATTTAAATTGAATTTTGCTAATTTCTCACTTGAATTGCTCTTTCATAGAACTCTGTCTAAAGGTAAATCTTTGTGTTTGTCGTTTTTTATGTATTTTATGCGTGTGTACATGTATACAAGCTGTATTACCACAACGGCACTTGGTGTGTGTGTGTGTGTGTGTGTGTGTGTGTGTGTGTGTGTGTGTGTGTGTGTGTGTGTGTGTGTGTGTGTGTGTGTGTGTGTGTGTGTGTGTGTGTGTGTGTATGGCATGTTTTTTGTGTTCTACTTTGGCATTCTGATGTGGAGTTTGATTCACCTAAATGATCGTCATGACCTGTTGAGTTGATTAGGCTAATTAACAATCCCCTTCTGGTGAAACTGCTAAAATCACGAATCACTGCTCACCTTCACTCTTTCATCCCTCTATTTCCCCAGCTCTGGAACAAACTCCCACACTCTCTTCAATCCCACTCTTCCCTCAAGGCCTTCAAAACAGCTGTTCACCTCCATTTCATATCTTCCCCCATCCAAAATCTTGATCTTGACTACCCCCGTTAATCCACCCCAAACCCACCTTCTTCAAATTCCCTGCTTTCCTTCCTGAAAATCCCTGTAGTGTCCATCTTATTCACCCCGTGTACCCTGCCCATCCCTCTCCCTTCGACAGATCTCCTCATGTCTCTGTTCCCCACTGTTTTTTCCTTCCCTCTCCCACCCCTCTTGTCTCCTGCTCCCCTTATTGTACATTATGTGTGTTAGCTCTAATACGAGCCTTGACAATGTATACAAAATAAAAAACACAAAGAACCCAGAATAATTCCCATGTTTTAAACGCATGCCATGTTAAGGTATAGTTAAGGTATACTGCATATTGGGCAGTTTCATACGTCCTTCCGTGGCATGGCAATCTAATTAAAAAAAATAAATAAAAACAATGACGACATTGTAACAAAGCACATATTAATTAATACTAATAATATTAACAACATTTCACAGTAATAATAACGAACATAAAATCCCCATGATGACCCAAGCTCATCTGAGCTTGGTGAACATGCAAGCTCATGCTGAAGCAGTCGAGCAGGCAGGTATGCAGCAAGGCTGTAAAAACCAGTGAAATTTGGTCCAATGGACCAAGGAGCCCACTAGTTCCTCAAAATGTGGGACACCACCAACACCAAGGCTAAACACTTAATGCCTCCCTCCGGGAACCTCAATTACAAGATATTGAACATGGACCATGCTTTTAGATCTCTTTATTCAAAAAAATATTCCTCCTTTCTCCCAAATTCCATGTCCCTCCAATGTCGATATCCGTCTTTATTTGATTGACAACATTTGAAAATTATCTTCTGTTGTTTTTGATCCTCTTGCAAGAACAGTTGACATTGTAACAATACCAGCCATGGACCACGCAGACCCTGTGAGGAATCGAATAAGGAGTGGTGAATAATTCCACGCATTTTGCGGTCCCAATAATTTTGGCAATATGTATCCTTGTCGTGGAGACTGGAGGGTTAAACAGCCTGCTACCTTCCAGCTGGAGGATCAACTAGAACTAAAACCAACTGAACAGCATCGATTGTTGTGACATCTGCGGCAGGTGGTGACGGCAGGCCATGTGACATGGTTACCACAGTCCACACCTCTTTGGCCATGACCACAGGGGTAACCACGATACTTTCCTTTTGCCACCTCGGAGACGCCAACGTCGTCTTCATGCGAATGAGGGTCAAACCGGCACGCTCGACCCATTCTAATCACGTGACGCCTTTCTAGTGCCCCCCAACAATGTCAAATAATCCCCACGCAAAGGAAAACACTTCATTAACAGTTAATCAATGACAACAGGTTATTATGATATATTAAGCAGGCAAGCTGAAAAAATAACTAGACGTGAAACTGTTAATCCTTACAGGAGCTCATGTAGCCTAATCCCACGTGCAATGAATTTGGCCTTGGAATTAACCTGCAGCTCAGTATTAACTGAAGCCTCTGTGACGGGCATGATAATCGACACCAAACTTTCATCAAATCCATCCATTACTCAGAGTGAGGAGGAGTGCACCCCCGTCTCATCATCACGCCCGAGGATGTGTTCCTCCTGTCTCATCAGGCCGTAGATGCGTGAACCTCTAGT
>NC_140963.1:81807496-81842496 GCF_056783735.1 Eptatretus burgeri | reverse complement strand
AAATTGCATAATTTAATACCAGCAGGGGTACCCGGCATTGCCCGTTGCAGTTCTGATCCTGTTAGCATTTTTTGGAAATCAATTTTGTTTTTCTATTTTTTGTGGTGGCCGAAAACACTTCTCTACACACACTAAGGAATGGGGTCGAGGATTATTTAATATTACCTTTCACATAGCTACAAAGTGGTGTCGTCAAAGTGTTTTTCACACAGCTACAAAGGCTTAGAGCAATTAAAAAATCAAAGCGAGAAAAAAAAATCCAATAAAAAAATAAAATTCAATTTTTGTTTTTTTGCCTAAAACACTCCGAGGCACTTACTGATGAACTGAAAGTTTGACGAAGATCCGTTTGACCATCTCTAAGAAAAATGGTGACACACACAGACGGACAAACATCTCTCACAGTATCGATATGATTTGGACCTGTTAAGATCCTTTCGACCCCCTGAGACCCTTTAGACCACGTAGACCTTTTGAGTATTTAGAGCCATTGAGCATTGACCCCTTAGTCACCAAAAAAACATTACACCATTTCGATCACTTCAACCCTTTTAGACCCTAACTACGATTGGAAAATACCCTTTACATATTAAGACCCCTTAGACTTTTAGATGCCTTACACCCTTTAGATGCCTGAGACCCTTTAGACCTGTAGATCTATTTGACACACACCTTCCAAAACATCTATAATGTTCTTGCAAAATGGAGGCTATACGTTTTTTTCAGCAAGTAATGTGCAACCTCCACCCACAAGGACACTGAGTACTCAAGTTTGAACAAAATTTGCATATTGAGTCATTGAATTGGTTCAACAATCAAAACCTAGATGCATATTGTTTATTTGGATCACGCAAGTATCGTGCTGTGGATGACATCTTTATTGTTTGCCTGTCTGAGAGCAGGATATCTCAAAAAGTCATGCATGGATTCGGACGAAACCTGATGGATAGGTTTGGTTTGCAACCAGGATGAATTGAATCGATTTTGGTGAAGAACCGGTTCTGGATTCAGATACTATAATTTTTAAGTGATTCATCACCATTGAGAGATCGTACTGAAAACTATATATGGCACAATATCTCAATAAGTTAACAAATGATTCGGACGAAACTTGGTGGACAGGTTTGGTGTGTGACAACGACGAATTGAATCAATTTTGGTGAGGATCAGGATGCGAAAATTTCTTAATTTTTAAGGTGATTATTCACCATTGAGATGGGGCCAAAATCGATATACAACATGTCAATATATTTCAAATAGTTACAACAAAACCTGGTGGATGAGTTGGGAAGGTGACAAGAATGAACCAATTAGATCTTGGTTAAAAGGTCTGGATTCAGATCCATCCTATTAGTGGGATACAAAACGTAAACTGTTCAGCCTGGCAGAGGTATGTGCTCCACCGAGTGCTGTTCTAGTTTCTGTTGTGGCCATGGCACCAAACAAATAGATATCTGTATAACGGCACTTAGAACCCACACAACTCCCTCTCCCGCACCTCCTCCTCCTCCTCCAACCTCCACTCTCCCTCTCCCTCACACCCAAACAAAACAAGATTCATAGTAAATGTCATCATTTTAAACTTACCCTGTGCAGGAACAAGCCCCAGATATGAACTCCCCATTGGTGTTTAAGAAGCATGAATGTTTGGGTAGAACTGAACTTTCGGCCTTTCATGGGCCCACATCGGCATGGACTGCAAGATATCAACTTCTTGGACGAGTTAATCAGAAAATTCTTCAAATTTTTCGTTGTGCAGATATAGGTATGTTTCCTTTCTCGCAGGTACGGTTCCAAGTGTTTTCGGCTTCTTTTAAAAACATTTACGTCCTTTCATGGTACAACCTTATCTGGCAGGCATGAAATGCAGTACATCCAGGACGCTCGAATTAACTTAATTACAGACAGACAGTGCGATTGCAAACCCCCATTTCTCGCTGTGCAGGTAGATGGGCTAACAACAAAGTACATGCTCAATTGACTTCGTGTTATTCCCTTTTTCCAAACACGCCCTCCAATACTGCTTGGAGGGGTTCCAATGCACACGACTCGTGTTTGTAGATTAACCACACACCTGTGTGGGGTGCTTTCTGATGATGATGATGATGATGATGATGCGTCGAGTTTTGGAGTTTCCTAATAGTGTAGATCTGCTTTCATCTGAAATGTCAAAGCAAGGGAGGAAAGACCAAAGCTCTTAAAAGATTGGTTTTGGTCCTCAACATTGCTCATTTGTCTGTTCAAAGGCAACTTGATAATTTGACCATTCAAAAGTTGTTGTTTGTTTTTAAAAGTTTTTAATGTTAATCAATATTCACAATACACAATCGGTCACATCTTTATTATGAATGCAACATGGCGAGCTTTGAACCCACCCCGCCCCCTCTTCGGCTTAATTGACATCTGCAACCTTCCCTCCCTTCCATCCCTTTTTTTTTTTTAATCACTTTCCCTTCTCTTCTTTTTCTCAATTTAACTACCATCCACACAAATAAAAGTGTGTGTGTGTGTGTGTGTGTGTGTGTGTGTGTGTGTGTGTGTGTGTGTGTGTGTGTGTGTGTGTGTGTGTGTCAGGGTGTGTCAGGGTGTGTCAGGGTGTCTCCTCCATAACTCCAAAACTATAAAACCTAGCAGCCTGAAACTTTGCATGTACGCGAAGAAAACTCCAAGAAAGTGCAAAAGTGAAAATTAGGTATTTGGGTTAATTAAAACACCCCTTTTGAAGATAATTAAGGACCATATTTAATTTTATCCTTCATCAGGCGATCCTCGGCCACCTCGCTGTCTGGGGTCTTTAGGCGTTTCCTGGGTAACCTCCTGGGGCATGAAGCCGCCATGTTTTTTTTTTTTGGCCTGCTCAACCATAACTTGATTTGGAACAGGCCGCAACGATTTCTTGAAGATAAATAGATGTAAGCCCCAGATTTAAAAATATCAGCAGTTCCGACTCCAAAAAAGTGTTGATTTGTTCAATTTGGACATTGCACGGGCATTTCCGGGTGCATCGTTGTATCGACGGCAATTGGTAATCGCTTGCCAAACCAGGCGTTCCGTTGGAGTGCTTAAGCCACTGACCGAGCTGCACATTTCAGTTCGTGTCCTGATCGGGATGTGCATTCGACAGGTCCTATAAGGTGGAGGTACGTATACAGCACACACGGACGTGGTACATATGGATCTGTACGGACTCTCCGTGGGTGTGTGGACACGCCACGCCTGTTACGGGCGCTGCGGTGGCAAAGCTTCATCCCTTATCTTATGGAGGTTCTATCAGGTTTTCCTTTGTCCTTGCTCCTGATTCTAAAGGATTTGGTAATCGGATTTGCTTTACAAAGGTTAAATGTTTCTGTTTGTGAGTTTCAAAGCAAAATATATTTGACAACGCCCGTTTTCTGAGCCGGTTGCCATATGAATGTATTTTCTAATTTACCCAGCCAATTTTTTTTCCACGCAGCTGTTTATAAAGAATAATGTTTGTGAACATATCCCTGAAAAGTCCATATAAATGTAACGTTGTTTTTCGGTGAAAGCTACTCAAGGTTTCTGGGTTGTATGCAGTACGTACCATAGTCAGTAATCACACTGACTCCAACCAGCCGATTCACGAAGCTCTACGTGTGGGTTTCAGAATGTGGAATGGAGTCCAACCAGGGTGGGCTCAAAGCAACCACCTTCATTTCAGTAACGGGGTCACGATTCATGAACCAAGCTGTGAAGTTTTCTGTTCTCAAAGTTTTGTGCCGAGGGCTCTTTTCAGGATCGTCGCTGAGCCCTGGATGGATTCCAACTGTAGTTCGTTTGTTATCATATTCCCAGGGATGGTTTTTAGCTCACCTGTAAAGTAGTTCCAGGGAGCTTATTGGATGGCGCGTCGTCCGTCCGTTTGTCTGTCTGTCCACAAATACTTGCAACTTCTTCTCAAAAACTACACATATGATTTCAATGAAATTTGACCACAACCTTCATTACCCATGATGGCATTAAAAAAATGGGGTCTGAAGGGGTCTACAGAGGGAGTTTACAAGTGGGTGGGGGGGGGTGGGTTACCTCCCCAAAGAGGTATTTGCTTTTGACACACAATTATATATAATATATATATATATATATATATATATATATATATATATATATATATATATATATATATATATATATTTGCGGTTCTAGCAACCGCCTGCCTCCAAGGCAATGGCATCCAACATAAAGTGGTCCTGAGACAGCTATTCCATTAATAAACGTTCAGATGGTCCCTTCCCTTTTGTCTAGCGGGACAACGGGACGTGCATTGCGGGGTTCTCATAGCTGGGTTTGCTTACACCACTAACTTCATGTCTACTCTTCTTTTCTGTTTATATATATATATATATATATATATATATATATATATATATATATGTGTATGTATATATATATATATATATATATATATATATATATATATATATATATATATATATATATATATATATATATATATATATATATATATATATATATATATATATGACCGTTTTTACAGCCATTTTTCCCTGCTGTGCAGGGGTTGGGCTTTTTCTTGAGGCAATGTTTTATGGCCGGATGCCCTTCCTGACGCCAACCCTGGTCGCCTCTTACGACACACAGGGATATGGTACACCTATTCTTACCGGGGCATACACCGGGACCAATACACTGGTACTCATTTCGCCGACCTCGGAAGGATGACAAGCTGAGTCAACCCCCTGGTGTATTAATTCAGTGGCCCAACGGGGCTTGAACTCAGGACCCTGGGATCCCAAGCCACCACCCTAACCACTAAGCCAACACCAGGCTTGATAGACCAAGCCAGACCCTGTTTATTCCTTAGGAAAATCTGAATTTGGGGCCTTGCGTAGGCCAGCAGGCACTGCGCTCGGATATCCGATTGACATAGCGCGGCACAGCGCAGAGCTCCCGTCCTCAAGCGATCCCTCAACCCAACTATTGCGGCAAGTCATCGAATATGCTCAACAGCTCGAGAAGATTGGCTCGAGATGATCGGCTCGAGATTCCGATGATCTGGGATGAGATTGCTGGTTTCACTGAAAAGGCATAAGAAATGAATATCTCTTAAAGAAGCTGCACAGATGTTGTTTTTCACAACACAGAAGCAAATGACCCAATATCAGCGAGAGCGTGGCTGGCAGCTTGGTCCCAATGACTACATTGCCAGAGGCCGATAATAGAAAAACAACCACAACGCCATGTAGTACGGAACACAAGTGTGCAAGATACTAGCGGCTCGTTCTTTTCAATTCATTTCTGTATTTCATTATGTCGGGCAAACGCGAGTGGTGGCCACGTGCTTAATGGCAGATCCGTGCGCACTGTGCTGAACGTGCCCAAAGGCAGACCCTTGCGCCGCTCGCAACACTTTATTGTCGTACAGAGCAGGACACGAATGGCACACATCTTACCGTCTGTGCATGGGTTTGCCAAAACATCTTACCTTCAGTCCTCGCTGGCGGCCGCGGGTGTTCTCCACGGACGGCGGATGTCTCGTTGCCCCTCAGGCCGGCGGGGCCGCGATCAGGCAGGGGTGTGCTGTGCAGCTCAGGCCGCTTGGTGCTTCATGGAGCGGGTGCATTGACCAGCGTGGGTCGCCGGGGCACGGCACGGAGTTCGTTGGAAGGCAATTTATGTCATGGTGCTCGGAGCGTGACGATTCCGCAGCTTGGATCCATCTGGCCGGAAGTGAAGTGGAACCGCTTCCGGTCATGGCGGCCAGCCCATGTGCTGGCCGGGGCCCAACTAGAGTGCCCAATTCGGGTGACGACACCGCTTCAGATCATCGTCCCCGCCCCTCACCACTGGATCTATAAAAGGACGGGCCATTGGGCGATGGAAGAAGAGTTGTCGTCATTCCTGGTGTCGTTCCGTGGTCGCTGTCGTTCGAGCGTCGTTCCTTCCCGTCGTCCTTTCTTCGTTCCTGCCAGCTCGTTCTGCCCGGCTTGGGATCTCGACTCCGCCTTCTCCACCCAATTCCCTCCCTTCATGCTCGATGGTCGCGTCTCATTCTCTGGACCGATGCTCGCTGCACGAAGTACCATGAAGCAAGAAACGGCACGCCAGCTGTCAGGGAGGTATCGCCCAGCGTAGCATCCCCCCAAAACGTATTGGTGGCATGATCGGGCAATCGTGCAAGGTATTCAGAGACTGTTAGCCTCATCTCCTCTCCTCCTTTTTCTCTTCATGAGCTCCTCTTCATCGGTGTGTGTGTGTGTGTGTGTGTGTGTGTGTGTGTGTGTGTGTGTGTGTGTGTGTGTGTGTGTGTGTGTGTGTGTGTGTGTGTGTGTGTGTGTGTACTTGGCCTGGCGCCTGTCCTCGCAAGTTAAGATTACAGAAGATTATTATTTCGGGTTAAGTCTGCTCTGTATCTGCTTTCGTAAGTTGCTTGTACATTGTTGCACCTCACGCTTCTTTCTATCCCTGCAACACACACCAATAAAACTACCATTCACTGTACCACATAACTTTCCTCACTTGCTTGTAAATCAATTATTATTAGAAATGTTCCCAGCTCGTTTTTTTGTCTGTTCTTTCATTGATCCAGCATGCTCCGAATCCTAGCTGAGCTGGGGCTTTATTCCCAACGATCCGTTCCTTTTTGCCGGTACGTCCTTGGCAGTGTCGCTCGGCTGCATCCGATCTGGTAAAGTGATCTTGTTCAGACAAGGACACACCGAGGGCGTGTTCCCCGGTAATTAAATCACGTGATTAATTCGGTAACCCAGTTAACCCATAGGCGGGACGACCCGAGGTCATGCAGTTGAGTTATTGGCATTCATGGCTGGTTAGTGACCCGCTGCGTCACAGAATTATCCGTGTGCGACGGCCTACAATTCCGGGGAGTCTGGTGGGAGCCGATATAGTTCCCGCCACCCCCCCCCCCCCGGTGGTCTTCTCACCCAAGTCCCCGGCCCGCAACAATATATATATATATATATATATATATATATATATATATATATATATATATATATATATATATATATATATATATTGTTGTGGTTACCAAATTCGCAAACCACCATTCAGGTCCCTTAGGTGAGATATCTCCGTAAGTATATGTGTAGTTAGGCTCAAACCCGTTGTCTAGTGGGAATACATGTCATTCATGCGTGCTGCGACTCTTCAGGATAGCCGTTTTTCTTTCACTATCTTTATTTTGGACCAACCGCCATGATTACCACCGCCAACCGCGTCTCAACAGTCATCACATCAACCACCCACCGCGGCGCCGCTTCACCACAACAGCCACGACCTTTCCCGTCACTCCTCGCAACCGTCGCATCGCCACCGTTCTTGCGCCGCTTGTGGGTACCGGTATTGGACTCGTGCAGGGCGCGCGCCGAACAGCGTGTACAAAACCACGGATTTTCCGCTCCAAAAACGGATCAAAAACGACACACACCCACTTTTGTTCCGTCCAATCGGTGAGCGAGGGGCGATTTGGCCCCGCCTCCAGGGCGTTGGAGGGCGGTCGCTATATGCAAATTCATGGATCAAAATGCATTCACGCCCACTTTTTCTCGGGCCAATGGGGAGCAAGGTGAAAGGTCGAAGGCAGGGGGTCAAAGGCGAAACCACGGGGCTTATATAAGCGGCTGCGTTCGTCAGAAAAGGGTTGGTCGTCGTCGTCGTCGTGTGCGTTGGTCGTCGTCGTCGTCGTCGTGTGCGTTGGAGTCGGAGCGAAGAGGACGGAGCTGTGGAGAGGCGGCGAAGGCAGACGAGGGGGTGCTCGCGTCGTGCCGGGAGCTGCACACCAGGGAGGCCGACGGCGCGACCTGGTCGAGGTGGAGACGCTCGTCGCAGGACTCGAGACAGAGTAAAAATCCTCCTTTCCCCGAGCATCAGCAACCCCCTCCTGTTTCCTCCCCGCGCTGAGATAGTGCGACCAAGGGGGCCCCTTTTCCCACCCCCTACCAGACACTGTCCGCGAGGCCCGCGGAGTTGAGGCACCATCGCCGCTCCGCGTCTCATCACCAGACGGGTAGGCCCGACCCGGTCTCGGCCTCAGGCCCGCCTCATCCTTGAGGGTGTTCTTTTTCTTGGTTTTGGGTATGTGTTGTCGGCGCCGTCTGTGAAGTAGAATTGTATAAGTGTTGCCGTGTGCTCGGTAGTCGGTATTAGCTCTGCATTGTGTCTTCGCTTTTACATTTGCTTTTTGTGTAAAATTGCATTGTGTTTCTTTTCCTTCTATGTGCTTTTGGTGGAATTGTATATGTGTGCTTTCCGTTCATCGCGAATAAATGTGCTTTATGTTGAACTGTTTCCCGCTTCGCTTCGTCATTTCTCTCATTGAATCCTCGTCTTGCTTCACGTAAAGGGTTGGTAGTGGGCTGAATACGCCCGATAATTAATCGAACCGTCGAGGCCGACGATAACACCGCTCGGTTATCCCGATAGTACGGAACGGGTCGCTTCAGTGGCCCGTGTCCGAAGTCGACCTGCGGCGAGGTGCGATCGCCCGGTCTACCCTCCGTGTGGGTACTTAGGTAGGTCGAATTTGGCGAGCAACCCTATCCCACGCGGGGGCCGATTGGCTCGATCGCGGTGAGACCGAAAGGTCCACCTGTGACTGGTTCCCGGCGTTAGTCCGAGAGGGTCACGACTGGATTGTCCGTCCGGTGGGCGACGTGCTGCGATTCGAGTTACGTGGCCGTCAGCACGCCGGCGGGCGCGAATCCGTAACAATATATATATATATATATATATATATATATATATATATATATATATATATATATATATATATATATATATATATATATATATATATGAGCCTGGTGTTGGTGTAGTGGTTAGGGTAGCGGCTTGGGATCCAAAAGGTCCCGAGTTCAAGCCCCGTTGGCTGCTTGAATTAATACACCAGGAGGTTGACTCAGCCTGTCATCCTTCTGAGGTCGGCGAAGTGAGTACCAGTGTACTGGGCCCAGTGTATGCCCCGGTTAAAATAGATGTACCATATCCCTGTGTCGTAAGAGGTGACCAGGGTTGCGTCAGGAAGGGCATCCGGCATAAAACATGTGCCAAATCACTATGCGGATCACACGGATGATCCGCTGTGGCGACCCCTAACGGGAGCAGCCGAAAGAAGAAGAAGAAGACAGTATATACCTATATACACATTATATATACTGTATAAGCCCCTGTTTTTCATTGCACAGCCTGGGAACCACTCGCGGCCCCTGGTGGCCGAAAGTGCAGCCCCTGACAGTGCGGCTGATAATACACAGATGTGAAAATGCCCAATCAGAATCTGCCATAAATGCTATCAAATTGACGCACTGGTATCAAATGAGTGCTCCAACGTAAAGCATAAAAGTGACATAACTACATCAAGAGATGGTTGCAGTGTACAAAGAATTACCCTTCCAGCCCAGTTAATCACAATGAAGAAGATTGTGTGGAGATGGGGACCAATTGCAGCCATTATAAGTGTCCTACAGGCGGTGTGGCGGCTCTCACACTGATGTCTTATCGGCAAAAGTGGCCCCCGCTCTGAAGAAACAGTGAAAATCACCGGTATACGCCCAATCTATTTATTTTTCTGTTACTGAGGAAGTGATCTCACATTCACGGAAGTGACGTTGCAACTGCCTGCACCCCGTCGGTTGGACAGCTCGCCCAACTCCTCCCGCTATCAAAATTATGTGCCACCATTTTGTGAAGCAGAAAAGGTTGCAGGCCTCAGTTTTTAGTGCATGGCAAAGTCCAATTGGAATGACCCCAGGTAAATAACCACGATGTATTATACTGTTCGAGCAGATTACCTGTCCCACAGACGGGTGGCAGAGTTGGTGGTTGTCACGTGATTTTGTTGTTCTTTGTGGTCCGGAGATCTGCAGTCATGGTTTGGTTCCTTTTTCGCATGCCATTTTTTTTTCCGAATTAGGGGTTGATTCCTGAGTGGCTTTAATGGGGTTGTAATTGAAGATAGTCACATGGAGACACCGAATATGTTGTCACAGCATTTTTTGTTGAAAATGTAGTGCAGTAACAGGTGATAATGAGTGAGAATGTACATTTTCGCTCATGAGCTAAAAAGTATGGTGATCCAGAGTCATGGACACAAAGTGCAATATAGCTGTTTTGTGGACTGTTGATGTTTTGGCGAGGAGGAGATAGCAAACACTTAGCTCCATTATCTATACCAACAAAGTGTGTGTGTGTGTGTGTGTGTGTGTGTGTGTGTGTGTGTGTGTGTGTGTGTGTGTGTGTGTGTGTGTGTGTGTGTGTGTGTGTGTGTGTGTGTCAGTGTGTCTCCTCCAAAACTATAAAACCTAGCAGTCTGAAATTTTGCATGCATACTAAAAATGAAAATTGGATGCTTGGGTTCATTAAAACATCCCTTTTGAAGATAATTAACGGCCTTATTTAATTACTAGCAAATACAACCTGTCGCTTCGCTGACGGTGGGGGGGGGGGTATTAAGGAGGGGGTTGAGAGAGAAAGAGAGGAGAGAGGGAAAGAAGAGGAGGCAGGAGAGAGGAGAAGCAAGGAAGGGGGAAGAGCGAGGAAGGGGGAGGGGAGGTGGGGAGAACATTGCATCACCAAAAGTTGCCATACCACGGGAAGGAGGGATGCGAGAGAGAGAGAGAGAGAGAGAGAGAGAGAGAGAGAGAGAGAGAGAGAGAGAGAGAGAGAGAGAGAGAGAGAGAGAGAGAGAGAGAGAGAGAGAGAGAGAGAGAGAGAGAAAAAAAAAAAATGAGAGAATGAGAATTTAAAAAAAAAGAAGAGAGAAAGGTGAGGGGTGGAGGTGGAGTTGGTAAAGAGAGTGAAATGTTATGCTGAATGACTGAACAAACACACAAAAACAAACTCATGTCAGAACAGATATACACACAACACAACAGAGTTTATAATGTAATCTGCTGGCACATCTGCAAAAACTTTGATGTCCCAGTTCCAGAAAGTTTGTGGGAACATGAACCAAAAGTAATCACTGAAAACATGGAAGTACCAGCCACTCACGTATGACGTAATGATCCCATTGAGCATGAACATCGAAAACGTGAACATTGCAACCTGATATCACACTTTGGTACAAAAAAGAAAGGAAGGCATTGCTGATTGAGGTGTTAATACCAGTGATTTTGGACTAAACGATGCAGAAATCAAGAAAATGACCAAACACCAAGACCTTAAGAACGAAGTGAGAAGATCCTGGAAGCTGAAGAATGCCAAAGTTGTACCAGTGAGAGCTGGACCTACAGGAATGATGACAAAGAACCTCACAGATATATTTAACATCGGGGCAATACCCCTGGGTGTTCACCTGGTCGTGGCTAGATAAGATAACCAGGCAACCACTGGGAGGTATGGATGACCCACAAAATATATAATGGAGAAGAAAGTAAATACCTATGGATGTTTTTTTTTAATGCCATGAACAAACCTTGATACTTTGGTACATCATGGGTGGTGAAGATGGTGGTTAAGTTTCATTGGAATTGCGTGTGTCGTTTCTGAGAAGAAAGCAAATGCATATTTTGGGCCGAATCCCCCTCTCCCCAAAGACCCCCCGAGACACCAATTTTTTTAAATGTCGTTAACAAACTTTAGTGGATCACGGGTGTTGAAGATAGTGGTCAAGTTTCATTGGAATTTTATGTGTAGTTTTGGAGAAGAAAGCAAATACCTATTTTGGGGGGCAACCCCCTTACATCCCCGTAGAGCCAGATTTTTCTAATGTCATGAACAAAATTTGGTACGTCATGGGTGATGAATGTTGTCGTGAAGTTTCACCGGAATTGTGTGTATCATTTGAGAAGATAGCAAATACCTCTTTGGGGAGACAACTCCCCTCCCCACCCCCCCCGAAACTCCCTCTGTCGACCCCTTCAGACCTAGTTTTTTTAATGCTATCATGGGTGATGAAGGTTGTGGTCAAATTTCATTGAAATCGTTTGTGTGGTTTCTCTGAAGAAGTTGCAAGTATTTATGGACAGAAGGATGGACGAGCGCTGTCCCATAAGCTCCCCGGAACTACTTTACAGGTGAGCTAAAAACCATCCCTGGGAATATTATTACATATGAACTACATTTGGAAGCTAATTGAGGTGTTAATACCAGTGATTTTGGACTAACGATTAGTCGACATCGTTAGTGATTAATGATGCAGAAATCAAGAAAATGACCAAATCCCAAGACCTTAAGCATGAAGTGAGAAGACTCTGGAAGCTGAAGAATGCCAAAGTTGTACCAGTGATGACGAAGAACCTCATGGGAATGATGATGAAGAATCTAACAGAGATATATAAAAAAATCCCTGGGAATATTACAACAAACAAACTACAGTTGGAAGCCGTCCGGGGCTCAGCGACGATCGTGAAGAGAGCCCTTGGCACAAAACTTTGAGAACAGAAAACTTCACAGCTTGGTCCATGAATCATGACCCCTTACTGAAATGAAGGTGGATGCTTTGAGCCTGCTCATTCCACATTCTGAAGCCCACATTTGTAGATACCGATCAATGACACACACACACACATACACACATACACACATACATACACACACACACACACACACACACACACACACACACACACACACACACACACACACACACACACACACACACACACACACACACACACACACACACACACACACACACACATTTACTGATACATTTTGGTTGACTCAAAACCAACCAGCCAACTCGGATAACAAACCGGAGATAAAAGTTAGTTTGTTTTAACGCACGCTTTAGCCGATACCGGGGAAAAAAATATGAAGAACTAGAAGGGCACTCTGTGAGGTGCATACCTTTGCTATGTAATGGCTGATCCAGAACAACATATTGGGCCCAATACATTTTTGAAATAAATGCAAGATATCGTTTTTGGCCCCATCTCTCAATGATTAAGAATCATCTTAAAAATTAAAATATTCTCGTATCCAGATCTTGACAGGAATATTCACCAAAATCGAATCAATTCCTTCTTGTCAAACACCCAAACTGTCCATCAAGTTTTAACTGAATCCATCCACTCCTGTGAGATATCGTACTACATATTATTTTAGCCCTGTCTCTCAATGGTGAAGAATCACTTAAAAATTCTAGTATCCAGATCCGGATCTTCACCGAAATATAATCATTTCATCCTCGTCACACAACCAAACTGCCCACCAAATTTCATCTGAATTAGTCGACAACTTTTTGAGATATCCTGCACACAAACAAACAAGAGACATTTTGTGCATAGCAATCTCACCTAAGTTGTTGACTTTTGACCTATGTTGACCTTTTGGCCTATGTTGATCTGAAAAACGAATTTGTGGTTGAATTTAATCACCAAATATGCAAATCCTCTTCAAATTTCTTGTCAATCAGATGAAAATTAACAATTTTGGAAATTTGGCCGATATTGACTTTTGACCTTTTGACCTATGTTGACCTCAAAAATAATTGGTGGTTGAATTCAGTGACTTGATATGCAAATACTGTTCAAAGTTCCAGTCAATCACATGAAAATTGAGGATTTTAGAAATTTGACATTGTTGACCTTTGGCTTATGTTGTCATTTTGACCTCAAACAATAGTCATCTTGTTTATGACAAACTCTACCATGTCATGAAGTTTTGTGAAGATTGGTTTAAAATTGTGACCTGTATGTGATTGATATACAAACAAACAAACAAGAAACAGATGTAGTGCAGAGCACGATACTTGCAAAATCCACCCCTCTCCAAAGGTTGCCATGGATACATCAAATTGTCCATTTTATTAAGATTATAATTGACAATCTTAATCAACGCTCAGGTCAATTAGATGAAAAGTGATTATTTTTCAGATTGAAATTGATGATTTCAGATGTTTGACCTTCAGTTGACCTTTGAACTTTTGATCTCAAAAATAGTTGGTTTCCCAATTCAGTAATGCATTATACAATTGCTCTTTAATTTCCAGGTAAATCGGATGAAAATTGACAATTTTTCAGATAGAAATTGATGATTTTAGAAGTTTGACCTTGAGTTGACCTTTGACCTTTTGACCTCACATGGTTGGTTTCCGAATTCAGTGATGCAATATGAAAATCCTCTTCAACAATCAAATCAATCAGATGAAAAATGATGATTTATGAAATTTGACCTCAAGATGACCTTTGACCTCAAAATCAATACTTTTCTCAGTTGAGACTATCTCTACAGCTTGGTAAAGTTTAATGACGATTGGTTTGGAATTGTGACCTCGAGGCGATTCACAGACAATCATAGCAAAATATCAAAATCAACTGACCAATATATTTTAACAATGTTAAATTTTCGATCTTTGATTTTTCAAGTAAGAAGAAAATGTTGTACCTTTTGCGAAAATGCAAGAAAAATGTGAAATGCATAAAACTTTCAAAATAATTGGTGGTTGAATTCAATGACCAAATATGCAAATCCTCTTCAAATTTCAAGTCAATCGAATGAAAATTGACAATTTTAGAAATTTGGCCTTTGTCAACGTTTTGACCTATGTTGACATCAAAAATACTTTTTCCTTAAATTCACTGATATGCAAATCATCTTCAACTTTCAAGTCAATAGAATGAAAATTTCGGATTTTTGAAATCTCGTATAGGTTTTTGACCTGCGGCCGATGTTGACCCTCCGGGATAAGTTAATCTCAAAAATATTTGGTGGTTGAATTCAATGAATAAATATGTAACTCCTCTTCAAATTTAAAGTCAATAGGATGAAAATTTACAATTTTAGAAACCAGGTGGTGAAGTTACATGAAGATCGGTTTAAAATTGTGACCTGTAGGCGATTGATATACAAACAAACAGGCAAACAGAATAACGCACAAGACTAACCAATATACTTGAAAAATCTTCGATTTTCGCAAGTAAAAAACAAACAAACAAACAAACAGACAGACAGGAGTGAAAATATTGTTGTGGTGCCAGGTCTGGGGGCGGGGAACGACCGCTAGATGGAGCAGTTGGGCCGTCTCCTCCCCCCCACCCCCCCGCCCCCCCAAAAAACACCCGGAATTGAAGGTCGTCACTCTGGATAACTCCGAAGTCGACGGGTTGCTTAATTCGACCGTGTGGTTAGGGTCTTTTGGTCTGATTCCAATTTACCTAATTAGCCGTGCGGTCCAGCTACCGGGGAAGCCACATCCTCTGCCGGCTTTGTCCGAACTGAGTCGCCGTTACCGACTCGGATCCGGCGTAACCGAGCAGGAATTACCAAAGCCGCGCCGGCCTAAATTACCATTTACAGCACAATTGGCCTCCCTAATTCTCAAGCCCAAACCATACTGGGTCAATGAAAGAAAACACAGACAACGAACTGGAACATTTAACAGTTATTTATTTACAAGAGGGCAATAGGGAGGGAAACACAGAGCAGACAATCACAAATATAAATGCAGGCAAATGTACAATTGAATCACTTAACAGTTTTACTTACAAGACTGGCCACAGACGGACACACACACCCAAAAAGAAATGGTGCCAACTGGCCTTTATTCGGACCCTCCAGCCGTGGTGGATAGGCAAGCTGGGGGTTCGAGTTTCGTCGGGTACCTGGCCGCCTCATGCTGTTTTACCGACTCGCACTTGTGGAGCTCGGAGTCCGTGGAAGGGAACAGGGATCCCCAGCTCGAGCGTTCCAACACAACCCACCACGGTGGGACTCAAACCCACGAACCAGAATCCAAAGAGTGCAGCCAGGATCCTACGGACGACCCGGCCAGCCACAAACGATGTCCGACGACCAGGAGAGCCCAGCAGACCAGAAGCAAGGAACGACCTCCAAGGAACCAAGGAACCCCCAGATACAGCTCACGATCCTTCTTATCCCTCCCCCGGGGTGGAGGGATCCGCTCTCGGGTAACTCGCCCCCGGATTGGACGGGATGTTTTTGGGTGTCGTGGCCAGCCGCGATTGGAGGAGGGGCGTGTCGGTGTCTCGGTGCTCCTCCCCCGAGAGAGGCTCTTTTGCCTTCCCCAGTGTCGACAGGGGAGACATTCTTCTTTGATGGGGCAGAGTTAGAGCTGAAGCTATCTCACCCCTGATTGGACGAGAGGAACATTCCATCTTGCTGGGGCGGAGTCGGCTCTGAGGCGAGGGGGCTCTGCCCACGTCCATAGTCAGAAACATGTGCGTTATGGAGCTGAAGGAGAGGAGGGTGTTGATGTAGAAAACTAACTAGAAAGAAACTTGCAACGCACACATGAAATTAACCCATTAGACAAAGGGGAGGGATTCGAACTATCCACATATATTAACGAAATAACTAAACTTTCGGTCAACTGTATGTGTGAATGCTAATGGTTTCCAGATTTGTAACAATATAACTTCCTTCCACCTTAGGTGGCAGAGGTAAAAAAAATAACCTTTCTACAACCCACTGTGTTTCGTTCGTTTATAGGCTTTCCTTATTTCATATTAACAACCCAAAAAAGAACAATCGGAGATTGCAGAACCTCGCAAGGACTTGTTTTGTGTGGTGTTTGTGTAGTTTAGTGTCATGTATTTTGTGTGGTGTTTGTGTACTGGTGTGTTACGTAATTAATAAGCCATGATTAGAACTGTCACTTTATAACTGCTGGCAGTGATGACCGGGTACCAAGACTTCCCGCTTTGATGCAACTCCGCTTTAACCAGACACCTGATCCTGACCCACGACGTTTATTATTAATCAATTGAACTTAGAATGGGATTAAAATATATTCAATTCAAATCAAATGCATGTCCAAATAGGTACAGTCCTGCATTGGAATAATCAGAAGGAACCCGAACAAGCGAAAAGCAAAGATGAAGTCTTCAGGAGGAACCTGGATAGGACTCACATTTCAGCTGCTACTACTGCTCTACCCTCAAACCACTCCAGGTGAAGCCAAATGAGCCTTATTCAAAAAAAAAACCCCCAGATCAAAAACAAAAATAGTCTAGCTTCCAGACCATCTGTCCAATCAGGTTGAAATTTAAATCCTATATTCCCCGCCTCCATTAGATCATAATTGTGAAGTTTCACATCGATCGATGAAGCGATTGAAGAGAAAGAATTTTTTACACATTTTAGGGGTAAATCCAATATGGCTGCCAAAGCATGTGACCGATGACATCATCGGTGTGACCTTTTTGATCCTCATGGATAGGCAGTCATACCTGTAAAGTTTTGTCTCGATCTGTTCAGCTGTTTCAGAGAAGATTTTGAAGGTTAAAAACAAACAAACAACAATATGGCTGCTGAAGCACTTGACCTATGATGTCATAATTATCATTAAAACATTCTCCATGAGTAGTCACTCCTATGGTGAAAATTCCTTGTCAATCCGACAAGCGATTGCAGAGGAAAACACGAAAATTCTGCGCGAACAATCAAACAGACAAACAGACCCAAATGCAATACCCTTTCCACTGGTGAGGGTAATAACCGGATGTACATGTGTGAAGCAAAAACATGCGTACGGCTTATGTGATGTACAACAACATATACCGCTGTCAACATATACCGCTGTCATAATAGTCACCGCTGTATTAAAGGAAGCGGTTCAAGACTCCATCTCAGTGCCTGTACGTGACACTTCTTTGTATCATGGTTGACATGCGTTGGTGGAATATGGGCGATCGTTTGCTCTGAGCTATGCTTTAACAGAAAGAAACCTGTACACAGACAGACAAATAGACAGACAGACAAACAGGGGTGAAAACATAACCAGACAAACAGAGGTAATTAGACTCGGTTTTTGCATCTATTGGTGAAAGGAGAAGTGTGTGTGTGTGTGTGTGTGTGTGTGTGTGTGTGTGTGTGTGTGTGTGTGTGTGTGTGTGTGTGTGTGTGTGTGTGTGTGTGTGTGTGTGTGTGTGTGTGTGTTTTATGGTTACTGAATAGGTTCACAAATTAAAAGCTATAACCCCATTGTTTTTGAGGACATAAGCTCAAGATCATATATCATCATCCACTTTATTCCGATTGACTTGAAATTTTAACATAATTTGCATATTGGGTCACTGAATTGGTTCAACAATCAAAAGCTGGAAGCCTATCATTTTTGACGTTCAAACGTCAAGGATGCAGTGACTGATTTGTTAAGTACGTGTCGATGACTGCTTGCTTGTTTGTCTGTCTGCCGTCGAGGCCATAACTTTTATACGATTTGAGCTTTTGTCATCAATTTTTCAACAAACCTTTATTAGTCTCACCCTGAAGGGGTCACAAGACTATTGTAACGCCCATGTCTCTCTCTCTGTCTGTGTATCTGTAGGTGTCTATTTTTTTTCTCTGCAATCACTTGTCCAATCATTGCGAAACTTTAAACATAGGAGAGACTCCCCATGGATAATATGAAATTGATAACTGTGATATGATAGGTCACATGGTATGGCAGCCACATTGGATTAAAGGAAAAAAAATGGACTTCTTCTCCAAAACCGCTCAATGACAATAATTGAAACTTGGCACGTGTCATCAACTCCCCATGGAGTATATAGGATGATAACGATGACATCATCGATGAAGTGGTATTCCAGCCATAATTGATTGAATCAAAATCCTTGTCCGAAAAATCTGAAACTTCATATATTTGATCACAACTCAATGTGAGTGAAGAATTAAATTTGTGATGTCATCGGTCATGTGGTCTGGCGGCCATTATGGATTTAAAATAAAAACGAAATACTCTTCTTCTCCAAAACCGCTTATCAGATCGATGTGAAACTTCATACATATGATCGACAAACCATGGTAAATATAGTTTGAATTATTTTTTCATATTCATCTTGATTGATGCAATTTTGCCTTAATATGCACAGAAGTGGTTATTTAATATCCCAATATTCAATCAATCACTGAAGATATGGATACTTGCCATGTATTTGAGAAAATAGGGTGCATCGATGATACGGGTATTCGGCCATAATTGTCACTTATTCAGTTAACAATGGTATTTTTGTTCATAATGAGCACGCGAGGCGAGACTATGCACTCTACGGATTGTCATTCCAGTTATGAGAATATGGAGAAGACGAGTTAATCAATTTTTGGGATAATAACATGAGAATATGCAGAATAATTAATTATTAATACATTTTAGGGATAATAATATCAAATTGAGAGGGAGGGTGGCTTTGGAAGGGGGTAGCAATGTGTTAGACACAAAAGAATACGTTTTTCTCAAACAACTTGGAAGATAGACATATATGAAGATTTATGTCGTCATGGTAGCTTGTTCCTTGATGGACCTGCCTTCACGAATGACCCCATCCTAGCCAGGTTTCATTCCCTGATGAAGCAAATGTTGAGCGATCCCGCTCGTCCATCCATACCTGTAGATACACAGCTTTCTAACAAGCACCGTCTTTCTTCAGGTGGGACATCTTCTGTTTGTGGTGTTTTGGGCAATGAATTGTTTACATCGTGAATTCGGCAAAGCAGTAAAGTCGTGCTTATTAAAGTGATATTTAATGTGGTGATGGTGAAGCAAACGGTCTTCACACTTGTAGGTTTGGACCAGGTAAGTCCAGCAGGACTTTAAAGCACATAAATGAATGATTATTATTCTTACAATATACGGAAATTCATTTGGCTGTTTGTGAGGTCGTCAAATGTCGATGAGGTGTTCGCTAAGAATACGCGTTTTGTTTTCCCTTTTATTTTCACCTCGAAATGAAATCATGGTTTTTGTGTCCATGTAACTGCAGTTTTCCCATCAAGGTGGTGACTCACCTCCACAACACCACTCTTTATCCATCTCACGTGCCCCGTGACACTCCCTCCGTTGTCGGTTTGTTAATGTTCACCATCCTTCATGAAGCGGGCTCAGAGGTAACGAACTAACTTCGCTTTGAGATGTTAAGTGTGGGTTCGATTCCTGACCTGACTGTAGACTGCCATCCTGATGTTTCACAGGCGTGGTGTGGTGTGTATTAGTTGTTGCTTTGTGAGTGGCCGTTTAAACGACTGTCTCATCTGCTCTCATTCTTCAATAGACATTGAAGACCCAACTGTACTTTTCCAAAGGAGTAGGCTGTATCGTGTGCTATTGCCCTCTGCAAGTTATAAAATTCTGTGTCGATCAATTGGGGGTGCTGAATGTAAAATTATGCAACCTGCAGCCAGGTGCTTCATGCGCAGATCAGAATGTTGACTGGGTATTAGATTGGGGGCATGGTGATTGTGGTGGGTTACGATCGATATGGCCTTGCTTACAACCCTGTCATGTCTGACAGCATATGGAGCCTCTTGAGAAACTTGCGTTACTTTAGTCTGTCTTGGGCTCACTGACTGATCGCCATCCAGGTGGTTTCTCGTTCCCTCAGCTACTTTCCCACCGTATGCCACCAGGTCTCTCTAGGTCTTCGGACCCTCGTTCAACCTTCAGGCTTCCAGTGTATCATCTTTTTGTGAAGTTGCTTTCCATATACAGTACATGCCCATTTCTTCTTCACATCCTCCCTTTAATTTCTTTCCCGTCCTTTCTCCCTCCTTCTTACTCACTCTATCTGGCCAGAAGATTCACAAAATATTTTTGGGTACAGCCATAAGTGAAGGATTCTAGTTTCTGCGCAATGATTTTGATGACTTCCCATGCTTCACAGCCAAATAGTAAAACCGATTTTGCATTACTCTCAAATATTTTAAACTACGGTCGAGTGTTGTGTGTTTTTTTTTTAATTTACAGATTTCTCTCATCTTCATAAATGCTACTCTTGCTTTCTGTAATCTTTGTAGAACCTGTGAGTTCCCTCCCCCCACCCACTCTTGTTTCAATATGTCCTTATGTCATATAAATCTCCACACATGCAACAACCTTCTATTTCACGTGAAGACCACAAGACTGGACCTGTTCTTTCAAGGGATTGAGATCATTCGACCCATCACACTTGTACCACCAACCAAACCTTTTCTCTGCGATACACGCACGCAAGTCTTTTGAACCCCCAAATAGAAAACGAGTAATCTACGAAATAACAAACTGCCTCTTCAACCTGCAGGTGGATCCAAATATACCTGGCCACCCACAAGTCGCTAAGCACCCTTTAATTCGTACAGGATCAACATACCATACGTACATGATGTGTACACATTTGTCCCAGCACGTATGGTAAATCACTGTTGTTGTACTTTGAGCTGTTCGATTACAGCCATTCGTAAACCCTGTGTAGTGTATTAAAGGTGACACACTGGAGAAATTTGAAGCAGGGTTCTGGGACTTTATAGGGTTGGACTCGATTCCGTGACAGTCCATCTCACCTGTACACACACCGGCTGAAGTCCCACGAGACAGATGGCTGGCTGGTTACAGATAAGCACGGTTTCAAAAGCCTATTGCGATTCTAACTCCCCAGGTCGAGAGGCGACAGTCTCTTAGCCCCAGAATCATCACTGCCATCTTTTATTCTTCGCAGACAGGGTGCCGCGGAAGATTGAGGATGTTGTTTTGGACTTTCGAGCCCCTTTTCATCACACGCTTCCACATGACGTCAGTGCATAAACCCTGCACAGAGTGTGGATCCGTCGCCAAGAAGCAAATGCGAAAGAGGTTTGACGAGAAAATTAAAACGACCTCTATATATTGATCCAATGGAAGCAACACCAATATTCTAGCTCCTAATATATCACCCCGCATCATCCAAATTGTCGGAAGTCTCGAGCATGGTTCAAACTTTACACTTGTTTTGTCATCATTAAGGAATGACGTCATAATGGTTACCTCTGACTTTGTAACATACAGTAGCTTCCATATGGAACACTCCCGACTTGAAGTTGTATCTTACGTAAGATCGATGACTTTTTTTCACAGCAATGGGTATTATGCATTGCACAGTTACAGTTTTGCACAATACGTTGTGGTATATATATTATGAGTTGCCTTTGTAAATGTAGAACACTAATATAATGGTGCGGAAATGGCTCCGAGGGGTTAACACTGCCTCGTATAGTTCAGTTATATCTTTCGTATTTGTCACAGCATATGCTTGAAATAATTAATTGTGACATTAGACATACTCGTGTATGTAATACATAGACAATGTTGACGCCTCCTGGTGTCTGTGTCTAAAAAATCCCGACCCTTTTGACCCCATTTTTAAAAGCTGGGTGGGAAAACAATGAAAGTTGCAGGTAATGCCGACTGAGCGGCTGAGGCATCAGCAGCAGTTGATGGTTCAAGGGTCACAGATGGGCTTTCCCCACCCACGGACAAGGCTGAGGGCCGTGCGTGACAGAGGTGAGGGGCATGGCACATCATTGATGACACACGGGCCCAAGGGGATAAAGGAGCGGATCGAGAACTGAGACGAGAAGCTCGGATCGGCTTGGCGTGAACTGGTGTGACCTTCACTCATGCTGCAGCCCAGAGCCACAACCCACCCACATGAGATCCATGCACTCTCCTCTCCTACAACTCCCAGCAGCACCTGATCTTGACCATTCTGCGGTGTCCCGCTGGACATCTCATGGTATTTCTGTCTTCTGCTTCCTTCTGTCTCTCTACCATGGTGTGATTGATTGAGCCCAGATAAGGACTTAGGGATTCAAGGATCGCTGTTCGTTATTGGTATTGTTGGTGATATTGGTCGTGGTTTAAGGAGTTTATTCATTCATTGATTGTTGATTGCTTTTTTGTACATGCCCTTCCCCATGACAATTATTATTGCCATGAAATATACCTGGTCTCAAGGTGAATTTGGATTGTAGTGGTCCCTCATTTGGTGATTGGGAAAGCCTGTTGAGGGTTAATTGGCTGTGGTAATTAAACGTCGCACATCCAGTCTGCCACACGTCTCCAGCTCGCTCAGCCTGATTTGGCTGAGATGTGTGGTGTTTGTTGTCTGTCTGCTGAGGCCATAACTTTTATACCATTTGAGCTTTTGTCATGAAATTTTCGACAAACCTTTATTATGAGGATATGGAGAAGACTAATTAATAAATTTTACATTCTTTTCACTGTTCTTTTTGTCGTTTCGTTTGAGTACAAAGTGGATGTGGACTGGTTTTGCATTTTGAGATGCTTTGTAGTTTTACTTCTTTTACACTTTACACGTATGTTGGTTGGAGGATTTTGATTTAGCAAGGGGGGGGGGGTGGGAGGGGAGGGAGAATGATTATTAAATTGAGAGAGAGGGTTGGCCTTGAAAGGAGGTAGCAATGCGTTAGACACTAATTGGTCACAATTTCCCCTTGTTCGTTAACGTATCTTAGTGGAGTGCTTTGCTGGCACAGAGACCCCGATCAGTACGGTATCATGACCAGTGGACATGTGATCTGGCTGGGGGTCATTGAACTGGTTGACTGTTATGGTTGAATTGAGGTTGCCTGCTCAAAGGGCCAAAGCTGCTCTTTTGTCAAACCATGACAAGAAAGGGAAGATTTTTGGATGTCCTGGAAGCTACTGGGAAGTTCCAGGTTGTCTGTAATATGAGTACACTAACAAGGAGGTTAATGAAGCCTGAAGTCATCCTTTGGACTAGCTTTCCAAGGAACTTGGCCAGGTGATGAGGATGCAATTGTGATCTTCCTGGGTAGAACTTTATTGGCCTTTCCAAGTTATCCATAGAATAATAGGACAGGTAGATCGCTGTTCCAGTGACTTCAGAGGATGGAGAGTGTGCTTACTACTCCTGTGAGTGTGCAGAGTGAATATTAATTTGGATATTCTATGGAACCTGGATATACTAACTTAATTGTGATTTATGCATTACCAGTCTGCATTGAGCTGCTGCTCTTTAAGCTTATTATAATTAGATATGTTATCCACAGCTTGATGAAGTACTGCTCTCCCCTCTGGGCTGGCTCCCCTGCCTCACCTTGCTTAGCTTGACACGATGGAAACCCAAGCTTTCAAGACCATTTGAATCTCTCATGATGAATCTGAGTCGATGGGCCTATGTCTTTCGCATTGCTGACGGGTTCGTGGTTTCTTTGTCTTCTTCTGCTTCCTTTCTGTTCTTGAACCCTCCCTCTGCCCTCTCCATGCTTTGTCTCCCCCCCCCACCACACCCAATTCAGATATCTGAAGGATGCACCCCTCCTAGTGTAACTACCGTAATCCAGAATCACTGTTCACCTCCAATCATTTGTATCTCTTTTTTCCCGCCTGTGGAACCAACTTCCAAATTATTTCCAATCTCATTCCTCCCTCAAGACCCTCAAGACCTTCAAGATATACAGCTGTTCACCACCATTTCAAATCACCCCCCATTCAAAACCATGATTTTTTTTCACACCCATTAAACCACCCTCCCCCATCCCACTCCTCGCAAAATTTTCCTTCTGTGTCTATATCGTCCACCCCTTGCGTTCTCCCCCTACCCTCATCGTTACTGGCATTCCTTGTTGTCCATCTCATTCTATCTTCTCCCTCTGCCTTGCCATTTGCATTTTCCCCTTCTCCTTTTGCTGCTCCTTCAGTTATGTTGTTGTGTCCTGATCCATTCTGTGTTCTAGCTCTTCCACGAGCCTTGACTCTGTACACAAAAAAAGGAATATATACACATATATATATATATATATATATATATATATATATATATATATATATATATATACATGCATATATATCCATCCATAAGGACCATACTTTGTACAGATCATGGGTACTGCTGAAGCAGTCTCCTGCGCTGGTGAGCACAATCCTTGATGGGTCACAACTCTGCCGCAGGATACTCGAATGGCTCAATCATCCCAGCAAGTTGGAACTCATTTTGCCAACCTCAGAAGGATGACAGGCTGAATCAACCCTGCCTGGTATTAATTCAATGGTTGAGCAGGGTTTGAACTCAGGACCCAAGGATCCCAAGCCCACCACCCTAACCATTAAGGAAACACCAGGCTTGCATATGTATGTACGTAAGTACATACATACATACATACATATATATATATATATATATATATATATATATATATATATATATATATATATACATAATGCCACCACTATAATGTAGAATCATTGTAGATCTTTTTATTACAACAGTGTAGTAAACAGCAGAGTGACAGCACCTGATTTGTGTTGTAAACTTTTCAACTTTTCATATCGTTTTTATGGGCAGTATTCGCAGTCACAGCACCCCCCCCCCACCCAATTGCCATGAGCCATGCTATCACCCCCCTTTCCACATGGCCGTGAAGTATACTATCACCCCTCCGCCCCTCCCAATAGCCCCAATAGGCATACTCTCACTCTCCTCCCTCCCACGGCCACTAAGAACGCTATCACCCCCTCACGCAATGGCCACTAGGCATGCCATCATTCCCTCCCACCCCGTGTCCTCTTGGCATGCCATCACCCACCTCCCTCCCCTCCCCTCCTCACCCGACCGTGTTATCAAACAGCATGAAAGCTGCGGTAACGAACAAGGAAAAACTGTGCCCAAAATAATTTCACCATGCATGTTTTGGGCTTGTGGAGCTCCTTATGCGCTGGCGGCTTGACGGAGGAGCAGTCGACCGTTTATTCAGGTTCAGTGTAAATAAATCGTCCTTGCGTGAAGTAACATTTCTCTCTAATTCCAGGAACTCACCAGCAGGATCTGAGGGCTTCACCTTGTTCACCCATTTCCACGATAACGCATGATTCTGTTTTATTACTGCCAGACTGAGTCAGACTCGAAGAAAGTCAGACCACAGCACTGAACTCTCTGAGTCAGACTTGTCAGACTTGTCAGACCACTATTATAGCAAAGAGAGTCACACTTTGTTGTCAAACCGCAGCAATGAGCCTTGTTTGACTTGGTTTGTAATGTGGCAACAGCAGCTCGACATAGCAAGTCATTTCAATGATCTACGTGATAACTGGAAATTTTATAAATATCGATCAATTTCTAATCAATAAATATTCCCCCCTCCATCATGTACGCTTGCCAAACAACACAAATGAAAGTGTTCTCGGACACTCACCTTGGAGGTGATCACGAATCTTTATGTAAACAATTTATAAATTCAAAACATCATATCAAATTCACTCAACAGGTGATGGCGGGCGATATTAAACTCAAATGAATCCAATAACAGCCGATCAGCGCTGACTTGACATACCAACCTTCCCCAATCACGAGCCACCAAAAGTCACAGGTCTGATTTGCGTGACCGTGAATATATTGAGAGACGGTACAACTCGTTCGGGGACAGTCTCATTGCTCAGTTTCAAAGGGCAGTGTTTCAAAAGTTTGGAGTTATTAATACAGTTCCAATGATGAATCATAATGTGATGCCAGAGAAGGGGAACCTCCATCGAAACGATTCGAAGCATCCTGTGGCCATCTACAAATCAACTGTGGGAAACATCACCATCAAGCGAAGGACTACAGGCAACACTGACTTTCATGATCATCTGTCAAGCAGGCAATCGAAAGAAGAGAACAAGAGATGGAAGAGAACCTTGCGATAGATTGTTAGATTTCTCCTCCTTCTCCTTCTCCTTCTCCTTCTCCTTCTCCTTCTGCTTCTTCTTCTCCTCCTTCTATCCTCTTCAATCTTCTTATATTAGGTAGCATCATCGGCTGAAGGTGTGGCTGTGTCGCTGAATCGCTGATGTAAGTGGGGCAGGAATTTGTAATTTGTTCATGGTGTTGGAGATGGCTTGCCTACTCTTCACAAAGGACATGGTGGGATCTTTAACGTCCGACCGGGATGACAGTTTCTAGTTGAGCCAAGACACAAGTTTTTTTTTCACATCCCGATTTTACATCATGAGCTTTCTTTTTTTACATCCAGGGCTTTAGATGATGATGATGATGATGATGATGATGTGTGTGTGTTTGTTGTTGTTGTTGGTTGTGACCTCCATATGCGGGTTTCACAAGAGGGAACAGAGTCCTCCCACGTTTGAAAGTATCCCCCTCCATTTTGGTAAAAGGTTGGGGGGGGGCTCACAATTAATGGACCAAGCTGTGAAGTTGTGTTGTTCTCAAAGTTTTGTTCTGAGGGCTCTTTTCAGGGTCTGAGCCCCGAACAGCTTCTAACTGCAGTTTGTTTCTTATAATATTCCCAGGGATAGTTTGGAAGATCTCTGTAAGGTTCTTCTTCATCATTCCTGTTGCTACAATGATAAGTGGTACAATTTTGGCACTTTTCAGATTCCAGGATCTTCTCTGCATTGTTTAGGCAAAAATCATTGACAACTGAAACCGCAATTAGCAATGCCGTTTTTTCTTTTTTTATACCTAAGCACTATATCCGATTGCTTTGCTTTGCTTTCTGTGTTCATGCTCGATGGAATGTTACTTCCTTGTTCTCAATTATCATTTTTGGTTCGTTTCCATGAGTTTTCTAAGACTGGGATATGGAAGTTTTTGCAGATGTGCCAGGAGATTACTCTATAAACCCTATTGTGCATTTGGGTGTACAGCTGTTCTGACATGTGTTTTTGTTACATCCTGATAGGAGGTGGCTCATGCTTTCTGTTTCGACCTTGCAGAAACTACACTTGTCCGATTTACTCAGTCTCGCCATTTTCTTTAAAAGTTTGTCTTGAACCTCCACTTGGTGGAACGTCACTGCCGGTCTCTCCGGTAGTGACGATACACCAAGTGGAGGTTCAGGATGAATTTTTCATGTCGTGTCCTTGATCTTGGGCATTAATAATGATTCGTTCTCCATCCCAGTTAAGCTGACCTTACCATGTTCATATGTGCAGGGGGTTGGGGGAGTGATATTGCAAGGGAATGAAGGAAAGAGTTTTGGTTGGTCTTGGGATGTCTGACGAGTTCAGCATGAACATTGGTTTGAGGCAGGGAAGCCCTCTCAGCCCAGTCATGTTTATCATGGTGATGGAACTGGTAAGCAGGAAGTTGAGCTTGAGGGGTAGTATGGGGAGGATGCTATCCGGACCATCTCGCTGTTGTGGTGGAGAGTGGGTTGGAGATGCAGGAAGTACTGGGGGAGTTGAAGGAGGCATTTGGGAAGTATGGGCTGAAGATGAGTATGGAGAAGACTGAGGTGATGTGGGTCAGGCAGCAGAGAAAATAAACTAATATCAGGTTAGAGGGGAAGGAAATCAGGCAGGGAAATATGTTTGAGTATCTGGGGGGAACCTGTGTCTGGGGATGGTAAGTCCGAGGCAGAGGTGCGGAGAAGGATTGAGGTAGGTGCAAATGCATGGAGGTCGGTGAAGGGAGTAGTGACAGACAGAAAGATATCCAGGAAATTGAAAGGGAAGGTTTTGATGTCGTGTGTAATTCTGGCCTGTCTTTACAGTCTGGAAACGTGGCACTGACAGAAAGACAGCAACAGAAGCTCCAGATTTGCGAGAACAACTGGGTCAGGAGGATTGCCGGAGTGAAGAGGGTTGATAAAAGGAGGATGGATGAATTGAGCTAGGAGATTGGTGTTCAGATGAGCTTGACGGGGGTATTGGTGAAATGCTGGCTGAGATGGGTTGGACACTTGGTGCAGATGGGGGAAGAGAAAATAGCAAAGAAAGCGGATAGGTTGAGGGGACAAGGGAGGAGGAAAAGAGGTAGACCGTGGTTGAGATGGGAGGATTGTGTGAGGAGGGATATCTATAAGGTAGGGATGGGTGGTTGGAGAGTGGAGAGAGTTGGCTGAGGCCAAAAGGAGATGAACAAGTATCATGGTCAAGTGGCACAGCAGAAGCATGGTGCCATTGGACCTTACCTCTTATAAAGGGAAGAGGAGGAGAAGAGGAAGAAGGCATCTGATATAAGGGGTAAATGGGGCGTAGTTTATAAAAGTTATTCATCGTGCATGTCAGAATAATTACATATGCTTCAATGTAATTACTGTAAATAAAGAGATGGTGTCAACGTAAAATGTAAAGCAAATCTTGTCTTTCCCACCCAAACGTCTTTCTAGTTCCTCAGCACCTCCCAATACCCCCAGATTCTTGGACTTTCAACAATGTTTCGGTCCATATCTGGTGTTTTCCTTCTCGTGAAGCAGCCAATCAGCTTGACCTTTGCATGGTCGCAAGGGATGGGCGGAAGCACACCAGACATACCAAGGTGTAGCACAATGACGGCATGTCTGGATGGCGTCCAATCAGCACTTCCCATGCATGACCGCCACGAGCTGGGGGCTGGGAGCAGTGAATAAATAGCAGAGTGGCATTGCTTCTGGGGAGATTAGAGGCCCTTGGTATATCTGCGCGACCAAGGGATGACTTATTTGAGAGAGATTCTGAAGACTACCAAGTCCGGGCTGTTTGAGCAATCTGTCCTGAGATCCCGCCCAGCTACAGTGCACCAAGAGTGTGGCTGAGTGACACAGTCACGTGGAATGAGGAGCGAGGATAAGCTGCACGGAACTATACAAAGCCCCCCAATGGGACAAGCATGGCAATGCTTGCCACCTGGACAGGTTCCGTTTTCCTCTCTCACCATATCGTCTTCTCTCTGTCTCTGTCTCTGTCTTGTCCTCTCTCCTCTCCTCTCTCTCCTCTCCCTCTCCCCCCCTTCTCTCTCCCCTCCCTCCCCCTCTCTCTCTCTCTCTCCCCTCTCTCTCTCTCTCCCCCTCTCTCTCTCTCTCCCCCTCTCTCTCTCTCTCTGCCCCCCCTCTCTCTCTCTCCCCCCTCTCTGTCCTCTCTCTCTCCTCTCCCTCTCCCCCTCTCTCTCCCCCTCTCTCTCCCCCTCTCTCTCCTCTCCCTCTCCCCCTCTCCCCCTCTCTCACCCCTCTCCCCCTCCCTCTCCCCCATCTCTCTCCCTCCCTCACCCTCTCTCTCCCCCTTTCTCTCCCCCTCTCTCTCCCCCCTCTCTCTCCCCCCCTCTCTCTCCTCTCTTTCTCTCTCTCTCTCTCTCTCTCTCTCTCTCTATCTCTCTCTCTCTCTCTCTCTCTCTCTCTCTCTCTCTCTCTCTCTCTCTCTCTCTCCTGGTGTATCCCGAATTAATACGCAGAGCTTGATAATTAAGTTTGGTGGAGGTTCAGAGTGTGCACTGGGTTTAATTTATTTGTAACAGTCCATTTCACCGCATATATGGTCAAGCTCCTTTTTCTTCTTTCGCAGCCCAATTTATTGTTAATGAGAACTTGTTTTGTGATCATCAGGGAACGGGAACGGGAACGGGAACTCAATAGTGCATCGAGCAGTTGTTCCCAACCTTTTTTGTTGCAACCATAAATTGGACAGCAACAGGAAATCTTGACCCTCAGACTGACTGATAATAAAATTAATATATGTACATGTGTGTATATATATATATATATATATATATATATATATATATATATATATATATATATATATATATATATATATATATATATATATATATTGTTACGGATCTGGAAATACAGATGTCCCAAAAGTCATTTATGTCGTTAAGTATGTGTGTAGTCAGGTCCCCTTCCTTTTTATTTGTCTAGTGGGAGAATCAAAGGGGTGTGTTGCGATTTCTTTTAGTTCGGTTATGACATCTAATAAACCATCCCATCTGCATGACCCCTTCGGCCCATCACACTCCATCACCACCCTCTGGCTGCTCGTACTTTGACTTGCCGAGAGGGGTTCTCGCGGTTCCAGTTCTCGGCTCCCACGAACATTGTTACTCTTGTACGATGACCTTCGCGGCGCTGACACTGTTACTCGTCGAGAGCGAAGCCACGTGGAGGAGTAACTGGGGTCTCCTAGCAGGGGCCGAGGCCCCGCTCCGGAAAGGTGGGCCGGAGGACCCTGTCCAATTAGAGGTGGACAGCGAGGTGCGTTTTCGCCAAGGGCCCCTCCCCGTGGAGAGAGGCCAATAAATCTCCGAGACTCTGTAAAAAGGGTCCGGTTGAGTTTGCTTTCACGGTGGTTATAATGGGTCGAGTTTGCTTTCATGGTGGCTGTAAGCAGTCAGTTTTGTTTCACGGTGGCTGTACGGGTTTCTGGAGTTTCACGGTGGCTGCTACGAGGAGTTTTAAGGAAGGACAGAGTGACCCTGACCTCCCTCCGTGGACCCCGATTGTTCACCACCCGAGCTCCGCCACGAACCACGAGTCCCTACCTGCGACTGGAGACCGGACCAACAACCTTTGTCAGGTGCCACATCGCGGAGCAAGCCCTTCCTCCGATGGTCAGGTACACCACCGAACTCTGACCCCCAGCTTGTCTCTCTCCACAGCTGCGAGGGTCCAATAAAGACTCTGGGTTTCTTTTCATCTGTGTGTGGGCCGTCTTGTAAGTAGATCTGAATAAGTGTTTTTGCTCATTGTAAATATTCCTTCTTGCATATTTGCGTTGTCTTGCCTTTGTCTTTTTACTGTGAATAAAACTTGCTAGAAATATTCCCAGTCCATTTCTGTCCTTTCTTGAATTGGTCCAGCATGGTTCGGATCTGAGTTTAGGCGGGGTTTTATCCCCAATTATCCGTTCATTCCAGCCGGCACAGCTTTGGCAGTTTCCGCTCGGCTGCACCCGAACCGGAGTTGGACGTCGGTAGTTGGAACTCTACCGCAGTCGGTAGAGTGACCCGATTCGAGCAAGATGTGCCGAGGGTGTGGTTTCCCCGGTACTCGAAATCGCGTAGTTAATTAGGTAAATTGGTTAGAGACAAATAGACCCTACACTACGTGGTTGAGAAATTGGCGACCACGGTCGGTTAAACGACTCACCGGCTTGTGGAGTTATCCAAGCGACGGCCTACAATTCCAGGGAGTGTGGTGGGAGACGAAGCAAGCTTTTCCACCTCGTGGTCATTCTCGCCACCGACCCCCGGTCCACAAAAGATATATATATATATATATATATATATATATATATATATATATATATATATATATATATATATATATATATATATATATATTTCCAGCAGTGTGTGTGTGTGTCTGTGTGTGTGTGTGTGTGTGTGTGTGTGTGTGTGTGTGTGTGTGTGTCTGCGACCGCCATTTCTCGACAACCACTGGTCCGATCTGATTGAAACTTGCCAGGAATATTGTTGGGGACATGCGGATGTGCCATTTCAAGGTTTGATATTAATCGGACGAGCGGTTCCCAAGTTACGGCCATTTATTTGCCAACCAATGACAGGACACAGTGCTATGACGTCACGAATGACGTCACAATTGTTTCTTTTGCACGTATGGGCATGCACGTACAGGCCCGCACATACGGGCCCGCATCTATGGGACCGCACCTCCGGGCCCGCACCTACGGGCACGCACCTATGGGCCCGCACTAATATATATAATTGACCCCTCCCTCACTACTCTAGCCAAAGAAGCTGCCAAAAGCAACCCAAGAAGAACTACGCAAGGTAAGTGTTATGCTGTTTTGAACCCTTCCCAGAGTTTCTAAGCAGCGATAAAGACGTTCACACATAGTACACACATGAGAATCCCAATTCTACACACCCCCTCAGCTGCTGGACTGGTTTCCTCGCTTATTGGAGAATCATCAGTCCTTGCGCAGACAGCAATGCATACCACTGTGGCTCCAAAGCATGTACCACGTGCAAATGTCAAAAGCAGTCAATATATAAAGAGACCCAACCACATTGACTGCTTTTGACGTTTACATGTGGTACATGCTTGGGAGCCTCATTGGTATGCATTGCTGTCTGTGCTATCACTGATCCGTCAATAAGCGATGAAACCAGTCCGGTAGCAGGGGGTGTGTTGCATTAGGATTCTCATGTGTGTACTCTGTGTGAATGTCTTTATAGTTGTTGAGGAACTCTGGGAACGGTTTGAAACAGCATAGCACTTACCTTGTATCGGTCTTCTTGGGTTGCTTTATGCAACTTCTTTGGCTGGAGGAGTGTGGGAGGGGTCAATTGTTTATATAATCCTAGCCAGCTGTGTTTAGTTGATTAGGTGAGAGCTGATTGACTATTCCCTCCATTCACAGGTCAGAGATGTGGGTGGGTCTATATATATATATATATATATATATATATATATATATATATATATATATATATATATATATATATATATATATATATATATATATATATATATATATATATATATTGTTGTGGATTTCCGCCCGTCCGGCATGCGGGCAACCGCCTCAGCCCAATTTGTGGCCGCACGAGCCCACCGAACGTGGCAATCCAGTCGCAGCTTTTCGGATCAATGCTGAAACCCAGCTACGGGTGTTGTTAACCGCACCAGAGATCAGCCAACTCTTCTGTCCACACGCTACAGGGTTGATCGCCGAATTGTCGATGTACCTAATTATTCGCACAGACAGAAATGCCGGGGATCCACACCTCAACGGAGCCTGCACGAAAACGAGCCGCTTTACGCAGCTCGTTCCGTTTGTGATTGACGAGCGGGTTTATATCGCCAAGCCCCATCGGACCCGATTATCTTATCGGTTTTTAAAACCAGCTAATATTCCGAATGCAATTACGGCAGTTCAATGGAGGAAGGGACGCAACGAGCAGGTGAAGGTGAATATTCAAACAATGGGGATATTTATTTTCAATGCAGGCACGTAAGCAATGAATGGGGGTAGGGGACAAGACACGAGCAAAAAGACCTACAGCTGATATCTATTTATTATCTACATGCACTTAATCAGTTCTACTTGGTAGACAAGGCGCCACAGACTTTCATGCAGAAAAAACCCCAAGAAGGAAAGAAGAGAGCTGGGCTCGTAAACCTTTATGATTGCTGGGAGCCAGGATGACCGCAGGGGGCTCCGAGAGACCGAGCAGGCGACCTGCCACCCTCTTGGTGACTCGCTGGGCGACCCTCGATGTCTCTGCCCGCACTTGACTGGACTCCAACAACGCCTGCAACGGCGCTCCGGCTGGCGACTTCTCTCCGGTTCCGATTTGGCTCTCTCACCAACTCGCCAACTGCTGCCGCTCTCCACACCCTTTCCACCGGTTCCACCAAATCCACCAATTCTCTTCCTCCAATTCTCCGGCAAATCCTCCGATTTCTACCAAGTCCACCGATGTCCTCACCAGTTCTCTGCCTCCGCCAGCGAACGAGGCGTTTTATCACCGGGGCCTTTAGCCCTCCCTTCCTGACAAGCGGGGGGAAATTCCAGGAGAGTTCAGCTCGGCTCTTTTGTCGTGATAACCGACATTCTCTTTTTTTTTCTCCGTTCTGAGGGACACGCCACAACCGTCACTTCTGTTTACCCGTTCTGAGGGATATCGGGGCGGGAGTTGTTGAGATGCTGTTGTGGTGGTGGAGGTGGTGTGGTTGTAGTGTGGTTGGCGCTGTGGTGGGGATGGCGTGGTTGTTGAGATGCTGTTGTGGTGGTGGAGGTGGCGTGGTTGTAGTGTGGTTGGCCCTGTGGTGGGGATGGCATGGTTGTTGAGATGCTGTTGTGGTGGTGGAGGTGGCGTGGTTGTAGTGGTGTCGTTGAAGAGATACTGCTTGTTTGAAATAAAAGATAGAACAGAATAACGGCTAACTCAAAGATTCACAGCCCGGCACACAAATAAATCCCTTTATACATCGGTGGGGAAATCCAACTTGGAACACACTTATCGACATAACTGATCTCTGGGCAACCTGAATGGTGTTCTGTGAATTTCCACAACCGTAACAATATATATATATATATATATATATATATATATATATATATATATATATATATATATATATATATATATATATATATATATATATATATATATATACACATGTACACACTAGTGTGTGTGTGTGTGTGTGTGTGTGTGTGTGTGTGTGTGTGTGTGTGTGTGTGTGTGTGTGTCAGTGTGTCAGTGTGTCTCCTCCATAACTCAAAAACCATAAAACCTCGCAGCCTGAAACTTTGCATGCATACGAAAAAAAAGTCTCCACAGAAGTGCAAGAGTGAAAATTGGATGTCTGGGTTAATTAAAACACCCATTTTTAAGATAATTAAATGGCCTTATTTGATTATATCCTTCATGAGGCGATCCTCGGCCAGCTCACTCTCTGGTTTCCTGGGTAACTGTAATTAGTCGTCTTAAGGCATTTCCTGGGTAACCTCGCTAGGGTCTGAAGCCGTCATGATTTTTGGCTTGCTCAACCATGCGTTGATTTGGAACAGGCCGCAATGATTTCTTAACGATAATCGATAATTAATTAATGAAACAGTTTTTTTCACTTTCCTCACTCATATTATCGAA
>NC_140963.1:81792496-81802496 GCF_056783735.1 Eptatretus burgeri | reverse complement strand
ATCATGAAAATTAGAATATGGCAATGTGGAAAGGAATGCTCTATTTGTTGTCTTTGAATGAACGCATGTAGATTATACATAATCTCGTGATTCCAACTTTATGGCACAAATTTATTGCATTCCAGACTCCGTGGACTCTGGTCATTAACATTGAGAGGGTTCTGATAAACTTTTTTTTTCTGGGGAGGTCACCATTAGTTTCGGCCAACTGTGCTGTGCTGGCCCCAACATGGCAGTGGCCAAAGTTTGGGGCATATTCCGAGCCAAATTATGGCCTTTTTACTGATGGCAATGAAGCACCTATTAATTATCTCTTGATGTGCTGCCATGGTGTCCCCTCGCTGCTGAGGCGAGCAGGTAAAATGGGCTATCACCAACTCTTCCTCATTGATTTGAAGCAGGTAAGCAATGTTTGGCTACACAAGGTTTGCCAGAGGTTTCTGACTGCTTGTGAAGCTTTAGGAATGTACTGTTTCGAGGGTCCGTACGATGCCAAGAAGTTTGTGCATGAACCTCTTTTCCATAATAATTTATTTTCTGGAATCTGTGCCAGCAGGTCCTTCAGCAGTTATTTTACGAATGGTGAAGTAAACAGAGTGCAAGAACTCAGAGAGCCTTTTGAGTTGGTGTTCTTTCTATCAGAACAGTGAGCAGCATCTTGAGGGTTGTCGTTCTTACCTTTTAAAACTTAATACTGGATCCAATGCAGTTGATGAGGAGGTAGATTTCCTGAGCTTTTAATGACAGTACTTGTCAGAAACAACAAAGTGTGTTCTCTTCAAATGCTCATAGTTCTTGTGCATTCCACTTTGTGGGGAAAAAGGCAATTTGTATGATTCGTTTGGAAGTGTGTATACCTGGCTGCATGGAACCCTTAAGGAATCTATGGAAGGATTCCTTACCTGCGGGAGCGTTTTCCGCTCCGGTTTGGAACGTGATGTTTAAGCTTCCGATCACGCTATAATGAATGTTGGTTGAATGGCAGATCTCCAGTGGAGACAAGAGCACATTGATTCATAAACTTAACTCTTCCTAATCTGTTGAATGTTCTTTTTGTAATGCAATGGAAGGAAGACTGACAAGGGAAGACCTCGGCTGGACCATATCATGTATATTTTGGCTGGAGGAGAGTGTCATCTTTTAATATTTCTCAGCCGTATTTTTCAGGAATTCCAGTTTGTTTGTTTTTTTTTCTCTTTTTCAGTGTTCATTTATGGGCTTGCATGGCTTAGTGAGAAAAGTCAGTATTTCTGCTTTTGAATTCTGCACTTGGCATTGCCAAGCTGTCAATTTACAAAACAAGAAAAACATAGTGAGTAGCAGTAATGAAAGTGCATTTTTTTGCTTTTAGGGGATATCTGCTTGAATGGAATGAGAGTATGTGGGTCATATTCATATGAGAAGCCTTCATGTGTTTAGAAAGCCTGGTGTTGGCTTAATGGTTTGAAAGATGGCTGACTTAAGATCTTAGGGTCTTGAGTTTGAGCCCTTGTCGTGCCCTTAAACAACACCAGGTGGGTTTACTCAGCCCGTCATCCCGCCAAGGTCAAAAAAAATGAGTACCAGCTTACTTTAAACAGCTGCACTCCCAGCAATGATGCAGCAAGCAGTCTTTATCATTAAGCCAACATCAGGATTATTTTCCTTCATGAAGAACATAAAATAAAGTTTACTTTCAATATATATATATATATATATATATATATATATATATATATATATATATATATATATATATATTGTTATGGCTGTGGAAATTTGCACAACACCAGGAAGGTCCTGAGATCAGTTATGCCGGTAAGTTTATGTGCAGATAGTTCCCCACCGTTGTTTAGAGGGGTTTTATTCGTGTTCACCGGGCTGCGACGCTTTGAGATAGCCGTTTTTCTTTTCTCTAACATTATTTTGGACCAATCATCCCCCAACAACCAAATCGCCACCACCAACATCATTCCCAAACAACGACAACTCAGACACCACCACCTTCTCCTCTTTACCTCCACAACTCCACCCTGCAAACATCGCTTCACCGCCATTCTCAAACGACGCCCACAACAACCACAACCAAACCACCACCACCTTCGCCCTTTTCCCTTCACTACCATCAACAACGCCACCCCGCAAACATCGCTTCACCTCCATCCCGGAGACAACGCCATCTTCACGTTGTCAGGACGAGCACTCCGATGATTTCTACCACATCCGCTTTACGGGGTCGGAGTTCACGCTGTCAGGACGAGCGTTCCGATGATTCCCGCGACGTCCGCTTTGCCGGGGCCAAAGGTCGCGCTGTCGAGGGAAGCCTCGGTGAATTACACACATCGGCTCAGCGGGGTTGAAGCCGCGCTGTCGAGGCGAAGCCTCGGTGAATTACACACATCCGCTCGGCCGGGACGAAGCCGCGCTGTCGAGGCGAAGCCTTGATGAATTACACATATCGGCTCTGCCGGGGTCAGGGGTCACGCTGTCGAGCGAGTGTTTTGGTGATTTCTACCATGTCGGCTTTGCCGGGGTTGGAGGTCAAGGGTCAGGGGTCGATTCTCGCTTCCCCGGCCCTATAAAGGGGCGAGCAGAACGGAGCTCAGAGCCAGTCGGTTTTACGGAGCTCGAGGCAGTGTCGAGAGAAGTGTCGGTGGGTCGTTTGCCAGTGTTGGTGAACGGAGCTCGCAGTCAGTGGTGGGGGAGATGAGCTCGCGATCAGTTACAAGTCAGTCTGGGTTCAGTTTTCGAGAGACGGAGCTCAAGTCAGCCGGTTGTGGGGAGACAGTCGTGGTGTCAGAGCGAGAGTTGGTGAACGGAGCAGGGACGCGGAGAGGGGCTCGGAGGCAAATCAGAGGGCTATGTGGAGACCACCGCCGGGAAAAAGGGGTGAAGTGGAGACCACAGCCAGGGAGAGTTTGCCGGAGCCAAGGCGGTCCAGGGTGCTCATTCAAGCGTCAACTCTCTAAGAGAGCATCAACTCGCTAAAAGAGCATCAACTGGCTAAGAGGGCATCAACGTGCTGAGAGAGCATCAGCAATTCCCCCATACCGAGCATCTGCGCAGAGAGAGCGCCGGTAACCCCGTCTCGCTGAGAGAGCATTGACCTGCTGAGAGAGCATCGACGTGCTGAGAGAGAGCACCAGCAATTCCCCCCATACCGAGCATCCGCGCTGAGAGAGCGCTGGTAACCCCATCCGTTCCGTGGTGCCTGCTGTGTGGCGAGAGCCTGCGCATCCGGGTGGAGAATGCCGGAGAGAGCTCACCAACCAAGCCGGGTGCCCGAGGACAGGCGCAGCCACGCCAGGCTGTTGGGGAGTAGACGTCTCGACCTGCCCACCGTCGTGCGGGTAAGACCCTTCGGTCTCCTGGGCCTGACTGTTCATCCAGGCTCGACGTCACATTCGGTCCACGGACCTGTCTGCCACCCTTGACTTTGGGGGTGGCTTTTCTTTGCTTTTTGTATAAATGCATGTGGTGGCGCCCTCTCGTAAGTAGACTTGTTTAAGTGACTGTGTGTGCGAATAAAACGCTTTATTTGGTGGTAATTCTTTTATCTGCTCGCTTTGACTGTACATATGTGCATGATTCATTGCTGTGACTAAATACGTGCAATGACTAATAAATGTGCTTATTGAACTATTCCCTGTTCGTTGCGTCCTATTCCCTGTTTTGAAAGTGCCATCTTGCATCACGAAAGAAATTGGTAGAGGGGTGTAAGCACCCGGAAAACAGAATCACATCCGTTGAGGTTCGCGATAACACCGCTCGGTTATCACTGTAGCACGGAACAGACCGCTTAAGCAGTTTGTGTCCAAAGCCGACCTGCGGCGAGGTACGATCACCCGGTCGACTACTTGCGCAGTTACTTAGGTAGGTCGAATCTGGCGAGCAACCCTATCCTGCGCAGGTGGGCAATTGGCATGATCGTGGTGAGGTCAAACCCCCACCCATGACGAGCTCTTGGCGGTAGTTCCAAGGAGGGTCACGACTGAATTGTCCGACAGGTGGGCGACGCGGTCACGATTCGAGTTACGCGGCCGATCACACGCCAGCGGGCGCGAATTCGCAACTATATATATATATATATATATATATATATATATATATATATATATATATATATATATATATATATATATATATATATATATATATCCAGCACCTGTTACACCTCCCTATAAAACACGTTACATTAGTAATTCTTGTTTGTTCTTTGTGTCCCTTTTCACATCCTTAAAAACAGGAAGTTTCCTGTTTGGAATGGTTTTAGCTCACCTGAAATGTAGAATATGGAACGGTTCACCTATGGGATGGTGCATCGTCTGTCTGTCCGTCCGTCCACAAACACTTGCAACTTCTTCTCTGAAACTACACATACAATTTTGCTGAAACTTGACAACAACCTTCATCACCCGGTATGTCCCTAAGTTTGTTAACACCATTAAAATCGGGCCCTAAGGGGGTCTATTGGGGGTTTACCCCCCCCTCCCTCCCAAATAGGTATTTGCTCTCTTCTCAGAAACGACACATGCAATTCTGATGAAACTTGACCAAAACCTGAATCACCCATGATGTACTAAAGTTTGTTCGTAACATTAAAAAAAATAAATCTGGTTCTAAGGATGTCTACGTGGTCCCCCCCCCCCCGCCAAAATATGTATTTACTTTTTCCTCCGAAGCCATTCACATAATTTCGATGAAACTTGACCACTGCCTTCATCACCCGCGATGTACCAAAGTTTGTTCACACCATTAATAAAATTGGGATTTGAGGGGGTGTATGTGGTGGCTTCCCAAAATATGTATATCCTTTCTTCTCCGAAACAACGCATACAATTTTTATGAAACTTAACCACAACCTTCATCACCCATGATGTACCAAAATTTGTTCACGGCATTAAAAAATAATCCATAGGTATTTACTTTCTTCTCTGTTACATATTTTGTGGGTCATACATGCCAAGAGTGGTTCCTTGGGTTTTGTTTTTTTAATTCAGCCACTACTAGGTGAGAACCCAGCGGTATTGCCCCTATTTTTCAATTTTGTTTGATTTCCAAGTAGGTATTACGTCCCCTCGGCGAATCTTCAGCTTTGCACCCCTACCCCCTGCCCCCACCACAATTAACTCTCAAAAATGAATATTGTGTATTGGTATGAATAAAACTTCTGCATTCGTAGAGGAGATGAACCAGGGGTTAATATAGCTAAGAGGGACCCATATTAGGTGGGAGAATAGAGAGCTAGTTCGGATGGGGAGATAGATTATGTTAGGACAGATTAGGAAGAGGAGAGCTGTCTTGCATGCTCGCCGGTCCCTACCAGCATCACTTCCCTGCCACCCATATCATCAACCTTCCAACCATGTTATCGGCCTGCATCACCGACCCGCCGGCCTGTCACGGCCTTTTCGTCCTCGACCACCATTACCTGCCTGCTTTACCTGCCATGACCACTGGCCTGTGTGCCATCTGTTTTGTGCCATGACTGCCAAAGCCAGCCATGCCCGTTCTGCCCAAATAACTCTCCAAAGTGAGCCTGAATGCTTCCAACATTAGTGTGAGTAAAATAAAAACGCCTCCAACATGAGTTATTATTTGAATGGAGGCCCCAACACTTACATCTATATTATCTATCGACATCAGTGATGCAGGTATATCAGAAGATCTCGACTTTTCATTTCCCATGCTGAAGTCTGCTTGTTTACTGATGTAATTTCATGAATATATAATTCATTCAGTTTTTTACCTCCCCCCCCCTACAAATTTTTCTGCTCTGGACAACCTCCTATTTGCCTGGGCGAGTTGCACATTTGGTCATTGAATTCAACCACCAATTATTTTTGAGGTTAAATTTGTTTTATGGATTTTGAAAGTGTCTTGCTCTGCATGATGTCTTCTTCTTGTTTTTTTGCTTGTTCGGTTTATTTCTGATGACTCCAATGCAGTCTCTATTTTAGTTGGTCCTCCATTTGATTTTAATTGAACTTTTTTAAATTACAAATTTCCCATCAGATGAGTTGGTGTGCACTAAGTTCGCCTCAAGACTATGTAGGGTAAGTATTGTTACGTCTGAGGGGGGGGGGGGGTATGCATTCAAAGGGAAATTAAGATGTTTAATTAGGTATGCCATGCTGTTCGAGTTGTACCAGGATCTCGATGTAATAAGTAGCAATTCAGTGGTGATAAATTGTCTAGTAAATGTCCATTTCTTTAAGGGGAAATGATAATTGTCACGTAATTAGATAGGGAGACGGGTTAGGGTAAGTGTTTACGCGTATCCCCTTTTAGTATTTCCTGTAGGCTTGCCGTGACGTAACAGGACGGTGCTGCGGATGGCTCCGCCCCTTGATCACGATTGGCGGAAGGCGACAGGCAGAGGGCCAATAAAAGGGCTCCATTGGAAGTGACGAGCACTCGAGTAGAAAAAGCGATCTGGTTGGGAGAGGAAGAAAGGAGGGGGATAAAGGAAAAGCTCTCGTCGAGGTGGCACCACAGAGCTCTCTCTCTGGTTGCGCTTGTTCGTTCCTCGATTCGTCGTGTCTCGTGGCCTTGCTGTTCCTCGTGCCTCACCTCGGTTGGCCCTCGGGTTCTGCTGGCTCGGAGTACGGGACCGAACGGTGGGCGGACCTGCCTCCCTCTCCTGCTCGCATCTTGGCGCTAGAACTGGCTCCCTGGCGGCTGTGAGCGGTCTTGGGCCTACACCAGGAGGTCGACACCACCAGGAACCGCACCACGGTGGCTGGTTGGAGCTCACAGGCGGAAACCGCGGTTCTGCGCGGAAGGGCTGATGGAACCTCGGCACCATCGTGTCTCCTGCCCCTGACGGGCGCAACGCCAGCTCGTCCGGCACCAATCCAGTGACTTTTATGTCGACACCACGGGCAAGCCTGACCACTAGCTACGTTGTGTGTGTGTGTGTGTGTGTGTGTGTGTGTGTGTGTGTGTGTGTGTGTGTGTGTGTGTGTGTGTGTGTGTGTGTGTGTGTGTGTGTGTGTGTGTGTGTGTACCTGGCGCCTTAGAGAGTTTGAGATTTGTATATCCATTGGAATTGTTTGTGTTTTCCCCACGCCCGAACCCACACCACCTCCTGTCGAATCGCCCCCAGATCCCTCCTCTTGCCGAGTCTTATTATCGTTCTGCTTAGAGAAATAAACATGATTAACTCAGTCGAAGGCGACTCATGCCACCTTCCTCGTCCCGTTTGCTGGAGAGCGATTAAAACCGCCATCCTTGGGTTATAAAAAAATAAACCGCCTCCATCGTTTTGGCTCATTCTACGTTGGCGGGACTGTTAAAGTCCCGTGGACGTCACATTGGTGTCAGGAGTGGGATTTTCGAACCCCTCTAAATTATATTTGGTATCGGGAGAATATACCAGGATTAAAATCTCGCCACGAATTGGAACATAAAATTACTTCAGAAAAGTGTGCGAGCGCGGGAAAGTTTTGGCGGGATTTTTCAAATTAAATTCAATTGGCGGCAAACGGGACTTCTGCACCATGGCGGATGTGCAGATATTTGAGGAGGAAGGCCACGTGTCTGGCAGCGAGTCGGGGGAAGAAGGGAGAGACGGGGTAGGATTGGAATCTTCCCCATTCCGAGCGTGGACCGTGCTTCATTGCCCGTAATGGAGCCGGCATCGCTGGAAACCGGCGCGATGTCGATCTGGACAATGTTGGAACGTTTAATGAGTGCAATTACAGCATAGAGGGCAAAAATGACGGCACAGGGGGCAGAAATGGCAAAAATGACGGCACAGGGGGCAGAAATGACAGATTAATTGGGGGTAATGGGGGAACAGTTGGGTGCACGGATTGATTTAATGAGGGATGAATTGGGGGAAAAGATGGAGAAAATGAAAACTGAGATGCAGGAGTGTGTGGATGTTAAATTGGGAGAAATACAAAGTAAATTCGAGGATAGATTGGAGGAAACAAAGGTAGAAATTACATTGGAGGGGGAAAATAAACGGAAAACATTGGTAGATAAAATTGATGCAACGAACATTCGGGTTGATAAAGTGGATGAAAGCCTGGAACGTCATCGTGCCTGTGTGGATGCTCGTATGCAGCTGCAAGTTGAAGAGTGGGGAGAGCTGAGGAAGCAAGGGATGAATTTGGCGGAGGAGGTAAAAGGATTGGAGGCTCGTTTGGACGAACAAGATAAAATTATGAGCCAAGAGGGAGACTTGGATAAAGGCCTGGTGGAGTCGTGTTTTGTAATTAGAGTGTCCGGGTTCGTTGAGGAGCAGCTACAAACTCGCGACGGAGCCTTGGAGGAGGTTGTGCGGGCCCAGAAGATCCTACGGGAAGAGCTGAATCGGTCCATTCAACGTTTGGAACAGGAGGCAAAATTGACCCATAAGACCCTCACCACAAAACATCTTTGTCCACAAGGGGCTCCGAAATTGGATACGCAGCCACAAGGGTGTTTGATCCCTGGGCTGGATTCGGACAAGGGAGAAACTGGGAAGCGGGCCACCGGGAAAGTGATCCCCCTGGTAAATTTTGACGGGTCAGGGAGCCTTGAAGCTTTTCTGACGCAATTTGAGTGTATTTCCCGACTAAACGGGTGGAATGAGCAGGAACGTACAGGGAATTTGGTGGCAACGTTGCGGGGACCAGCCGCAGATGTGTTAAACGTGATCGTGGAGGGATGTTGACCAGCTCCCACATTTGCGAGGCGTTGAGCCGTCGGTTTGGGTTCGCAGCAAACTGTGATCTGGTGCGGGCCCAGCTCCAGCACCGCAGATTAAAGTCGGGCGAGACAGTGCAGGAGCTGGCATCGGACATTTACCAATCAGTTAGGATCGCGTATCAGGACCTAACAGTGGAGGCGTGAGAGACTAGCACTAGAGAATTTTTTAGCTGCTCTTCCAGACCCTGAGGTCCGAGTGCTGGTGGAGTTACAGGATCCACCCACCGTTCATCGAGCGGCCGAGTGCGCGGCCAGGCTGGCCTCGTGGAGACGGCCGGGTCGGGTGCCAGAGAGGCCATCGGTGATGATCCGACAGGCGGAGATTCGGGATCAGAGAGGGGGCTGGGAGAAATTGGCATTACCCAAATGTTTCAGGAAATTTGCCAGAAACTGTCAAGTTTGATCAGGGGTAATTCGGCAGTTGGTGCGCCACAGTGGTGGGGTCCAGCCCAGCCAATAGAGCAATTCAATTATGGCCGAGGGGGTCCGGAACCGGAAGAGACATTACACCGATACCCACGGGGGCCTTTTATGGGGAGTTGTTTCCGGTGTGGGCGAAGAGGACAGATGCAACAATATTGCCGGTACCCGCCGATGGAGGGACCCTCCAAGAGACTTTTAGACTCGGAGAGGATGAATCCTCCTGCTGAACCGCCAGGTCTATCCGAGGTGCCCTTACATAGGTCGAGTGCGGAGATCATTGTCGGGGGCCGGGGAGACTAGATCGGGCTGAGCATATAGGGCCATGCTCGGCTGGTGAGATTCTGGCGAAGTGCCTTCTTTGGTGAAAATAGTGAATTGCGGGAAAATTGGCATGGGTTTGTAAGTTCTGCTGGGTTTTAGAGTGACAATAGGGACAGTGGGTAATTGGTAACAAAGCGGGCACGAGTGGCTGTCCAATGGCTGGTGCGTGGATCGGGTGAGGACAAGTGCTGTGTGAGTTGTTTCAAGTTAAGAAGTGAACTGTATGGTGCACACGCTGATTTTTATTAGACATGGTGTGCTAACTGGGAAGGTCATGGTCGGAGAAGTGTTAGAAATGCAGGTGTCACATGTAAGGCCGATGGGGTGGGGGGAGTCATGTGGGTTTTGTGGGTGGGGATGATGTGCTTGTCCGCAGGGATTACTGAGGCTCACGGTGAGTGGGAATTGCGACCCCCTTCAAGGAGACTCACCCTGGTGGCCGATGGTGACAGTGTATGGAGGCAACTGGGAGAGGGTCTGGTTGCGCGACCAGACCTTGGCGACGCAGGAAGGCCAGAGGAGCCAGTGAGACCCCTTCCAGTGTGTTGTACGGGGTTAGAGCTGATGGCTACCAAGG
>NC_140963.1:81787496-81791996 GCF_056783735.1 Eptatretus burgeri | reverse complement strand
CAATTACACAAACAAGGTCATCATGACAGATGAGGCACACTTTGATTTGGCAGACTTAACTCCACCAGATTTCTTCCTATGGGGATTTCTGAAGGGCAAAGTTTATAAGTAACGTCCAACATCGATTGATGAATTGAAGGCAAACATCACTGCAACCATCTGCTCTATTGATCAAGAGACATTGCTTGCAGTAATGAACAATATGATGATCCGCTGTCATGAATGCACGAATTTGAAAAGGGCCCATTTGTCTGATGTAATCTTTGAGAAATAGAGAATCAAAATAAAAAGTTAAAGTATATGCCTCTGTTGTATAGAAATTGTATTTTATTTTGTTTAGAAACAAAAACATTATCAGGATAACAAGAAGCGAATACTTCGATATCGCGCGGCTGGGGGCAGTAAAAGTCTAGGTTAAGAATGATGAAACAATTTTGCAGTAATAAAATTTAAATGCAGACACGGTGAATTAGCTTGCATGATGGGAAGAGTTGTGACGTTGGACAAATTTCTATTTATAGCCCTCAGATCAAAGGGACGTACGTGGCCATAAGTGTGACAGAAGACGTGCCAGAAGACACAGGACAGAATAGCCAATTATATAACAGCGCGATGTCACCGCGCTGTAATAAAACAGTCATATATAAATGCCCCACCCTGCATATATATATATATATATATATATATATATATATATATATATATATATATATATATATATATATATATATATATATATATAACAATGTGTGAACCACTTATAGAAAGTCTTCTTTAGTCACCTGTTTTCAAACAAAATTTCATTTCATGCAAGTGCAGACAGTGCACATATCGATTTATGGCCTGTAAATGACCCATGCGTAAATGACACATTTTTGTATTTGCAGAGACAATTGTCCTCCGGGTTATCAAACGTCCTTTTTCAGAAACATAACCGAAAAATCTCAAACAAGTCACCTTCCAACCTTCCAAGTTTTCCCATGAGACTTTGGTGCATTTGCTCCTTGAGCAGTCGAGGTCTTACGATGTGACCAAATCTATATTACGTATCGTTTGGTCACCGCCCGATGATAAGCATCCAATGATCCAGTAGCATTGGCACAGCGAGTTCAGAAGTCGTACACACTTTCCCTGGAGTTGTCTTGAGTTTCAATTTCACGTGTGACGGAAAATGGTTCCAGTTTAAAGCGAACTATCGATGCGCCGGCAGAGGTGCCTCGTTGCGGATCCGACGGTTTTTATTTTTTAAATTAGCAGACGTGGGGATCTGGGCGATTTCACTCAAGACTGCAGCATGATCCGACGACTGCTCGGAGAGAGTGACGGCAACAAGTCGTCGAGTGTGGTTTTCCAAGGGTCATGTCATGCACTTTGGATACAGGTGACAAGAGTGATCATCAGGGTTGTGAATGGTGTTGAGCAATCAGGAATGTGGTGAGGATCGATGTATAATATGGGGACATGAACGGTGAGAGTGGTGAAGTTGTATCACCTTTTCCTTTCCTCATCTCAAGTGTTATTTCCACAACACAGCAGCACATCTCAAACACAGGCTCACAGATCCAGCGAAGGTTGGCATTTTGCTTTTTCAGAAACTGGGGTTGGGGGGGGGGGGGGGTCTGAGAATAGAAGTTGTTCACAGGTGAAAGGGAGTGAGAAGATCCACTATGTTTACATTTATCTTCGGACATCTCATACACAGCTGTATTTGTATTAAAAAAAATTCCAATAAATTACAAGGACATTTGTTGATGATGGACAAACACGTATGGTGTATTGGATTTGAATCTCGTTTCACTACATCTTGAGCTTCGAGGTTCAGATGAGAATACCAATTGGTGGTCGTATGGCAGCTTAGCTGCCGGGGTAGCTATCATTTCTTAAAGCGGAACTGTATCGCTGATGCAGTGCCCCTCTGCCAGTACACACACTGGAACTGATACTCATTTCGCCGACCTCGGAAGGATGACAGGCTGAGTCAACCCCCTGATGTATTAATTCAGCGGTCGACGAGGATTGAACTCAGGACCCGAGGATCCCAAGCCACCACCCGAACCACTGAACCAACACCAGGCAAGAGAACACCAATTAATGGGTCAACCCAAACATCAGCGAAGAATGTAAATTCTCGAGACGGTTTTTTTTATCGCTTTGCCCTTTTTCTTTGCAATCATCTTGTCTCTTGGCCTCCTTTGGCAAAGGAAGAATTCCGCACTTTGCTGAAAGCGTCGGACAAAGGGACAATTCACGACTTGAATCACGTATTGGGAACGTGCCCCCTCCCCCCCAAATCCCCAACCTCTCCGAGCTGCCAAACGCTCCGGACCCGCGATGGTGACGAATGGATGACTTGCAGGGATCATTCTCTTATAATGCGATTGGCGGGAATTCTCATCCGTTTCTCGCCGCGTAAGTTTGTTTCTGGTGATTCCCGAAAGGCGTGTAAACTTTCCTGTCTGTGCACGACGTGCGCCCTGGACCCCTGAATGGATCCCTCGTCGACACCGGGGCGGCAGGTTCGAAGGTCTTCACAACAGGCCGATCGTTTGGAGCCGACCGGGGATGTTGTATCAACTCCCGCGCCCTTTGCTTCCCGGATGATGAATCATGACGATAGATTATTACATAAACCGCCTCGCGTCCGAACCCGGAGCGAATTATCGCGTGTTTAATTAAAATCAATTTACCGCGTCCGAGATGAAAGGCGAACTGATTTTTTTTTTTTTTTTTTTTTTAAATACACGGCGATATTAATTAATTCAATGAGGGCTGTGGGTCGCGCGCGCAAAACTAAATTGTGACGCACGTGAGAGTAGAGAGAGCGACGGTGAGACAAATGGCGATGGGGGCGTGGAACGGCGAACGCGCCTCGGACCCGGCTCGGACGTCCGTGCGGACCCGGGTTCAAGTTGAGAAGGGCGCGAACCGAAGGTTACGTGGAACGCTTGAAATCGCCGACGCGGTTGCGTCACACGGCGAGATGGGGACTCGAACGCTTATCCAATGAATGCGCGACTGCCTCATACATATTCATGAGCTTGCTCAGAGAAACGCTTTCATTGGCTAAGAGCTCTGTCGTACACGCCGTGTGGCGAATCCGACGCTGTGATTGGCCGGCTTCGTCATTTTAGTCATAATTAATGCAAAGCCCGCCCTCTCGCCTTGCCAACAGGCTCCGCCCTTAACGCACGCAAAAGAAGTGATGGTGGCGCCGTGGGCGGTTGGATCCGAACGGGTTAAATGGTCGGCGGGATCGGCGGCGGCTTGTGCTCCTCTCATCCGGCCGTGCACGCTCTCGCACGGACTCCAGTCGAGCAGAAACGCGGCCGAGCAGCGGCAGCAGCATAATTACCCTGAGAAAAAGAAGAATCCTAATCTTTCGAAGCAGCAGCAGCAAATGAAGCATAATTATTGCGATTAGGAGCGACAGGATCTTTAGCTTTTGAGGCGGCAGCAGCGACCATCATCATCATCATCATCATCGTCATCGTCGTCATCGGCGCTGAGTACGGCGGGGTTTAAAGGGTGCCAGAGTACGAGGAGGCACGGACAGCGACCCGGCTCCGGGAAGGGTCCCCTCTGCGCTGTGCACGCCGGCGGGTCTGGCGCTCCCGCACGGGCGACGAAGCGCCGCGTCCTCGGCAACCATGGACGTGTTACCCACGTACAGCATCTTTCAGGAGCTGCAGTTGGTGCACGACACGGGATATTTCTCAGCGATGCCTTCGCTCGAGGAGAACTGGCAGCAGGTAAAGTAGAAAGGGATTGGGGGGGGGTACAGGTGTACGTGCAGGTGCACGAATCGCGGCTGCATACGAGCACATCGTGGGCTTCCTCGGAAGCGATCACTTTCAACTTGTTCAAAGCGCGTGTTGTGTAGTTCACCCACGTGGCGGGGACGACGACTCGCACCAAGTTCGGGGTCGGGCCGTGCCCTGCCGTGTCGGGCCGTGCCGTTCCTGCCTTTGACGACCTGTTCCTTTGAACGTTGGAAGCAAATTTTCGTGAATCTTGTGTTTCATCAATCGGCGAAAACGCACGAGAACCCTTTGGGGGAAACGTGCGGTGAATAATTTATGGTCTAAATGTAGAGTGCGCCCGAGAAATGGAGCGAGGGGGTCGGGGTCTCGCATCTTGCTAAAAGGAAACCATTATATATTTATTTATTTTTATTTATTTTTTTTGATGGTACACGAAAATGCACGAGCCGGGCCGCACGACGTGCATCGTGGGGTCGCGTCCCTCCCGCGGACGTTTGCCAAACGGTGTCGGTACTTTGATTCGGGAGTTCGGGTCGATCCGGTTTGCGTGTTATCCGATCGATTACCGACCGAGACTGTCGGGGTAACTATGTCGGGGTAACAGTGGGAGTCCTGACGACGTTGTCGATTTTGCGGGGAGGGTGTGCAGCCTCCGTCTCCCCACCCCGGTCCACCCCTCCGTCTCCCCACCCCGGTCCACCCCTCCGTCTCCCCCCCCCGTCCACCCCTCCGTCCTCCT
>NC_140963.1:81719996-81784996 GCF_056783735.1 Eptatretus burgeri | reverse complement strand
TTTTATGGCCCTTTTGAAACATAATTGTACATCGCAAGGCTGCAAAGGACATTGGCAAGGCTCTTTTTATTTATTTTACTCCTCCCCTCCCTCCCCCCCCCCAACCTCCCAGTTCCTCTTGCATTATTGAGGGAGCAGCCTTGAGCCAGCAGCGCCTGCCGCAGAGGCAGTGCTCTGAGGAGCCATGAGCGCCGTCTGCACAAGGGATGCACTGCACGGGATGCATGAGGCTGCAAATGAGAGGGAGAAGGAATGAAAGCCGCACGCACATTCTAATCGAAATGAACAAACACTTATTCGCAGATTTTCCCTCCTCCGACATTCTCTGCAGCATTTCTGAAGCAGACTTGCTACAAATTGGTGCTTGTGCTTGCACCTCTGTGACGTATCATGTGCCGTTGCTTTTACAGCCGCCTGGCCGTTATCATTTCGGCTATTTGCCTCGAATTTTGAATAAGTCTTAATGTCTCCTGCCTTTGGCTATTTCACGCGAAACGCTTTTCCCATTTTTATTTTCATTTTTGTGCGCCGCCTGTACGTGCAGAGCGATTCCGAAGAAGATGTAGGGTGAGACATTGCAGTCTCCCTCGTAATATAGTAACGCGTTTTAAACTTTGGTTTTGGAATTTCATGAACGAGATGATTGCTCGGACACCTCCATGGATTGTCTTTATGAGCAAGACTAATGGGCAACCACGTGAGGGATGTCGTCTCTCCAGGGAGCGTGTGTGCGCACGTACCTTTTTATTTTATTTTTTTTGCTCCCCCCCCCCCTGCGTTCCCCAAGAGGATAAAATCTGGTATCGTGTTATCTGCTAGTGCTGATTTTATGGCACTTTGGTTACCCATTTTATGGAGCCAAGCCATATTTTCAGATTGAGATGAAATGCGAGAAGCCGAAAATGCAATGATCATTATGGTGTGACTTTACCGTGGTGGGTTAATCGAAAAAATCCGATTTGCAGGTCCGAACTGGGTTAAGTTTTGAAGTGAAAACCCATTTGTGCTTTCGGTAATGTTACTGCAAATCGTAATGCGTTTTGTTCACTCCTAGTTTATCTTTTAGTCAGTCACAAGATTATAGTGATGAATATTTCAAGAAGAAGAACCGGGTACGCAGTGATTGAGGAGGATTCCTTATCGGCTTGTACTGTACAGCCCTTATGTTGCATCGCAAAGTGGATCGTACCCGGATAAATGTCAAGCCAAGTGGCCCTTCCGTCTGCTCGCAATAGCTGGTGGAGGTTAAACATCCCACGGTGTTTCGTGAAGAGTAGGGGATGTATCGCCAGCACCCTAAAGAAAATTACAAATTCCTGCTGAAATCCCTTTCATTCGGACGTCTGGCTTGAAAGATTTGGAATCAAATAGTTTCCTGTACAATCCCACCAGAAGGTGGGATTAAGTGTGGCAGTGGACGCAGTGCTAGAGATGCCAAGAGAAGGTCTACTATCAGCACATTCATTGATTTGTTTACTTTTTAGTGAGTTAGTCTTTATTTTATATTTCCAAGATGAAAGTAAACCAGTTTTCTGATTTATTATTTTTTTTAATTGTTTTGTAGCTATTTGACAATATGACCAACAGGGATCTCTAACTGTTCCATAATCTCAAGTTGTTGACTCGCCATTGTCATTACCCGCTTGGAAGTCTCACTTTTTCAAAGTTTAAGTTGGGTCGTGTTAGTTTTAGAACATCGCGACAGTTTTTGTTGTCGAATTAAGCTGCGAGGTTTTCAATCTTGAAATGAGCCACGGACTGTGGCCCTGTGGGGCATGACCCTTTTTTATGTTCCTCAATGATGGCTTTGAAATCTCCACATCAAGCGATGGTGCACAGTGGTGAGGAGACGGATGATAATTTTGTACATCATTTTGCAATTTAATGCTGTCATTTTGATTATTAACGGTTCCTGACTCTCTTTGAGCACCTGTATATCCTCTGATACAAATCGCACTTCTGACCCTCTTGCTCAGCAATTTCCATTCGGCTGTGTAGACCATAATGTTTAATTTCCAATTTTTTAAATGCTTATCCTCAAGATGAACTTGTGGGTTTTTTTTCTGTAGTGCCAGATAAATTGGTCTTGTCAAACCATTCCATATTGTGCATTATGTTCACAAGTTGTTTTCACCGTTGAACCCTGTCATGTTTATGTTGTCTTCTCGACTTGCCAACATCATGGCAATATAAGGTTTGATGCTCTTATTTTTGCCCTATTTAGTGTCATTAATGAAATGTAAGTTGACAATGCTGCTGCTCTCACGCTGTTTGATACAGACCTGTCTGGAGATGGAGCGCTACCTTCAAACGGAACCGAGTGCCAGGGCAGGTGAGGATGCGTCCAACGAGCAAGATGGAGCGTGGCGTCGAGTTGAAGAGGTTCACGGCACCATAGCACCGATTGTGTCTGGTGAAACTGCCGTTGCCAAGCTCGAGGCTGTCTTGATGCCTCTGTCACTGCCAGCTGCCCCTCCAAGCCCATCTGCTGAGCCTGGTGGAATCGCCATGTCACCTGTGAGGCAGATGACCAAAACCCTTGCTGCAGCACTTCAGCACAGCCCTGTGACTGCATTGACACCACCCTCATCTCCAGAGTTGGGGCGTACCACAGCAGCAGGAAGCAGTGTCACGATCGCTGCTTTTATTCCAACTGATGTGGGCTTTGAAAGCCAAGGCCCAAAAACTGGACCTCGGCTCGGCCGAAGCCTGAGCTCACCAAGTGGACGTACAGCCTATCGCTCGGCCCTTCTTGCACGAAGCGCAGAGTCGTCACCCGACAATCGGAGGCGCGTTCACCGCTGTCACTTCAATGGCTGCCGTAAAGTCTACACCAAGAGTTCCCATTTGAAGGCGCACCAAAGGACACACACAGGCATGAACATAATCCCTCCACTTCCAGCTTTTTATTTTATTTTTCCCATTTGAGGTGGTTGTCGTTATTGAGGTTGCATTTGGCTAAGTATGGAATAGATAACTTGGCAAAATTTCTTGGGTACAAAATTGGTGTCGTTTAATCTCTCCTGCTTTGTGAATACCATATTCCTTGAGGTCAATGGAGTCTTGATCGTCCTTTCATGAGACTAATTGATCTATTTACAGATGTATGCGAAGCTAATTCTGTTCTATTCCATTTATTATCATCTCGGTTGAAGTTTTAACCAGGATGATTCCATAGTGATCTATAGTTCTCGATGACAAGTGTGTAGATTATCCGATTTAAAAACTTGAAAATACAGTATTGCTTCGAAAATGGATTAGGTTTTTCCATTGATAAAATTGCCAAACAAGCTTATTTGACTTTTCCTCCTTAACGTGGTTGAAACGTGCTCGTACTGTGTTGACTTCCTCACCACCTCTGTTTAAGTATATACATTTGGCTACAGGTCGTTTCCCCAAGCCAAATTGCCATTGGTCCTCCAGAAGCTTATTGTGGGGACCTGACGAAATGTAAATGTATGTATTAGTTACAGGGTGTATTACTTTATTAGTTATGACGTTGAAGTTTATTGGTAAAGAGAGCTCGTGCAGGAAATGACAGATGTTTACGACCTGATTTAGAATATTTGCCGGTCCATTTAAAGTCGATAAATGTGATATCTTGTGTCGAGGTGGAGGTGTGCAATATAATTTTGTTTGCTTTTCGCTGAGGCTCTGATATTTTTTCCGTCTCCTTGTCACCATTCTGATTGCGTGCTCGGAATTTCAGCTTGCAGGCGAAAGCATTGGCTTTAGCCTTGACTTCGAACCATTTGTCAGACTGATCAGCAAGTGGGTCGGTGAAAGGGGCCCCTACCTTGCTTGTTTGTTGATCTCCCCTTTAAGTGGATTCTTTTGGAATGTATGGCCGTGTAAAAATCATCTCCATTGTCATTTTGCACTGATTTCATCATTTTCTCATTTTTAACTCTTCCCTTTTGTTTTCGTTGCATGTCGAGTATCGACTAAGCACTGGGATGAGGAGCAAACTTTTGGTGTCCTGTCTGTCTACCCTACGTCACAGTCTCCTTTTCATTGTCTGTCTAACCTACGTCACAGCGTTATGTCGCATCTATGTTCGACTCGCTCGCATGCCACTCACTCTCTGATCTTAATTAATCCCACCACACTATTTTGTCAAAACCTTGTCAAAGATACGGATTCCTGTTTTCGCATCTATGTTCCATCATAATTACACAATGGCTCGACATGCATTGCATGGACTTCCACTTGTTCTTGAGTCCCACCGTGTCCAAATGATGCCATAATGTATCCATCACTGAGGTTTGACTATACTCCAGTTTTATGGACCAGCCCCATTACAGTGCAGCATGGTGCAGATGATATACTCACAGCTGTGATGTGCTTTCCAACTTACCTATGTTTGTCTTTCCCCATGCATGCCGTGTGTTCTCGAACACCGGGATGCACTGCCGTTGCCATATTTGTTTTGAGTCCCAGCTGGAAATGAGATTTCTGAAAGCAATGAGACGGACCTACAAAATGGCACGTGTGCGTTCCTTGCTCGATCCTGAGCGCAGAGGGCACTTTGTTATTGAATCCGTGCCGAATGGCTGTCGTGCCAGGCGTGTGGGCATGCGGCCATATTTTAGCGTGACGGCTCATACGTGAGACCGAGGCACATGTTTGAAACGTCTGGAGTGGGTGCTCTCGTTTGATTGCTATGTGGTGCAAAATAAGTCCGATGAAAACGTACTCTTCTCTGAGAGCTTGCTCTGTGTGTGGATGTGCTTAATACCTGGTTGGCTTCTGTGAGCACTTCTGCAGAGGTTTGCTGATTCCTGTGATGATTTTATTGGAAGACAGCCAGAGAATATCTATTATTTATCACGAACAAGGGTACCAAAGTGTTGCCTGGTAAAATCCTGCTGTGATAATCCTGTGAGCATTTTGAAGACCGTTTTTACAGCCATTTTTCCCTGCTGTGCTGGGGTTGGGCTTTTTCTTGAGGCAATGTTTTTTATGGCCGGATGCCCTTCCTGACGCCAACCCTGGTCGCCTCTTACGACACACAGGGATATGGTACACCTATTCTAACCGGGGCATACACCGGGACCAGTACACTGGTACTCATTTCGACGACCTCGGAAGGATGACAGGCTGAGTCAACCCCCTGGTGTTAATTCAGCAGCCAACGGGGCTTGAACTCAGGACCCTGGGATCCCAAGCCACCACCCTAACCACTAAGCCAACACCAGGCTGCATTTTGAAGAAATCCCAAATTTATTTTTATTATTATTTTTTAATTTTTTTTAAATCAATTTTTATTTTGCCAAAATCACTCAATGATGCACCTCTGAAAGTTTGGCCATCTCTGAGAAAAATGGTGCCACACACACACACACACACACACACACACACACACACACACACACACACACACACACACACACACACACACACACACACACACACACACACACACACACACACCTCTCTTATCGTGTAGTTCTGCATATATTGATCATGTATATGTACATACAGGCGATATCAGATAAGAATCGCACTTTTTACAAATCTTCAGAGGGAGAGCACCTCCCTCAGACGACTGTTTGGGCCCTGAACTTCCTTGCACACTAAGGGGTCTATGCCCCACTCTGATCAATGTGGTCCCCCGTTGGCAATCATGGTGGAATTTGTTCTGGTGAAATATGAACCTCAAACCCTCTTGTCTCTGGTATATGAACTCTATTTTAGGTGAGTTTACTGCACATTACCACTCGGCTTCACATGTCTTGTCATTTTTGGGGGGAATTTTTAATCCTTTTATCTTTAAGGTTCAGTTTTTCGATCATCTCTAACGAGATGACCGAATAAAACCAGTCTCGATGTACATCCCCATTTTTTTCTTCTGATTTTCTTGATATTTGGTATGTGGGTAGATGTCGATGAGGGATGTATGACCTTTGACCCGATTGAAGGTCAAGGTCAACATCAAGCTTACTCCAAAGTTGCGAAATCGTCCATTTTCAAAATCTATCTCCTCCGCCGTTTATGATCCGATCTTCGAAATTCCTTTGGATTCTGATAATATGGAACAATATCTAAATTTGATCAGGCCAGTTTTTTTAAATTCGTCCTGGTTATCGAGTCATGTGTCTTCAAATTTGGATCTACAGAGCTTCAGAGATGACCGTCACCCCCAACCGGGGGTAATTTGTTTTTTGTTTTTGTTTTTAATTATCTTTTTTTTTTTTAAATAAATTGGCATTTATTTACTTATTTTTATTTTTCCTTGACTCTTCACCCATATTGAGCAGGATGTTTTTTTTCAGCTTCTATGGAAAGTGCCTTAATTGCTCTTGAAAGGCATTGGCTGGACAGTCCTAAATGTTTGAGGAGGCTATATGCTGATGCATCAACCAACCCTCTTGCTCTAACTTCCACTACAAACGGTTGTGCTTTGAATCCTTTGGCTTGGATTTCTTTCACGAGTTTCTTTATTTTTATTTTTTGTGCTATGTCATCTTGTGCTCATGGCTTTCGCTCATTCGTAACTCGAAGTACTGTCGGCTGACCTGCAGATTCGTTTGTTTTTGTTAAAAAAAACTTTTAAAAATTATTTATTATTATTATTATTATTATTATTATTATTATTATTATTATTACTATTATTATTTTAATCTTTTATATTTCCTTTTAACTTTGATGAAGGGTTAATACCCAAAAGTCATCTCCTGGCTTGTGATGGTGCTTAGCATATCTTGATCAATGCCCTGTTGATTTTGTCCATTGGTTGACTCAACTTATTAATCACTATGACTGTTTTGGATGCGTTTGATGAGCAGATTAGATTGTCTCAATGCTGTACTTGCTACACTCAGGATACTTCCTCATGTCATGATTATCTGCTGCCATTTGCCTTTCTTTTGCAAAATCCTGTATGCTTGGTGATGGTACATGCTTGTTCTGCTTCTGGTCGATCTTTGTACCTTCTGAATTGTTTTATTGCATTGCTAACATGTGAATTGTTTTATTCCTGACTTTCTTCTATCGACTCGGAATCTGGCATTGTCCACAAAAGCTGACAGTTGTTGGAGGACTTGGTTGTATCTCCAGATACAGGGTGTTTCCAAAAGAGTGATGAAACTTTAAATGCTTGTTCACAAAGAAGCAGAAACCTCAGGAACATGAACCAAACATCTCTTGAAAGCTTATGACATGGTATTTTCGATCACTTATTGCTAATGTAGTAAGTCATTGCTGGTTAGTGAGAGCCCAAGGTTTGAAATTGGCATTTACGCAAAATCCTTGCAATTGACGTTCTCGATGTGTGCCCCTCCGTGGTTCAGACAGGCATTGATCCTGACTCCAAAGTTCTGTCCAACTTTCCTGAAGGTCTCATGTACCACTGCCTGGAGGTAGTCTGACACCTACTTCGATCATCCAGTGTGGCAGGGTGGTTTGGGCTAGACATTATGGAACTTCTGGAGCATGGCCCAGTCGTGCTCACCATTTATCGTAACCATCCTGCTGTCATTCTCAAAATGGTAAGTCCCTAGCATTCCCCAGTTGGCATTGAAGGTGCAGAGTCATGTGACCTTGGGCCCTTTCAGTTACCTCTCAGTGATCTCAGGTGGTTCTGTGCCCTCCCCCCAGAAATTGTTGTTGTGGTTATTGATGGCACTGTTCAACTGGAAATGAGCTTCATCACAACTAGATCAGGCTGATCCAGTTTGGGTACTGCTCCATCCTGTCACTGAGCCAATTGTGCACATCAAGTCTCCTAATGTCATCTTGACTCAATTTATGCCGAATAAAGATGATGTATCAGAAAAGCTTCAATTCCTTTGTGAGGATACGTCAGACTGATGTTGGTTTGATGCCCAGCTCCTGTGAGTGCCATTGGTTGGACTTCTTCCGACTGTCCACTGCAGAATCCTGCATGACGTCGATGTTTGCTTGGCTCTTGGTGACTGATGCTGGCCTGCCACTGTTGCCATTGCTCTAGTTAACCTCCGCCATCGAAGATGGACGGAGGTTACTGTTTTCACCCGTCTTTGTTTGTTTGTTTGTGAAAAGTATTACGGAAAAACTCCTCGACAGATTTCGACGAAACTTGGTCGGGGGATTAGGTATGGTCCAAGGATCATGCCATTAGATTTTGGACTTGGTCCAAAGTCCAATATGGCCGCTATGACAGCCATTTTGGAAAAATATTTGGATTTTTGTTTTTGCATTTCTCCATGTTTTAAGTGATTTCCAACCCCCCCACCCCCCCCCAAAAAAAAATTGTAAGAGAAAAAAAAAAATTTTTTGCAACTTTTTTTTCAACAAAATTTCGATTTTTTTTTTTTAATTTATTTCTTTATTTTGCAATTCTCCATGTTATAAGTGATTTCCATCAAAAAACATGCCAAAATTATAATTGCGGCTGATTTTGGAACTTCAGGTGGATATACCCATGTAAAATCAATTTCTGTCTCAAGGAATCTAGTTATGACGAATGAATTGAGTATGTAAAAGTGAAAGTTGCAAACTATAACTCTGAGCACTGTTGACGTCAAATTGAATGAATAGGATATCAGGTTCACTTGAGTGACCCTTGCAGTATTGGCGGCGGAGGTTTTGCACTCTACCGAGTGCTCCCCCTCGAGTTCAAAAATGTATTGGGCCCGGTATGTTCTCGTGAATCAGGCATTACATGGTGGAGGTATGTGCTCTACAGAGTGCCCTTCTAGTTCTGCACTGCATTCTTGTGCTGAAAATGTTTCACAGAATGTTGAATAGCACAATTTGTGGGTCCATCACGTGTTCTGAGGTCCTATTCCCGGCAGAACCTCCAGTTGGTGTCGACTTATGATTATCTCGTATCACAGAGCCACCACTTTTGTCTTCTGCTTCACTGTCAATGGCATAGTTGAGCGATGGAGCTAGAAATCCCAGGGAACAAATACCATGCTAACACCACCAAACCCTGAAAAGGAAAACTGTATCGGTGAAAAAACAAAGAAATGGCAGGAAATCAGTTCCCTCAATCTTTTTGAAATGCCCTTTATATGTACCATTTGCTAATGACAGGCAAGATAGCACATGGTGGGTTGAGAGACATAATGTTGTAACTGTATTTTTGGCGAAACCGAATAAAATGGCTCTCATGTCTAACAAAACACCATTTCGCGGGTTGAGAGACATAATGTTGTAACTGAAAATTTCCCATTTCCTGCAAATTGCTAATGAAAGATAAATGGTGTTTTGTTAGACATGAGAGCCATTCCATTCAACCTCGCCAAAAATGCAGTTACAACATTATGTCTCTCAACCCGTGACGTCATGTTATATGCTCTCAATTTCTCCACACACACTGCATTTGGATCCTGATTTTTTTTTTTTTGTTTGTTTTGTTACCCACTTCATCAGATTTGTTCCAGATGAATGCTGGTCATAGATTGTGCATGTGATGAAGCTGTCACCTGCCATTTCTTGTTGGTGACGGTGGCATGCAGGGGGGGGGGGTGGCGACGGTGCGTTGGCCCCGGGCAACCATTGGATGGGGGCATTCAATCAGAGAAGGAAATAAGATAGTAATTTTAAAATTTCAGCGGTGATAAATCAATTTTTGGAGGCTCACCGCACTGCAGAGGTAGTTGTTAGCCCTTTATTCCTTTAACATGATGTACCCTTTCTGTCTTGAGAAAATGGTGCTTCTCCCCATCCCCCCACACGCATGCGCATGATGTACGTGGTGCAACAATCAAAAGCAACAAGCAGATGTGGCTGTTCGTACCTGCGTTTCCTCGAGTCATAACTCGTCTTTTCTTCAGCTTTTTGTGCATCTAGATTAGTTATTTTACCTACTCAGGTCAGTGAATAGCTCTAGAACGAGTGCAAATATATTCTTTACAGGTTTTTTGGTGATATTTAATGAAATATTTACGCGGGATGTAGTAAGAGTGAAGCCTGGATGATCAGAGGACTGCTATGGCATTTAATCTCGGAATAGGAGACATTTATTCCTTAACATGTTAATATTTGAATACAGATACCACTAATTTGCAAGTCTATGATATAAATTGCACAAAATTATCAGTGGAGAATCGGTGTGAAATAATTTGAAACGAAGGAACAAAGAAATGAAATATGGTTTATCCGTCTGCAACTGACCGATTTGTTTACCATTTTCTTCCCATTTTCTCATGCGTCTTACGGTTTTTGAGATAGAAATTGAAATGTTACGAGTATTTCATGTGCTTATTATTATTGAGTTTCAGAATTATTACAGTATAGTATAGTTTAAGCCTGGTGTTGGCGCAGTGGTAAGGGCAGCGGCTTGGGATTCAAAAGGTCCTGAGTTCAAGCCCCGTTGGGCCACTGAATTAATGCACCAGGGGGTTGACTCAGCCTGTCATCCTTCCGAGGTTGGCGAAATGAGTACCAGTGTGTACTGGGCCGGTGTATACCCCGGTTAATATAGGTGTACCATATCCCTGTGTCGTAAGAGGCGACCAGGGTTGTGTCAGGAAGGGCATCCGGCGTAAAACCTGTGCCAAATCACTATGCGGATCATACGGATGATCCGCTGTGGCGACCCCTAACGGGAGCAGCCGAAAGAAGAAGAAGAGTTTATTCTCCACAACCACGCCATCTCCACAACACAGCGCCCTTCTCAGCAAACAGCGGCAAAATGCCGTTGTTACGAACTCGCGGCGCAACAAGGGGAGCCACATTCCAGCGTCCGTGTGCAATCAGCCATCCACGGCTGATTTGCAAAAACGGATTAAGACGAGCTTTGCCCTGGAAAAGGCCAGCCAATCAGAGGTGAAAGGGGCGGAGCCAGCCTGGGGTGAAGGTTCAGAGGTGAAAGGGGCGGAGCCAGCCTGGGGTGAAGGTTCAGAGGTGAAAGGGGGAAGCGCCGATTTCGGGTGGCGAAACCTCCAATGCTTATCCCCTCGGGCTATAAAAAGCCGCATTGGCAACGCGCAGGGAGTTGGTGGTGGAGCTGTTATCTATAACAATATTATTGTTTTAATTTTAATGGTTTAATGGTTTTATCTCCAATTAAGATTTGTTGTTCTCTTATTATCTACAAATACAAGAATGAATATTTGTTCAAGAGAAAATAAGCTTGTCTCAGAAGTGTGTAAGTTAGCAATCACTTTGTATATGTATATATGTATATGTATATGTATATGTATATATATATATATATATATATATATATATATATATATATATATATATGTATGTATATATATATATATATATATATATATATATGCATATATATATATATATGTATATATATATATGTATATATATATATATATTTTTTTCAGATGAAGAAAGTACAACCGAGTGGAGCAAAGAACAGGAAAAAAGAGGGGCAGAGTCGAAGATGAGTCCCATCAAAGAGGGGCATTAGATGCATGGATAAAAAGAAGTAGGAGAACCTGGAGAAGTAAAAGATGATGTGGGTGCAGAGAAGGATTTTTCTGATATGGATTCAGCTCGGTCAGAACATAATACTCTCTCTCCTCAGTCTCGTTGTCAGGATGATGATCCATGTGAAGAAAATAAAGAAGATTTTAGCATATTTTTGCAAAGAAGCGATTTTGGCTGTTTGAAGAAACCGATTCCAGATGATTTGAAGATGACAATATTTCAACATGGCCCTGAAAGATATCGGAGTAAAAGTGGTCCATTTGCTGAGAAGGATGGGAGATCATTTTCCAAACAGTGGTTTGATAAAGTTTCCACAAACGGAGAAATTGTGGAGAGAAAATGGTTGTTATACTCTCCATATCGGCAAGCATGCTACTGTTTTGTTTGCTTTTTGTTTTCAAAGGAGCATTTGTCATCTGTGTCAAACTTTGGAAAGGAAGATGGTTTCTCCACTTGGAGAAAATTAAATCCAAGAATACCTGACTATGAGAAAAGCCCTTCTCATAGAGCTCACATGAGGGAATACTTGAACCTCGTAGTTCGACTCCATCATTCAACTACGATAGATGCTGAACTTCAACAGCAAATGTCTGCTGAAAAGAAAAGATGGAACGCTATAACTGAACGGATCGTCGAGGTTATATCCTTTCTGGCAAAACAGAATCTGGCCGATCGTGGACATCGAGGAGAAGGAATATCTGGGTTATCAGAGCCAGGGGAGACAGTCAGTTAAAATACAGGAAACTTTCTAGAAACAATCTGACTTTTGGCCAAATATGATGACATCTTAGCAAAACACTTGCAGAGAGGTAAAGAGAAACCAAAAAGTGTCACCGACTTGTCCAACAGAATTCAAAACGAAATAATCAATCTTCTTGGTGAAACTGTCAAGAAAAATATAATTTCCGAAATTAAGGACGCAAAATATTTTAGCACAATGCTGGATTCAACTCCAGATATTGCCCATGAACATCAGTTTCTGAAATTCTGCGTTATGTTCATATTGATGAAAACAGAAAAGCAGAAATAAAGGAGACATTTCTGGGATTTTTTCAAGTCAACAAGAAAGATGCAGTCAGCCTGGTAAATAAAATTCAGGAAAAATTGGAAGAAGACAAAATTTCCATGAATGACTGTTGTGGTCAAGCATATGATAACGCAGCAGCTATGGCTGGAGTGAGAGGAGGTGTTCAACAAAAAATGATTGAAGTTAACCCAAAAGCTGTGTTTGTGAACTGCGAGAACCACAGCCTCAATTTGGCCTGTGTCCATGCAAGTGAGGTGCAACCTGTTGTTGTTACATATTTTTTGGCATTCTGGAAAAACTCTTTACTTTTTTTTCTTCATCTACTTCTCGTTGGGAAGTGTTAAAATCTTTTGTCACTCGGACTGTGAAAAGACAGTGTGACACAAGATGGAGTTCCAGCCATGATGCTGTGCAAGTAATCCACGAAGAGTGTGACAATGTTATTGCAAGCCTTCAACACCTGCCGGAAGGAGAATTTTCAAGGGAAACTAAATCTGATGCAGGATCGCTACTGAACTCTATTCAACAGTTCCCGTTTATAGCTTTTATTAAATTTTTGGTACTCAGTTTTATCATCAGTGGAGAAAGTCTCAAAACTTTTGCAGGATCTGAAAATGGGGTTCCATGAAGCTTCTTGTGATCTGAGAGGACTTATTCATATCTTGAATTTGAAGAATGACGAAATTATCCACAATGCAATAGATTTAGCCAATGAATATTGTGAAAATTGGGGAATACCAATTACACGAACAAGGAGAAGAAGAATAATGCCTGGAGAGTCAGCAAGAGATAGTGGACTGACGACACGAGAAGAAATGAATAGAGTAATGGTAGAGATTGTGAACAGATTAAAAACTGGAATTGAAGACCGCAGTGTCCGTCTTCAAAGACTCGGTGACCGATTTTCTTTTCTTCTGAACTTGAATTCAGTAGTGATTGAAGATGAACAAGAAAGAGAGAAATTAAAAAAGGAATGCTCAGACTTTGCAAATTGTTTTGACAACTAGTACGTGCCCGTAAAAAAAAAAAAAAAATTAATTAATATTCCAACCGCGAGCAAGAAACAACAACCACACAGGCCGTTTCTTCGCTCTCGCGTGCCCGTACGTGCGTGGCCCGGAAGTTCACATATCACAGTTACGATTATTCGCAATTTAGTTTTAATGGCCCATTATTCAATTAGCGCCAACGTATTTTGCCTTTTCGCAATGTCGTCACAAAGAAAAACAAAAAGAGAAGAGAAATTTTTTTACTTCCTGGTTCGGAGCACACCAGCTCACTCTGATGTTACTGAAATTTATGCACCGTCTAATATGAAAACTATCATAACTTGGGGCATTGTGTTGATCTATAAATGCGCATAAGAAATCGAGAAATTATTAGAATACACGAAGTTATCACTCTCCGGAAGCCCGTACGTTGTAACCTGTAAATGGGGAACGCGGCTGAGCTTCCCTTGCCCATCGGCCACGCCCACGCAACAACGTGTCTTGTCATTGGTTGGTAAATAAATGGCCCTAACTTGGGAGGCACTTGTCCGATTAATATCAAACCTTGAAAAGGCACATACTCAGGTCCCCAGCAATATATCTGGCAAGTTTCAATTAGATCGGACCAGTGGTTGTCGAGAAACAGCGGACACACACACACACACACACACACACACACACACACACACACACACACACACACACACACACACACACACACACACACACACACACACACACACACACACACACACACACACACACACACACACACACACACACACACACACACACACACACACACACACACACACACACACACACACACACACACACACACACACACACACACACACACACACACACACACACACACACACACACACACACACACACACACACACACACACACACACACACACACACACACACACACACACACACACACACACACACACACACACACATACATACATACATACACACGATGTGGTTGCAATATATGATGAAATTATTGATTTTGTGATATTCCTTCGAGCTGGAGGGAATAGAGTTCCCCCTGATCCTAAAGATGCTCTGGAGTCTTTACTGCAGTATGGGAGGGATGTCTTTCCGACGCTGTGTGTTTCATACAGATTACTGCTTAAGCATGAGTCACATTTGCTCTACGGCTAGGATACGGCGGCCATACCCCCCCCCCCCTCAATTGACAAACGTGCGGCGGCCGCAGAGTTTCTGAGGTGGCCTCAGGGTGGCCCTACGCCGTATGGCTATCTTTTACAGGCCGTAGGGGTCTCCGTGGAATTAAAGCGCGGAGTTATAACTTTTTTTTCATTTCTAGGTTGGCCGTAGCAATTTGACAAGCCGTAGCCATGACGTAGATGTGTTCCACGTCGACCGTACGTAGGGCGTACGGTGGGCTTGCGTTATTCGTGCGTTTTCCGTAGGCTCTTATCAATAAAAAATGAATTTTGCCAAGCCCCAAAAAATTACGGCGGCCGCACTATTTCCACGTTCGCCTTAGGGCCCCCCTGCAGTCACCTTGATGCTACCTAGCGTCTGCCTTGAAAATTCTATGGCCACTGCAGGGACGCCCTAAGGTCACCGTGCGACATCAAATCAAAGACCGTACGGCACCCCCACGTTTTCGTTCTCCACAATTTCTAAATACCCTGTGCGGCTACCCGAAAAATAAAAATATATGTGACTGCTACATTGTGTGACAGTGGAAATACTGCGGCCGCCCTATAATTTCTCGTGGCCGTAGATTTTTTTTAGACCCTACGGCCACCGAGCCAAATGTGACTGAAGCATTACAATCGCATTTCAGTCGCAAGCTGTGAAAGGTCATTTTCAAAACTGAAATTCATAAAAACATATCTGAGGTCTTCTTTGTCACAGGAGCGACTGACCAACCTGGCTTTAATAAGCATTGAAAAAGAATTTCCCACAGCTGATGTAAAAAGTGAGTAGTTCAGGTGTTTTGTGACAAGAGGGATCATTTGGGGAAAATAACTTAATAAATTTGATTGATTTATATTAAAATCGAATAAAGCGTTTATTTCATGTTTCATCTGTGTTTATATATTCAAAATGTTTTCCTTTCCCATAATATTTCTCAGTATATTAGGCCTTATACTTGAGTCTTTGGGGCATACAATCAAGATTTGCCCCTGGCATCACCAGACCTCTGCACGCCACTGGTTGGTGATCTGTTTTTTTTTTGCAGGGCATACTCTCATGTACAACACTGTCCCTGTTTGCCTTACTGAGCTGCTTTCTTCAATTAGTTGAAATCTTCTTGCCTGATTTCTGTGATCACCATATCCCTTCTTTCCTTGGAAGTTGCTGTCAGCCAAAATCTCACCATCATGTTCAAATGTCTGGTGTCCTTGCTCTTGCATTCATGACCTTTTTGAACTGGAGAATTGCTTCTGCCTTGACAGCTTCATTGACTTTCCATTTTTCTCTGTTTTTAGGTATTGTCATCCCGCACCATTTGTCTGTCCGTCCATCTGTCCATCCATCTCCTATGTCAACTTCTCCGGCCAAACCACTGGGCCGATCCAGCTGAAATTTTGCAGCAACGTTCCGCTCCTGACTGGTAACGGGAATTGCAAAGCTCGTTCCAGTCCCGTGACTTCAAGTACGTAAAACTGGCCGACTTGGTAAATTCCTTCAAAAATCATCTTCTCCAGACACACCAGCCGGAATGCTACCAAATTTGGGTGACACTCGGCCAGGGTAGGGATGTTAAATTGTTGAGGTCATGCCGATTCCGTGACCCGGAAGTGTCAAAATGGCTGCCTCAATTTTTGGAAAAATTGCTTCAATTCCTTCAAAAATCTTCTCCAGACCCACAATATTAGGCCAGGGCTCAGATAAGCTACAGGTCCAGTGGTCCCATTTTTATCATGGGTAAGTTGAATTTCAGTGCAGGGTCTGCTGTTTATTGTTGTCATTTTGGTTTTGTTTGTTTTTTGGCATCATGAGGAGCCCTGTTTTCCAAGCTTTGTATTCCTCCACCATGGATTTGAAGAAAGGTTTTAGTTTAGCCTCTTTGCAGTCCAAGGTGACAGGCAACCAAACTTGGAGTATAATTGGGCATCAACTTAAAAAAAATTGTCGGTGTTGCTTCCTTTCTTGATGATCAGCATTTTAAAATGATAAAGCACAGACAATCAACTATTGTGCAGGCTTTATGAGCTTCATGGCAGCCTCCTGCGTTGCAGCTCCTTGAGAGGGAACTCCTCTAATTACCGATACAGGGTTGGATACCAAGCCCATTTGGTGTAGTTGTTGATTTTTCCTTTCCACAGATTTTACTGTGCTCACTGTGATTCCATGTTTCAACAATGGCCCCAGTCGTTTTGTAATTGCGGTGAACTGGAGCAATCCAGACCTTGAATTTTCCCAGAAGCTTTGTCAATGGTTTCTTGAAGCATTCTTTGCTTGTTCTTGCACAGTTTCCGTGTCCATCTTGTCTATCGTGATCAATCAACAGGTTTTAATTGCATCCCACTCCATGTAATCAATATGTCTAACCCAGAAAGCATTTAGGGACTCTCCTCCTCACTCTTGTTCAGGACAGTTGTCGCCCATGTGAGCTTTCAAGGTTGGTACGTGTTATCCTTCCCTGAGTTCTGAACCTTCGGAGTCGGTCTTAGCTGCTTTTAAGAGCACCTGCATTGCCAGAATGAACAGGATAAATTGTACATCCAACTGCAATGCTCATCTGTAACTGGAACCCTTCAGTGGTCTACATGCCTTGAGAGAATCATGTGTGGAAGTTCCAAACTTAGCTTTTCAACATTGATATCACTGTTTCTGATGCATGGTGCATCTCAAAAGCCTTCCAGTTCGTTGAATGAGGTACTTCCCCTTAAGCATTTGCCAGTTCCAACCAGATTATTATACAGTCAAACATGTGTGATTATTATTATTATTTTTAATTTTTCCTGCTGTATTGTTCCTACTCCCATTACCCCCCCCCCCTCCAACTCGTACCATGTTTGCATGTTCCAAGCATCCTGGTATTGCTGGAATACCTCTCCTTTCTGCACAGATATATTGACATGCCCATTTGCCATGAGGTACTTGGTGAGTTGGAATGCTAGCACTGGAGGATCTTTCATGCAACATTCAGCAGCGATAGCCAATGGCGCAAAAGCGGCCGATGCCTTTCGAATCTTGTTATTTTGGAATGTCGACCCCATTTGCCTTTTGCTGATGTTCACCTGCATACCACTTTCTCCAGGCACATATTGGCATCGCAGGCAGGTTGCTCAGTACACCCCCACATTTGCTTTACATCATTCAGACCAGGTGCTGCTCTTGATATTGCCTTCTGCACTACTTGTGCCACTTGGTTGATCGTTAGAGATTTGGTGTGAAATTGTTCTCTTGGTGCACTCAAAATCAGGGCCTCATTGTGGTGTTTGTTTGAATGTCTTAAGCAGATAGTCTTATAGCTCATGTTTGCTTACTTGGAGTGGCCATGACCGTGGCTGTTGAAACGGCTGTCCTGCAAAGCCTTATGGGTTATTGATAAAGGACTGGCATGTCTTTTGCTGTTCATGTTTTTCTCCATAATCGGTTCGATTTTGATAAGTCACCATGCTGCTGCTTCAGGTGATTCCATGTTTTGTTGTTTTGTTTTCTACTTCAATAGTTCTTTTCCATTGCTTTCAAACTTAATTATTTTGCTGATGGATTTGTTCTATTTTCTGTTGCCTTCGCGATTTCATGGGTGCCTTCTCCTTTCAACGAACTGGATTCCAAATCTCTCTTGTCAGAATAAGTAGAATGTGTTGCCCCCAAAGAAATGCTGCTTTCTGTTCTATAGAATCCTTCATGTTGTTTCTCAGCATTGTGTTCGGCCTTGGTTTAATTCGGACCATGTTGATGTTGTGCCCGAAGGTGGAAACTTTATCCTTGGACAAACTTCATCTTCAAGCGTGTCTTGTGTGTGTGTCTTGCTGTATTGCCTCCCATACAACAGACGAGTCTGAAATAGAAAGCATACCAAAATGCAAAGTCCATCTGCGTCTGCTTTGTACTACAGTAGATCTAAACTTGACTAAAACAGCTAAAAAAAAAAATTAAAAAAAGTTAAATTTATTCATTAATGTTCTCCATATTCTGATGGCAAAGGTTGTTGAAAATTTGATGACAAAATCACAAATGGTTAAAAACGTTATAGCCTAGGACGCCAGACAGACGGACATTTACAAAATCAGTCGTTGCAACCTCGACCAAAAAAATGTTTCTAGCTTATAATTGAACAAATTCAATGACTAAATATGCAAATTCGGTTCATTCAAGTCGATCAGATGAAAATTGTTGATTTTTGTGTCCTTGAACTTTTGACCTCAAACAATAGGTTTGTAGCTTTTGGTTAAACCACCTCATTGACTCGTGATGCAAACTTCTTCATATTTTGTGACCTTGACCTTTGACATTTTTTACCTTAAAACCGATAGGCGTCTAGCTTTTGATTATTGATGCAAATCGATCGAAGGAAAATTGACAATTTTGTGACCTTTGACCCAATTTATTAATTGGTCTTCTCCATGTTCCCATAATGTTTCTTGCAAATTTGCTGACCAAAACGAAAATGGTTAAACAAAAAAAAATGAAAAAAAGATCTTATCAGCTCGACAGACAAACAACTACAGGCACAACTCACCACAAAACTCGGCAACCGGAAACTTAAGTTGTTTATAACTGACGTGTTGAAGGCGCTGTGAAGTCTCCGCCAGGACAAATCCATTCAGTTCCCACCGACAAACGCCGTGCCACAGTTGTGATGAACCGTGCCGACTATAACCACAAAGCCAAGGTTTAATAACATCACCTACCATACAAAGCCTTGTGTCCCAACAAAGACCATTAACGAGCAGGTAACCACCACTCCGCAGAAACTGCGAGATGTAAAACAAGAATGGGATGCGATGAGATCAACCGATTCCATCATACTACGGGTTACCAAAGATCCACATGTCCCACGACGACCCATCGTGGCCCTTCAAGGAGCACCCACCTACAATCTCGCTAAGTCTCTGTTACGTCGATCTAAACACTCAACCCATTCACCACGTAATGTAAAGAGCGCCAAAGACTTTATTGACTGGATCGGAAATGTCCATCTCGAGAGTGACGAAACTATTGTCTCACTCGACGTCGTTTCATTATTCACATCCATACCTGTCAAATTGGCAACACAGACCTTGGAGCAGTCAATCAACAACGACCAAGAGCGAGCCGGCAACAGCCGTCTCAGCTCTGGTCATCTCATGTCACTCATTCGACTTTGCCTCAAATCAACGTACTTTGTATTTGACGGCATCATATACCATCAACATTAAGGAAACCAAATGGGCTCATCCATCTTGGGGCTCATCACCGAACTTGTGATGCAACGCTTTGAAGAACTTGCATTACACAGTGAACCTTCTCCACGGTTGTGGCTGTGGTATGTTGATACATTTGTGATCATAAACAAGGCAGATGTTGACCATTTCCTTGTGTGGATCAATTCAACATGGCCAGCAATACAGTTCACGTGTGAGGTCGAACGAGCTGGATCTCTGCCATTTCTGGAAGTACATCTCTCCAGGGACAGAGACGGCAAGTTCCACTCGGGTGTACCATTCCATAAACCTCCCCACACGGACAGTTTTGGACTGCCGAAGTGGACGTCCCATGTGTCACCAGGAAGTTGTGTTCGCAGCCGAGTTGTTGGTTGACCATAACTGTGAACAATGCCTGATGGAGATGCTGCACGTCACTCAACTATTGTGACAAAACCACTACCATAATAAATTCATCAAATCCTGTCGCCAGAGACCCAACCACAACAGCAACAGACCGACCACACCAACACACACTTCCTTGCGTACAACACACTCCTGAAACCACAAGCCGCATACTATGCGAGTACAATGTCAACATCCCCCACAAACCACAATCGTCCTTTCGAGCATAGCTGTCAAAACCGAAGGACCATGTGAACAAATTTTACAAAGGAAGTCATCTACAGCATCCCATGTGAATATTGTGAAGCCAAATACGTTGGCCAAACATCAAAGCTTATCCACATGGCTAACTGAACACCAACTTGCTGCGAGGTGACAAGACAAGTTGTCTTTGGTTGCAACACACAAACCAACGTGTTTTTTTTTTTTGTAATAAAATAAAAAAAATGGAAGTTATGTGCAGGAGGGGACCATTTGGCCCAACATGCCTGTGCCACACCAATACCAGATTTAATAAATCCGTCAGTACCCCTTCCCTTCATGGGCAGCCTTTTGGCTGCTACACTGGTACTCATTTCGCCGACCTCGGAAGGATGACAGGCTGAGTCAACCCTCTGGTGTTAATTCAGCGTAAAACGGTACCTTGAACTCAGGACCCTAGGATCCAAAGCCAACACCAGGATGTTCTCATGGAATCGGCCAACTATCTTTGGCACAGGATCATCAAGGGTGAACCGTGAGATTATCGAGGCCTGGTACTCTTGTGAAAACTCCAAACGACACATCGACTTCCATCCCACATACAGAGCACTACGCAATCAATTATGTCAACACAAACAGCAGAGTCATTCAATTGCAAGGAAGCCTTTGATTGGCTCGGACTTGGACCAATCCATAATATGACCTGTCCCCAGCGGAACTAAGCTCAAATCAAATTAAAATTCAATCAGGGGATGGGTTTAAAAATATTTCAAACACCTTGAATATGCCTTGGAGCACAGTCAAGACGATTAAGAAGTGGAAGGCGAATGGTACCACGAAGACCCTGCCTTGATCAGGCCGTTCTGCCAAATTGGATGACCAACCAAGGAGGAGGCTGATCAGAGGCCAATGGCAACTTTGAAAGAGCTACTGTACATGCCTTTATGGTAAAAACTCGTCATTGTGTGCATGTGACAACAATATGCCAAGCACTCCACAATTCTGGCCTGTATGGTAGGGTGTGAAGAAGGAAGGCATTAATCGTAAAATCCCAGCTTGAGTCCCGTTTGTGGAATGCAAAAAAATATTCTGGAGATTCTGAAACCATGTGGTAAAAGGTTTTGTGGTCTGACAAAATGGATGGAACGTTTTGGCCTAAATGCAAAATGTTGAGTTTGGTTCAAACCCAACACGGCACATCACCCAAATAAACCATCCCCACTGTGAAGCATGGTGGTGGCAGCATGATGTTATGGGGATGTTTTTCATCAGCAGCCACTGGGGAACTCATCAGGAGAGAAGAGAAAAATGGATGGAGGAAAATACAAAAAATAACAGAGGAAAACGTACTAGCCCATGCAAGAAATCTCAAATTGGGATGGAAGTTCGCCTTTCAGCATGTTGATGTCCCGAAGCACACAGCCAAAGCTACACTGGAGTGGCTAAGGAACAAAAAAAGATAAAGGTCCTTGCGTTTATCCTAAATCCAATCAAAAATCTGTAGCATGACTTGAAGATTGCTGTCCATAAACACTTCCCATGCAACTTGACTGAGTTTGAACAGTTTTGCACAGAAGAATGGGCAAGTATTGCCCAATCAAGGTGTGTAAAGTTGGTGGAGACCTATACCAACAAACTCACAGCTGTAACTGCGGTCAAAGGTGCTTCCACCAAGTATTAACTCGGAGGGGTGGACACTTATCCAACAAAGATATTCCAGTTTTGTATTTTGAATTTATTTTCTGAAATTTGTAGAATTTGTTTTTCACTTGGAAGTTGTGGGTTATGATGTGTCAATAAAAGTGGAAAAAGTCTGATTTAATTCCAGGCTATATGGCAACAAAAAGTGAAAATTTTGAAAGGGGGTGTACACTTTCTCTTGGCACTACATATATATATATATATATATATATATATATATATATATATATATATATATATATATATATATATATATATATATATATATATATATATATATATATATATATATATATACATATATATATTTTACAACAACAAAACCTGACTCTCGCACTGACACGTGGAGGATGGACTATTAATTTTGTACTTTGGCTTTTGACATTTTGACCCAATTGTTCGTTGTTATGTTTCACACCTGTCTGTTTGTTGCTTGCAAAATCGAAGATTTTTCGAGTATATTGTTCAGTCGATTTTGTTCTTCTGTCTTTATCGCCTTCAGGTCACAATTGTAAACAGATCTTCACGAAACTTCACCGCATGTTAGTTTGTCAAAAGGAAGAAGCCTATTGTTTTTTTTTTAGGTCATAAGGTCAACATAGACCAAAGGTCAACAACTTTGGTGAGATTTCTAAAATCCTCAATTTTCATCCGATTCACTTGAAATTTGAAGAGTTGTTGCATATTTGGACATTGAATTCAACCACCAATTATTTTTGAGGTGAAATATGATTTATGGATTTTGCAAGTATCGTGCTCTGCACGACAACGTCTTCTTGTTTGTCTTTTTGTTTGTCTGTCTGTGTGCAGGATATCTCAAAAAATTGTGGATGGATCCGGATGAAATTTTATGGGTAGGAGGATGGGGGTGTGACAAAGATGAACGGTTAGATTTTGGTCAAGATCCGGATTCGGATGCGACTGGAATTTATCAAGTGATTCTTCACCATTGAGAGATTGGGCGAAACTAATATATAGTACGATATCTCAAAAAGTTGTGCACAGATTCGGATGAAACTTGGTGGCCAGGTTGAGTGTGTGACCATGACAAATTGATATTGATTAGTTTTTGGTGAAGATCCAGATCTTGATGCGATAATTATTTAGTTTGTAAAGTGATGCTTCGCCATTTAAAGATCGGGCCAACAATGATATATATAGTATATTTCAAAAATGTATTGGGCCTGATGTGTTCTCATGGAGCAGGCATTACGTGGTTTAGATGTGCACTCTTCCGAGTGTCCTTCTAGTTTTTCTCTGTGTTCTCATAATAAAGGCTTGTTCAAAATTTTATGACTGCTCACAAGGTTAACCAGAGAGTTGGTGTTAAAGCCACCCAATGCTCGCCTGTTTATACATTCATCGTTTTTAAAAGACTAGTCTAATAATATTTTTTATAAAGCATTGCAGTGAAGTCTGATCCAAATAATTTTAAAGCAACATTTGTATATTGTAATCAGTAAAAAAATAGTGTGGTAGATAAAAACATTTGAAAGGAAAAAACTTTAATGTTGATGTGCTACAAAAAAGTTAAGTTCAAAACAGGTCAAAAATTTAAAAAAAAAAAAAATTTGACTTTTTTATTTCAACTTCACTACATCAATAATATACACCAAAGGAACCTCCATGCCAAATATCAGCATCCTAGTACACATACTAATGAATGGTGAGCTTCAGAATAACTTGCACCAAAAACTTTAACATTTTCACGCTCACGCCGGGGGTATCGCTGTAGCTCTTTGTTCTTCGAACAGGTGAGCTAAAAAAAAAAATTAAAAATACAGTTATGTCCTGGACACTGATAGTGGGGCATCTTAGCTAAATATAGCATAACAATTGTGCATTTTGTGAGGAAAGCACCAAATTTGGCATACGAGTAGCCTATCATATTATGAACAGATTTGGATATTGGGCCATCTCAAATTCAGCCGCTGATGGCTGTGGCAGCCATTTTCCACTGCCATCAAAAATTTTGAGATGGCCCAATATCCAAATCTGTTCATAATATGTTAGGCTACTAGTGTGCCAAATTTGGTGCTTTCCTCACAAAATGCACAATTGTTATGCTAAGTTGCCCCACTATGACACAAGCGATTGCAAAATCCTGTCTCCCGCTGCATGGGTGGATGGGCTGGCTATTTTAATCGAGAAGATGATTTTTTTTCAACCTGTTTACAGATGGAAGAAATATTTTGTACTTTGTATTTGCATCCTCTTTTTCACTTAATCCTTAAATTCGCTTTCACACTTGCAGCCCAACGATCTGTTTTGAAAGAGCTCTGATAAAAGTTCAGAATACTCGCCAAGACAAAATGTGGAGAAAAGCCTTTTAAAAGTGTTTATAGATTGTGATGAAAAGTGCCCAGGGAATGTGACCAGCTGTTACAATTGTGTTGGGTAGAAACTGAGGTCCTCTGACACATGCGAGTCTGGGATCTCCATAACCAGTTGGTTGTCATGGAACGGCCCAGACTAGGATGCTTTATCAAGCTCGACACAAAAAGTTGTGTGTAGTTCTTTGTATTGGGGGGGGGGGATCAATTCAAGGAAGTTTTAACATTTTGATTGACATAGGGTCACAGGATAAAATGTAAAAGTGTTACAAGCCAGTTTTGTAATGCTGTTAGTTTTAATGACTTTAATGCGAGGCTGATTTGCTTGCAGAGCATTCTTTGTAATACTGGTTACCTGTTGCAAATGATGGTTATCAAAATCGATCAATTACAATAATATGCCTTCCTCTATGTTGTTGTTTTTTGGATTTTTTGAAAGGTTGAACTATTTTGGTTAATCACCGTTTTCTGGCCAATTAACAGGTAGTTGGGAGGGAACGTAGCTCGTTTAAACAGCAACATGAAGTGGTGTCTCAACAGCTACATTTCTTCCACCCGCCATCAGGAAGTGTCGAACTGGATAAATAGTCACTGGAGGCTCGGCCTGGCCTGTACTTAAGGTGATCCTTCTGCTTAAAGCCACAGCTATGAATGCCCCGCAGCATATCACGAGCCTCGCGCACAGGCTTGTTCTCATGAAGGGGTGCACCTTTGGTCAATATATCCCTCGGTGTTCGTCCTTGATGGCTTGCCTCAGTTTGTTTGTTTGTTTGTTTGTTTGTTTTTTTGCATGAGACTGGCATAACATTTCCTTGTGATTGTAATTTTGTGCAGTGTACAGCCAATTGGCAGGAATCTCTTGGAATCATAAAATCAAGGCTGTGACCTTGTCTGCTGAGGGTTGGGTGTAAAATTTATTGCGGTGGTGATCTCTTGTGCGTCCGTTGCTTGCATAACAATTTGGTCTTCAGTTACCAAACGAGAAATGGTCAGATGGGTCTGTGTTCAACAGGTCGATTCTCATAACGTGATCCCAGCGGTTGTCGATCATGATTGCTGAGGTATCGAAGACCCATCTTGCTGAGATGTTGAACATGTTCACCTCCAAGGTCTGGCAGGGGAAAGAATGGGAGATCTATCTTACGACATGAGCAACTACGAGTAGAACGGCACTCGGTGGACGGTGCATACTTCGACCAGGCTGAACAGTTTACGTTTTGTATCCCATTGATAGGCCGGATCTGCATCCGGATTTTAACCAAAATTTAATTGGCTTGTTGTTATCTGCCCAACTAATCCACCAAGTTTTGTCATAACCCACCCATAACTTTTTGAGATGTCTTGCTACACATTGTTTTTGGCCCTCTATATAAGTTGTGAAGAATCACCTTAGAAACTAAAAGGGCACTCGGTGGAGCGCATACCGCCGCCATGTAATGCCTGATCCAGGAGAACATATCCGGCCTCCATACATTTTGGAAATATCATGCTATATGGTACTATATCGTTTTTGGCCCTATCTCTCAATGGTGAAGAATCGCTTAAAAACTTAAATAATTATTGTATACAGATCCAGATTTGGATCTTCACCAAAATCGAATCGCTTCTTCCTTGCGACACCACTCAACCTGTCCACCAAGTTTCATTCGCATCCGTGCACAACTTTTTTGCGATATCATGCTATATATCGTTTTTGGTCCTATCTCTCAATGGTGAAGAATCGCTTAAAAATTCTCGTAGCCAGATCCGGATCCAGATCTTCACCAAAATCTAATTAGTTCATCCTTGTCACACACACCAAACCTGTCCAGGTTTTGTTTGAATCCATCCATAACTTCTTGATATCCTGCGCAGACAAACGGGGGGGGGGGGGGGAATACATCACGCCCTACATCACCCATCTACCTTTGGTGGCGGAGGTAAATATGGCGTGATGTTTTCCTTTCCCCCTCCCCCCTTTTCCACTCCCTCTGTATGCTCCTCACTCATTTCCTTCCTTCTTCCCATTCCTTCCATACATCCTACCTTCCTTTGTCTCTCCCGTCGCCCTCTTCTCGTCTTTTGTTAATTTTTTTTCTTCTACTGTTCAAAGTACTTCACATGGTTAGACAATTAAAATCGTGTTTTATTTTCAAATGAATCTTAAAAAGATAAAAAAAAATTTGTATATTTTAGAAAGGACTTTGCGCACGCATCGTTTTGTGAGTGACATTGAGGCCGTCGACTTTACCTGTACTCCATGTTGCCATTTAATTTCTTTCTTTACAAGTGCATTCTGCAGGAACAAGCCTCGTTTGTTTGAAGGCCTGGTGTGTGAACCAACTCAAAAGAAGCGTCCTTTTATTGTCTTCCTTTGTGACGTCATGCTTTTTCACTTGGTAGACCATTTGTAAAATTGTGCAGGTTTGTAATTTTTTTTTTTTTTTTTTTTTTTGGAATGTTACATCCATCAGGTTGTCCATCTGATCACCGACTAGCAATGACGAATCGGGATGAGCGTGAACCTTTCGGCTGCCGATGGGTGCATTTTCGCGAACACGTTGGCCGTGATCCTGGGAGCCATGCAAAGTAGCCGGCCCGATGATTGATGCGCGAGATGTGCTGACTCTTGCGTTTTGAGTGAAAAGTGAGGCAGGCTGAGAGATGGGGAGAGAGAGAGGCCTGTGGTTCGCAATGGTTGGGGTCAGGAATGAGGAGGGTGGGGGAGTGTCGCGGCAGGCCGGTAGGAGTAGGTGGGAAGGCCTGCCAGAGAGCCGTCGGCTAATGCGGTGCCCAGTCTGGAGAGCCGTGGTCTAATCAGCTAATGGTATGCCTCCCAGTGCAAATCGATGGGTGAAATCGCACCAAAATGTGTGATTCTCCGCTCGTCCGTCTTCCGCTGCTCTGTTTCCAGTGCGGCCGAGGGATAAATTTTGCTTTTTGTGTGGGACGCTCGGCCAGTTTCATTTGTATTTTTTTACGGGTTCCGCCTGCCAAGGAGAAAGCGATTGCTTTGTAAGTGCCAAATGTGTCTTTGGCGTAATTGGATTAAATGAAGACACAGGCCCACTTCTTGGGCCATGGAGAGAAGCATTAATGGTTTTCCATAGATCGAGCCAGAGGTTATGGCCCCAAGGCATCTTACTGTTGTTTGTGAATAATTGACTTCTTTATTGTTATTTTGGAGGAAGTTATCTTTCCAATTGGTTCCCTTTATTGGAGGTTTTATTATTTATTTATTTATTTATTTTGGTTCACTTTGTTGTTTTTTTTTTTATTAATTAATTTTTAAGTTTAAAAATTATTTTCCAAAATGCTATCCGATCTTAAGTTGGTACTGACATGGGCAATGTACATCTGAAAGGTTTCTGGTTGTATTCACGTGCAGGTGCGTGATTTCTCATGGACGTGCACTCTCGTAGGGTTTTTTTGATTTCTTTTAATTATTTATTGCTTGGGTGTGTGCGTGTGTGTGAGACTGCCCAAGTATGTGCATATGTTCTGATGTGTTTGTGCAGGCACTCCTGCATGTGCAGGGAACGAATAGTTTGAAGTGTCTTTGTTCGAGTCGCACCGCTTCCTTGTCTCGGAATCCTTTACAAAATGCACTATGCACCATTTTAACCCTTGGCCTTTGCCTCATAAATCTGATTTTGAGTGCAAATTCCACGAACACATTCCCGTTCATTTTGCAGAGAGTATGAACAATTCCTCATTTGTCATATAACAATGGTATTGTTCCTATCATCAATCGCTAACTTGCTGTTGAATCTGGAATGTTTGTTGTAACCAAATGGACATTGTTATCAAGACAAACATCAACATTGACCAACATGTTTGTTTTTGCAAACACTCCATGTATTGTCTCCATGTTGCTCCTTTTTCTTGACAAGAAACACCTGTTCCCTTGAGGAGGGGGAGTGAGATGTTGGGTGAGGGGGTGGTTGGGGGGTGGGATGGGATAATAGGGGAGGTGAGGCAAATGTATTGTGCCATGGCTAGTAATCCTGCTTGTCTCCAGCAGGAGTCAGTAATACACTTACACTGTGCCATGTGTACAGGTGAAAAAAATAGTAAGTAGTCTCCCCCTCCCCCACCCTTCACAGGGAGGGGGGGGAGTGTGCCCATGGCTTGACCGTGGGTACCCCAAGCACGTATACAAAATGTGATGGAGATTGGCTTTGCAGTGTTTTTATGCCTCCGCTGACTAAGTTACCAGTGGCATTGTTTTCGGGTTGTCCATCTGTCTGTACATACGTACGTCCGACCATGCTAATTTTTTTTCTGTCTTATCTGCAACCGCTTATCCGATTAACACAAAACTTTCACCATCGGTGCAACTACTTCTGTAGAATGTTTTTATGATAATAATGACATCATAGGTCACGTGGTGTGGCAGCCATATTGGATAAAAGGAAAAACTTTGGGCCTCTATCTCTGAAACCGCTCCATAGAACAAATTGAAACTTGGCATATGTAACGTACTCCCCATGGGAAATGAGTGGGTTTAAAAAAATTAATATATATTTTTTCAATGTTTGATGGTCAGAGGTGGCTTTATAATGACAAATTCATGTGTCAATGCTTCATCTGATCAGTATGAAAATTTTTGAGGGTCATCTCGAGCTAAATTGTATGCAGGGAAAAAATTGTCATCGGTCACGTGGTTCGGCAACCAAATTGTTTTTAACATCAAAACCTTTGAGAATCATCTTTTCTGAAACGGCTGAACAGATCGAGGTGAAACTTTACAGGTATGATCGTATATCCATGAGGAACAAAATGATCTCCCACTATGATGTCATAGGTCACATGGTTTGACCACCATATTAGATTTACTCTCTAACCTTTAAAAATCTTCTCCAGAACGGCTTGACAGATCGAAGGGAAAGTTCTCCCACATGTTCCCCAATCCTTGGGGACACCAGGGTGTTCATGAATAATTAATAGGTCACATGTTCTAGCAGCCATATTGGATTGAATGAAATTCTTTGAAAATTCTTTCTCTTGAACCACTTCGTAAATCGACGTGGAACGTCAGTTGTGATCTCGTACTCATGGGGAATGTGTTTTAAATTTCAACCTGGTCAGATGCATGGTCTTGTAGCCATAATTATTTAATATTTTAAATCTGGGTTCGGGGATTTAAATCAAACTTGGTGTAAGGATGTACCATGATGTAATAATGTGGGCGGAGGCATATATGGTGGTGATGTGATGTGGAAGAGAGCCCATCCTGTTTTTCTATGATTTTCAGACATAGATACACATGTGGAGAATTGCCATATTTAATGTTGTAGGATTAAAGTCTCGTATGTTAATACTCGAGTCTAAGTGTCATAACTTTTTCTTTTGACATGAACCTAAAATATCTTGAAAGCTAAAATTTGTTGAGGCTTGTGGAACAGCTGAATGAGAGTGGCTGAGATAAATCTTCTAAAGATTGTTAATGCCAATTCATCATTGCTGCTCATGTACTTTGAGAGACAATACTCCAAATGTTATTGTTAACTTACAAGCCTTTGTGGAATTTCTGGAGAAAGAAAAAATGTTGTCTGACATCAACTCTCAACATTTAACAATTGATCCATTCTTCGAGTTTAAACCCTTACCTTCCCATATGGACGTTTTTAAGCTCATGGTTCCTTGGAGAATTGAGTGTTATGTATTGCTTTGTCCTCTGATTGGATTGTTCATGAAAAACAATAGACCAGACATTTTGGAACCATTGATTGTAAAGGATAAATAACAGGCTGGACCTTCTGGAACCATTGTTCCTCTTCAGATTGTTCAGGATAAACGATAGGTCAGAGCTTCTGGAGCCATTGCTCCTACTCGTATGCCCAATCCTCTGTTTGGATTCATTATATATAATAGGCTGGATGTACCTTCTTGAGCCCTTCCTGTTCATGTGCACAATTATCTATGAATTATTTTAAGGATAAACAATATGTTGGACCTTCTGTAATCATCGTTTGTCTTGTTTAAATGGGTCATTGTGGGATCCCAGAGAGCGTGGAATGCACTTTTGTTTGTGAAACCGCTGTTTGTAATGTACAGTACTGTGCAAACGTTTGGGTTTAATTTAATTTTTGTGGTGCTATTCCTCATTCAATATTTTTGAGATGTTAGAAGTGTGAAATGTAGGTATAACAATTTTCTTCACATGTGTTCAGTTACCCTTGTAAAATTTCTGTGAAAGTCAATGTAATTATCACAGTTACCTTTAATTATGTAAGATAAATTAGGAAATTGAAAATTTTGTTTTTGCTTTGCATATGGCCTAACGCAGGGAAGTGTGAGCCACGGTTTTTTTCAGGGAACCCTCATTGTAGAAAGTGATCAGCTTGCCTAAATAGTTTACTAAACAAAATTTTGGAGGAGATATTCTCAACAAGCATTTGATAATCTATAAAAAAAAAAAATGTATGGTCTTCCTGGTCTATATTGAGTCCTTCATGTGCTCACTCTGGGGAATTTGTAATGAAGTTGTCAATGGCCTGTTTTTTATTTTCACATTTGTAAATTAATTATATTTCTTGTAGGGCTGTCATAATTATTTCAATTTTTATGCTAGTCTTTGTTCCCAGTATGACAAATAGCCCCAATATTATTTGAAAATATAATTGGATCAGCTCAAAAAGGGTCTATCCATGTGAACTGACTGAAAACGTCAAAATTGACCATTTTCACACGAAAAGGCTCTTATTGGTGCCTATAAATTCCCTTGAGTCCAATCCGATAGAAAATAAATATATATATTTTTTAATGATATTGCTTGAAAGTTTCTTCGAGTAATAGTAAACTTTCATGAGAGGTACCATCAGGATTAGGGAACTGATATGACTCAGCTAGCAAATTGGGTTTGGCCAGTGAAAATCTCCACCGGTCCATCACATTTTGCATTTCAGTCAATAATTTAGACTAATAACATGGCAATTAAATTGTTGTTGGTTATATACTCAAATACAATGGGAGTGATTAATCTGACCAAGTATCATTCCCTTATTCCCCCTATTAGTGAAAATATCATCCGATGAAAATTTCTCCACCGGTCCGTCACATTTTCAGAAAGGTGATTTTTCGGTGTAATTCATGTTATTTTCCATAATAAATGCTTTTGATTATATTACTAAGCTTACTGATAGCATTGATGCAGTATTTTATTCAGGTTATCATTTCTGGACAATTTTGGGTTTTTGACCCTTCGAATGACAGTCATCGCTGAGCTGGCAGTCATTTTAAACAATGGTTCACATAGCATTATGAAGCAATGGTACAAGCTATACATGTTTTTGTAACTACAAACTAACGACAAACTAACTTTTGTAACCCTGAAACTACAATGTTTTTGTCCTGGACCAATCATTAGAGCTGACTTTGCTGTTGTTTGAGCTGAAAACTTGCATGTCAGCCTGACCAAATCAAAAAATCCTACCCTATTTTGAAAATGATGACATTTTGTGATGACCAATCCTTTTTCGGTCATCTCTACTGAGATGACCTAATAAAGCCGGACCAAATGTCTGTCCGTCAACAATTTTTCTTTCCGATCTTGATGAGACTTGGTATGTGGGTAGAGGTCGATGAGTGTTGCACAACAATATAACTTTTGTCAGGGTCAAGGTCACGAGGTCACGTAAGTTATAAAAATCGCCATTTTCAAAACCTATCTTGTCTGCCATTCTACAAGATATTCGGCAACTGTTTATTGATTATGATAGTAAAAAATATTATCTTGTATCTAACCGGACAGATTTTTGAATTTCCATCCCGTTTGGCCGCCACGTAACCTGGAATATGGTCAAAAACACCTCCCGGTACAAAGAAAACTTTTTACTTCCGATCTTGATGAAATTTGGTATGTGGGTAGAGGTTGATGAGTGATACCCAACGACATATTTTTCCCCGGATTCGAGGTCATGGTCAAGGTCACGAGGTCACGAAAGTTGTGAAAGTCGCCATTTTCAAAAGCTATCAAGTCTGTCATCTTGGGAGATATCTGGCAACGGTTCATCGATTATGATAGTAAAAAAAAACATAATAGAGATGACCGTCACCCCCACACGGGGGTAATTTTTTATAAACTTTTTTTTGCAAAATGTTCAGTGAATCTTGGATATTTTTTATGCTGCAACAACTTCACTGTACATGAAAATTGATTTTTTTTTTCACGACTTCTGAAACAATTTGGCTCACACTTGGCTGCTTTGACCCATATTATATTATCATGTACTGTACTATTAATATCCACTTACCACAAAGAAAATCTTCAAGAAACAGTTTATGGATTTTTTGCAGTAAATAATAAATTATTTTCGTAATCAACACGTTATACGAGGGGTAGTCGATAAGTAACCTTGAAATGGCGAAATAAATTTGAGAATGTAATGTGTGTCGTCGTAAATGACGTATGTTATATCTATGGTTAAGAGTCATGTTTTGCCCGCTTTGGATCTGGCAGCATTGAGCGTATGATGCTGGAGCAGTTCCAAGATGGCGGCTCCCTTCGAAGTATGCATCAGTGAGGAACAACGTTGTCGTCCGTTTCTTGGGAAGTGAGAGGGTGAATCCCAGTGAAATCCATCGCAGAATGAAAATGCAATATGGTGACGCATGTTTATCGCTACAGCAGGTGTACGACTGAGACAGGAAGTTTAAAAGTGGAGTCTCCAGTGTGGCAGACGCTGCTTGCTTGGGCTGGCCTCACAGCCGACACACCGGAAATGGTTGCAGGAGTTGAGCACGTGCGAAGGGAAAACCGTCGCATTGCACTGGATGAAATGGTCTCCGCATTGAACAGTAGCCATGGTTCAGCACACCATTTTCACAACGTGCTGGGGTTCCGCAAAGTGTCTGCAAGGTGAGTGCCGAGACGGCTCGCACCCAAACTGAAAGAACTCCACTTTTAAATTTCCTGTCCCAGTTGTACAGCTGCTGCAGTGATGAATATGCATCACCGTATTGCATTTTCATTCTGCGATGGATTTCACTGGGATTCGTACCCTCACGTCCCAAGAAACTGATGACAGAACGTTGCTCCTCCCTGGTGCATGCTTCTAAGGGAACCACCATCTTAGAACTGCTCGACTGATCTTGCACTCAATGTTGCCAGGTCTAAAATGGGCAAACCATGACTCTTACTCAGACATAACATACGTCGTCTACAACTACACACATTACATTCTCAAATTTATCTTGCCATTTCAAGGTTACTTCTTGACTGCCCCTTGTATTTATATGAATTACAAGAAACCACAAAAAGTTGCAAATGAGTGAACATGCAAAATTGGTTTACATCAGCTTGTTTCCTTGTATTGCTTGAAAATCTGAGTGGGTTCAGAATGGCCCCAAGGAAGCAAATTTTAACAGAACAGTATGTGAAGATCCAAACTCTGTGAAAAGGACATATTATGAAAAGAAAAAAAAAATAGGAGAAAAGATAAAGATCCTCTACAATGGTGTAAGATACACTTTGCAACACGTGAAAACTGACTTGGTACAAGACAAGAAAAGGCCAGGAAGACCCAGAAGAACCCTCAAGGCAAGACAAGCACTTGAAGTTACTCGGCTTGCATGATGGAAGAAAATCAAGTCAGCTGACAAATCAACTGAGCAGGCCTGAACATTAACATGTCATCCAGCGCTGTGTGCAGAAGGCTGATTGCAAGTCTCCATGGCAGTTTCACCAAAGGAACCACTGCTGAGACTACAGAATCATATGAAAAGACTGAAGATTGTGAGGCAACACCAATATTGGGTGACTGAACAATAGAATCAGGTACTACTCTGGTCTGATGAATCAAAGTTTGAACTTTTAGATCTGAGTTGCCATATCAGAGATCGAAGACCTGCAAAACATTATGATGTGCAATGTTTACAGCCTACTGTTAAATGTGGGGGAGGCTCTGAGATGTGTCTGGAGTTGTACCTCGGCTTTTGGTGAAGGTAAACTTGTTGAAATCGATGGGATGCCAAGAAAAGAAGTACAGTACAAGCAGATACTGCAACAACATGCAGTTCATTGTGGAAATTAATGGGAAGAGGATTCATTTTCCAACAAGGTTAGGTCAGGTATGGGAGCATGCTCCAGAGCAGCGTGTCACTGCATCCACTTTCCACCGGTACTCCAGAGGCCTCGGTCTGGTCATCCCCAGTAAGATGCCTGGCCCATCCCCATCTCCTTGAGATGCTGATCAACCTGCTGCAACCACGAGGCAGATGGTCATGAACATTGGCCTCCTCCACTCGTGAGGCTCGCTCGCTGAGAGAATCTGGTCAGGATCGGCGTCAGGAAAATGAGTCGCATGTCCATACAGCCACAGCTGATGCTCACAGATGATGCAGATAACAAATCTCATTTGAGTCTCTCTTGGCAACCACTCGTTGGATACAGTCTGACCAGTGATAGCCAAGGATTCTCAGAGACCTGGTACCAAAGGAATTAAGTCTCCATCTCAGATCCCTGATCAGAATTCAAATCTCATATCCATAGAGTAAGACTGTGGAAGCACCAAGGACCTGAAGATTCGGACTGTCGTTGTCCTGCATAGGTAATGACTGCCACACCCCATGATCCAGTGAATCCATGACTCCCCAGGCCCAACCCATACATCTATTGACTCACAGCCAGTGGAGACGTAAATATCACTCCCAAGAAAAGTGAATCTCTCCATGACCTCAACAACCTCACCCCAAACAGGCACAGACAAGATAGTGGCATCCAATATGTCATTGAAAGCCTGGATCTTAGTTTTGACCCAGGAAACTCATAATCCCAGCAGTTCCAACTCATTCAGCACCTCGAGGGCCCACAAAGGCATATCCAGGCTCCGCAAAGGTGGCTGCATCATCTGCGAAATCAAGGTCAAAGATCTTGACATTCTCAAACGATGCACCACAGCTTGATCTCTCCAACATCCTCTACAGAATCCAGTCCATACAAGGACTGAAAAGTGTGGGGGCCAGTACATACCCCTGATGAACTCCAGTAACAACTGGAAGTAAGTCAGATGGTGTCACCACATCTCACAGCACTCTCAGTACCAGAGTATAGTTCAGACATCAGGTTGATCAGTTTTGGTGGCACCCCATGAATAGGAAACCTCCAGAGGGAATCCTGATTCACTGAATCGAACGCTTTACAGAGATCAGCATAGGTTGCAAGCAGCACCTGCCGAAACTCTGGTCTGTGTTTGTTGAGGACCGGAAGACCAAGGATACGGTGAATCGTTCACCTCTTTGGTGTAAAGCCTCAATGCTCTGCTCGCTGTTGCTCAAGCAGATGGTGGCCGAACCCTGTCAATAATTTTCTGAGCAAAGACCTTGCCCAGCACTGAGAGCAAGGTCACTCCTCGGTAGTTGTTGCAGTCCTGGCGATCACCCTTTCCCTTTCCAGAGATGGACAACAAGGTCTCTCTTCCAGTCTGCTTGTGTTCCAGGCAGAGAACAGAACTGCATGTCATGATGCGAGTGCAGCATTTCCACCAACCTTGAGTTCAGCATGGTTGCTGCAGATCCCAGGAGCTTTACTCCATTTCAACTGGCTCACTGCAGCCTGTGTTTCCACAAACGAAGGTGGATCACTTGATTGGAGGGTCAGTAATAGGGATAGTAACATCCCTGACATCCAATTCAACAGCTGGTGGGTCAGCATGTACAGCCACTCAAAGTAACCTGCCCAGCGGGCTTTCACTTTTGACTCCTCTGTCAAAAGCACACCACCCTCCACTCTTATTGCAGTACACCAAGTAATGGGCTTGGAGGAACCGCAATGCATGAATTGCCGTGTAAGCAGGATGAGAATCCCTTGACCACAGGTGATGCTCTACCCCCTTAAATTCCTCGCACAAAGGCCTCCTTGTCCTCATTCAGTGCACAACCAGTTTTATGCCTCAACTCCCTGAACAGCTCAGCTCTGCCATTTAAGCCTGGCCTTGCAACTCTGATCAATGGTATCCAATGTCTCTTGAAACGAAATTCTTCTTCGTTCTTCACTCATTTCCGAGACATCTACCGGCAATATCAAGGATGGTGGTCTTGAAGATATTCCACAACTCTTCACGATTTCCCAAATTCCAGCTCAGCCTGTTCACAAACTCCTCAGCTACCTTGTCATCCTTGAACTTGCCAACATCCCACGTAGACTGGGATGGTGTCATTCTCTCGGATTTAAGCTGCAACTTCAGAGTTGCTTCAACAAGCCTGTGGTCGGTGTTGAGGAACTGAGCACTCCGGTAGATCCTGCAGTTCTGGATCATCCTCCAACGAGCACATGGTCCATCTCCTTTGCCATACCACCAGCGTTGGAATACCAATTCCAGCGATGAGTTTGGACACTGAACCCATGAACCAGCCACCCTAAGTCCATGACTTTTTTTAAAAGTCAAGGAACATGGTGCTATTCTTGTTCACATTAATTTCCAGACCCATGGGGACCAACAAGTGTTTCATAATCATCCATATCAGTTCCAGTCGATGCATTGAAATCCCCCAAGACGAGAAGAGTATCTTGCCTGGGGCACTGATCAATCAGACTTGAGCACGGCATAGAGTGCGTCCTTCATGGGGAGATCACTCGGCTCAGTCGGAGCAAACACAGAGACCAGGGCAAACACACCCAAGGAGTGATTCATCCTTCGTCATAATATGCTTGTTGACCAGTGTTTTCTCAATTATCATTGGAGTCAGCTTATTGGACACTGCTACAGCAACTCCTTGGGCATGGTAACCATCAGAGCAACCAGACAGTCTGTGTAACCCAGCTATAATTGGTGAGGAATCACCTTTAAAATATGATCGGATCCGGATCGTCACCAAAATTGAGTCATTTCGTCCTTGTCACATCCCAAATCAGTTCAACTTTCAGCTGAACCCGTCCTTAACTTTTTGAGATATCCTGCTCACAGACGGGTGGGTGAAAACGTAACCTCCGTCCACCTTTGGTGACAAATGTCACTAGAGAAACCCAACTGACCTCACCAAAATGTGGGAATGTACAACAGGATTTTTGGCACAATATTTCTGCAAGAATGCCTCAGTCGTGTACAGGAAGCATGGGTTAGAGTGTTCGCATTCAAGGGAAAGGATGGACACACAAATAATTGAATGATGCTGTAAAATTACTGTTGTTATTTACCTGAGCAGTTTGTTTCGTGCACATTTATATAGCCCGTAAATTTACCATAACGCACACAAATGACATCACTGATAATGTGCTAACTTTACCATGAAATATGAATATCATTGGAATAACAACTTTTGGTGTGTGTGTTTGTTTGTTTGTTTGTTTTGACTTGGAGTTCAAGGCTGGCTTTGAGGGGAAGCACTCAAGTTTCTCCCGAACACCTGGCCCTGAGGCCGCCAACCACAGATAACTCTGCGGTCCTACGGGTTGTCATTCTTACAAAGCCATAGCCGCCCGACTTTGATTACCGACCTTGCAGGCTTATGTTTTGATGTTTCCACGATACCTTTCTATTGGCATGGCAACGTAACTCGAGGCCGTGCCCTCGGTGCCACACCTGGTGATCTTCTGCCAAGCAGAGCAGATTGGTGCAGCAATGGCTAACAGAGCAAATCAGGTGGGGTACAACTTCCTGTCTAACTATACTTGTATAGTATGTCAGACCAATGAAGGATAAGACAACTGAGAAAGGTTAGAAATAACAGCCAACAATTATTTATTTACACACACAAAAGCAAGCAATCATTTAAAAGTGAATATTTATGGGTGAGAAAGCAGGTCACAAAAGAGCAGATTTAACTAACGCATCATCTTTCTTATACAATCTTATTTAGACTAAAGACACATGGCCACCATTCTATCCTGGACAAAGACAAGAAGAAGAACTTCGAAAGAAAAGTAGGGTCGACTCCTTCCCTCACCTCACCCAGTTCAATGGTGCTGCGCCAGTCCAAATTTTCTCGAGAATGAGGGGTGGTGGGGAGGATGGGGGAAGATGGGCAGTGGTGATGTGGTGTGATGGGACATGCAGCCGTGTCTCTGAGGTTTCCAGACCAAGGAGGTGTCCTCTTCGGTGTGTAAGCAGCTCCCCATGAACCAAACTGTGTTCTGGGCTTTTTATTCTGCCTCCTTTGCACTATGGGTTCCCTCCCTCTCTTCACACACTGCATTCTCAGCTCCTCGCCAGGCAAGCTTTGTGGTGTCTTGCATGGAGATTAAAGAGCAGGCCAAATGCACATGCAAAGTACTTGTATACATTACTGCATATAGTGTTTGTCTTGTGTCTTTATTTTCATTCATTAGGCAAAGCTTTTGAGCTGTCTCTTCTGGTTTCAATCTTGACAGATGCACCCTGAGATTGATAAACTTCATCACAGCAATGCTGAAATATCCATTCTGGACGATTTACTGTTTCATGTGTATTATTACTTTGAAAATAGCTAGATATTTGTAATGAGCTTCTGGTGTCCAAGAGAGGTTCCTTCACTGCATGAAACTCCATATAGTGCGGTTACCAGTTATTTAGCTGCTCCATCATAGAACCAACCAGCATATCTTGATGTTTATGTGAGTGATCCTATTTGTTATTGGTCCTGCAGTCCATAAGTAGTATTGTGACCATTGAGAAGGAAAGCTTTCAAATTGCAAAATTGATGACTGCAGGTTACAGGTTTTGGAGAGTGGCCAAAAATCCAGATTGAAGGCTCGTTGCGGTCTTCTTTGTGCAAGTCTTCCACAACACAAACAATATTGAGATGAATGTCACAAAAGCAAAGGGTCACGGGAAGGATGGGTGGGGTGCGGAAGCACTTTGGAATAGCAAATGGGTGCACCAGAGGTTGCAGCAAACTCTGTGGTTCATAAAGCCCTGGATCGACTTTGACAAAATGCTAAAGTATCTCCTGTGTCCCAAGTACAATTTCTGCATTAACTTCTGTGGTGCTTTTCCAGGGCAAAGTGCAGCTTCTGTTAAAACAGCCCTGCCTACAGCCTTGTACATGGACCTCAATGCGGTGACCCACGTGTGCCATGCCATTCACAACCTCATGCTGACCAAGCATGTTGGAGGGTTTGCTGCACAGTGGGAAGGGTACTTTCCACCAAGGGGTTTTGGGAGTTTATCCTGATCCCGTCATCTTTCAACACATCGCCAGCAGTGTTGGCGTGCATGTTGACTCGACGAGCAATTTTTTTTTTTTTTATGGTGTGTAGGCTATTCTCATCCCATGCAAAGACTGCATTTTGGTTGAATTTACAGTGTATTTGCAGCATCTGCAGAGACAAAGGACTTGCCAAGCCATTGCAACGCTGAGAAGGCACAGATCTCTCGGGAAGACTGTGCATGCTGCGACCGAATAAATAATAGATCAGGTAAATTGACAGCCATGTGCCTCTAAAAGCAATAATCCTCTACCATCGATCGGATTACGGGTCCCGAGTTCTGAGCGTGGCAGGCTGCCTGCTAATAGGGCCTCATTACGAGACGCGATTTGTAGGGGAGGATAGTGTGCCAGAAAGGTGGCACCTAGTTCTGCCGTTGCTAGTGTCAGGACCAATTTCAGACGTATGATTGTTTTGATCTGATTTTTTTTCCTGAAGTGAGTTTCCTGGATTATAAGGGAAGATTGTGAGCTGCGTTATGTCACGCGGTGACACATGGTGTAAGTGCTTCTCCTCCAAGTGGTCCTCTGTGCTGTCTGAATTTGTGATGACCGCAAGCACCCTTGCCAGTGAAGTGAGTCTGGCTCCGGTTCCTGGAGTTCGTGGCCATGGTCCCCAGTCCAACTTCTTGGTGAGCGGAACATGAAGGGAGATTTCATAAATCCTCCAATCGGTTTCATGTGGTCTCTGTCCTCTGAAAGCTGCATGCAGACTGTTTTGGGTGTCCATTCATAAAACTATACCCTCGTACCATCGTGTGCCACACTTGAACCCAAGGCATATTATAATGTAGCATCAGCATCATTGTACAGTCATTATCATTGTTGTTGTGGCTTCTCTTGATGTCTGAATACAATTGTTTTGATCTGTTAAATTACAGATTGAAAACTCCTTTTTTTTTTTTAGTTGCCATGGATTCCTCCTCCCCAACCCACCTCCATCCCCATGCAAGCTGGCTGTCTGCCCAGAAGCACTTCTATGCCTTATGTTGTAGTTGTAAAGCAAATGGTGCAATGAGTGAGACTTCAAATATTGTTGTAATCATGGTTAACTTTTTACCAGTGGTACGTTATGAATAGCAAGCGGTGCATTCTTCAATACCAACAGATTTGGTGTTGGGCAATAAGCCATCTATCCTGACTGCTGAACATGAGATGATAAAAGCTTCGCTTTGGCTGTCTTTGTTACCTCCGCCACCTATGGTGGATGGATGTTGTTTTCACCCTCGTTTGTCGTGTTACTTGCGAAAATCGAAGATTTTTTTCAAGTATATTGGTTGGTCGTACGCGTTTGGCTGCCTGCTTACCTGTCTGTCTCTGTCCATCAATTGCCGACAGGTCAGTTTTTCATCCATCTTCACGAAACTTCACCACCTTGTAGAGTTGGTCATAAGCAAGAGGCTTATTGATTTTGAGGTGAAAAGGTCAACATAGGCCAAAGGTCAACAATGTAGGTGAAATTTCTAAAATCCTCGGTTTTCATCTGATTGATTTGAAATTTGAAGATTATTTGCATATTTTGTCATTGAGTTCAACCACCAATTATTTTTTTAGGTCAAATTTGTTTTCAGGATTTCACAAGTATCGCACGATGCACGATGCCTTTTTTTTTTGTTTGTTTTTTTTTCCTGGCTGAACAGGATATCTCAAAAAGTTATAGACTGGTTTGGACAAAATTTGGTTGACAGGTTGGATGTGTGACAAGGACTAATTGATTCGATTTTGGTGAAGATCCAGATCCAGACACAAGAACTTTTAAAGTGATTCTTCACCATTGAGAGATGGGATCCAAAAACGATATAGAGCACAATATTTCAAAAAGTTGCGGACGGATTATGACAATTTGGTGGATGAGTTTGGTAAGTGACCAGAACAAGTTGATTACATTTGCCTGAAGGTACGGATGCAGATGTAGCCTATCAATGGGATACAAAACGTAAACTTTTTAACCTGGTGGAAGTGTTCACTCTACCTTGTGCCATTCTAGTTCACTTTGTGTTGATTGGGCAGTGAGGAAACCTTTGCTTAACGATCCATAAAAAGGTGATTGGGTTACATTGCAATGGCATGGTTGCCTATTAGCGGAATGGGAGGAATGGAAGTTGTGTGTGGTGCTCGGTGGTCTTGTGATTACTCGTAATTCATCAAGCCATTTGAATATGCACAAGGATAGTGGGTTATTATATGGAATGGCATGGTAGATCATTGATGAACAGGTCGTATCCCAGGTCTTGATCGAGTCGATATGGCCTTTGCTCATATGAATTGACCTGATCTAGAATATTGTTCAGTTTTTGTCACCACATCTGTGGAAGGACGTAGCTGCCGTAGAGAGGGTACAGTACAGGGCTACTACATTGATTCCTGAATCAATCTGATTAGGCTGAACTAGCCGAAGCCTTGAGCGGCTGAAGGAGACTTGATTTTATACATTGGAAAGTAGGTGATTATGAGGGGATTTCATTGAGATGTTTGAGATTAAGAAGGGTGGAGATTTCCAGCAGAGTGGACAGTGTTGGTTCCACAGGGGCAACAGCTTGAGAGTAAAGAAGGTGAGGGTTTGGACCGTTTTAAGGCATGGGTCTTTCATTCGGAGAGTGGTTACTGCATGGAAAGTTAGTGGCAGTGGAGGGGGTGGATAAGTTTAAATTTTAATTGGATAGGTACCTGGAGGCATTGCAGATAGAGGGGTATGGGGATATTGGCAGGACTTGTAGGGTAGCTTGTGTTGTGTGGATGTTTGATGGATACTGGAGTCGGTGCATCGCAGGCTTGATGGGTGTGATGTCTTCCTACACCCCCCGCCCCCACTTTACAAACTTGGGCATCATGTATGTATTTTATTAGGCCCACACAATGGTGCAGAGGTGGGGTACTTTCATTTTGAGCTGTCTGGTGCGGGTTCAATTCCCGACCTCACGATAAAACTTGCAGATTGGTGCTTTGTAGAAATGACTCATCATTGTGTGCATCATCTCTGTGATTTGATGTTAAGTTTGGTATCTGGTCTGTTAGCATTACCTGCTGGAGCTTAAACGTACCACGGTGTCTTTCATGATGAGTCGGTGAGTTGCTCTTTATGCCTGCCCAAATTGCCTTCAGTCAAACATCAGACCTGACCAGCCTCTGTGAAAAACTTTGGACAAAATGTTCTCTGGCTGTGACCCCACAAGGAGGTGGAAATAATTGGGGCCATTATAGGAATAGGCACATGCTTTAAAATATTTTGCGCTGGAATGTTTGTTGGTACTGATGGCAGGTGTTTTGTAACTACTCGAGAGGAATGTTGAGCATGCAAATGCAATTGCTTTGGTTTTTGAGTAAAATCTAACCAAACGGTGCCCTCTTCGTTGGTGTCACCACAATGCACAACGTGCCATCTTTTGAAGAGTGTGTGTTAAGCCAGTTGTCTTATCTGTAGTTGTGAACAAAGAACCTCTCAAAGTGAATAAATCACAAAAGTTTGTTTGGACTGGATGGAAGTTTTTATGTTGACTTTCTCATTAAAAAAACGAGAACAAAAAAAAGTTTCATAAACTGAAGGATAAATGTATCTCTTGCTTTTTGATCTGGAGGAACTTCTACATATATTACATGGAGGACAATGACATTAGTCATCATCACTGTTACTCTTACTTCGATTACAAGGTCACGAGTAAACAAAGACCAAACTCGTGTATGGGATTTGAACTTGTATTCTCTGCATCATGAGCATTGGATTCGGAGGAGAATACCAAAAGACGAACCCTCAATTTGAAATTGAATACAAGATAATTTTTCTGTGAAGGAAATGAAGCGAGCAGTTCTGACGAGTCGGGTAAAGGGAATGTGATTGGTTGTGTTACCTGATTATGTTTGTCTGATTAAAATGTTTCACTTTTGTTCCAAGGTCATTCATTGCAAACCGATTGGCTCAAATGTGCTAATTGTCCAAGAGTGATCAAAGTGTGAAAAATCTCAGCAAATCGATGATTGTAGTGGGGGGGGGGGGAGTGCCAGCTGGTTTGGGGGTGTTGAGGGGGTGCGAATGGCTTGTGGGGGGCACCGTCAGGTAAACAAGCTGCGAGGCATGGGGGTGCCGTTCTGGGAGGGGGAACTGCGGAGGGCGTACTCGACAGACGAGTTGTCTGTCGGGTGGACGGGCTTTTTGAGAGGGGGGGTTGCTGGGAGGATGGGCTGGGAGCTACCTTGGGCAGGGGTAGGCACTTGCTGTGTGGTCTTGTTGCTGGGGTGGGGGGGGAGGGGCGGGCGGAGGGGGGTGCTTGCCGGCCAGGTAGATGTTTTACAGGTGCTTGCCGACCGTGCTGCCCCCTTTTGTTGTTCACAGATGTGCTGCTCTTTGCTCTGTTTGCTTGGCTAAAGTCATTTTGAACCCCAAAATGCCCCATTTGTCTTGGTTACCTTCGCCTTGTTCCTAGCAGGGCACGTGTAAAGTGCAGTTTTCCTCCTGAGAGCAATAACAGTGAAGGTCTGCAGCTTTCCTCGCTTCCTGTCTGATGCTAAGGGCTCTTCGTCTGGTTGTTTGCATTTGTCTCATGAATATGTCCAAAAAAATTTTTTGCCACCTTTTGTTCTTGCGTACACGTTTCAGTATGGCTTAAAATTGTGCTAAAAGGGAAAGCATATATTCTGGAACACAAGGTCAGCATGGTCAAATTGTTTTTGCATTTTGTTTCTCATCGAGATGCTGATGTATGGAGATGATTTGGGTTTTTATTGTCACTAATTAATAGATATGTCATAATCTCGTTGGATTAAAAACATAATGGATGGCCGAACTGCTTGAGTTTTGTCGCACATCATCCTCCACTGCTATTTTGGTATATAACCCTCTCGATTGGTTTTATTTTCAATTTGCTTTATTTTTATTCCATTCCGAACTCGAAAGCTTATGGATGCAGAAGCAGTCGTAAGTAATCTGACACCGTAAGAGCATATAACACTGTGGTTTGTTAGAGTGTATCTCCATTTTGTGATCTTTGTTCATTTTTCTCACCCCCTTTCTGCACACTTGCGGACCTCTCATTCCCTTCCGTGCAGGTGAGAAACCGTACAAATGCTCATGGGATGGCTGCGAGTGGCGTTTTGCACGCTCAGATGAGCTAACGCGGCACTATCGCAAGCACACCGGTGCTAAGCCGTTCAAGTGTGCCCACTGTGACAGGTAAATGTGATACTGTTTGTGTACTTTCACCCCCCTCCCCCCCCCCCCAACTGCTCCAATCATGACTGCTTTAGAAAGTTGTTCCCTTCCCCTCCTCCTTAGTCCTGTCTTTGCACCTTTCCTCGTCCTCGTCCTCCAACTTATTCTTTCAACTTCTTCTTCTGCAACTGACTTGTCACACTGAAATACCTCCAAGCAGTTTTTTTCTTCTTAATATGTATATATATATATATTATCATGTCCGATATAGATTTTTGAGTTGAGGACCTGCTTCAATGACAGAGAGGTGAATCCATCAACAACGAGAACAGCGCTCTGGAGAGGGCATACCTCCCTCCGCCAGGCTGAACAGTTTACATTTTGCATCCCACTGATAGGCTGGATCTGGATCCGAACCTGAACAAAAATCGAATCGGCTTGCTCTTGTCACCTCACCAACTCTTCCACAACTTTTTGAGATATTGTGCTATATATCGTTTTTATCCCCATCACTCGACGGTGAAGAATCACTTGAAAAGGATTCTCGTATCTGGATCTGGATCTTAACCCAAATCTAATCATTTTGTCCTTGTCACACACCCAACCTGTCCACCAAATTTTGTCTGAAGCTATCCATAACTTTTTTTTTAGATATCTTGTTCACAAACAGACAGGGGTGAAAACATGACCCGTGTCCGCCTACGGTGGCTGAGGAAATACGGCAGAAACAGAACAAGTGGAAATGAGTTGGCAGGGAGCAAATGCACAGCCCAGACAACTGAACAGAGTATGAATACATTAAGATAAACTGGTCTAAAGGCAAAATTCGTGAAAGCAGGTAACGATGGGAAACGTGAGCAGATGAAAGGCTGTAGTTGGAATGGTGATAAGTCTGCAAAGATAAAGGTCATGCGTAAGAATGGAGAACACTGATGGTGGGTCACAATGTTGAAGTCAAGGTTATATTGACTGGAGAAGAGATGAAAAAGTAGATGTGTGCGTGCGTGCGGTAATATGTTCTCTGTTGGAGTATCACGTGCCTCCTAGTCCTGATCATGGATGGAAGGAAGGAAAGGCTGAAATGACAGGAAGGGCGCTGAGCTATAAGTTAGGAGAAGACTGCTTGACTTCCAATTTATCAATTGTGAGAGAAGACAACTGCCTTCCCTTTGCTTCAGTCTCTTGCTGTCTTGCTGAGCAATAAAAAATTGCCCTCCAGGTCTTTGCATTCCAATGCATCCAGAGATTCAGATCATAAGTGGCACCATCACCCACAGGAGAGCTGTACTCTATTTTGCTGAAGATGGTCTTTGCGAAAATAATCCCAAAGTACTGCTTTGCCTCGGAAGCCAGATTATATGTGTGGTCGTCTTCAGGAAGAACCTCAGTCTTGACCATTTTCCACCAGAATTTGGAATGTGGAGAAAGGATTGAAAGGTGTGATCTCAGCTGAGCCAGATGATGATTGTAGCTTTGTTTGTATATAAGAATATATGAGCACAAACTATGGAGGTCTTACAGAATGATTACAGGTTTCTACTGGTAGGATTGGCATCTAAAGCACCGAGATGCTTGCTCGTTATTACCTTGTCACAAGGTTCTGGACGAGATGTCACAATCTTCTTGTATGCCTTGGAGAGAAGACTGTTTGTGAATGAATGAATTACTTGTGTTTGAGGGAAAGTAAAGAGCGCCATATGCTGTTTCCTAAAGAGTTCCGAGTGCTGTCAGTGTCTATAGTTGAGGAGATTAATCCAAGTTTGTGAAAAATATCAAACTGTAGACCAAGCAATTCTGCATTGAGGTCGCCTCATCGTTGTCAGCTTCCATGAGAAGCGCAACTCGTTTCAACAGAAAGATGAGGAGCAAGACGTATGTTGTCCAGTAAATTTGGCATTGCTTGATGCTCGATCCAGAAAGCAGAGATTCAGGTTGGAAAGAGCTTCAGAGAGAAATTGGGTGACATTTACTTTCTTGAAAGAAGCTTTCTCTACTCTGTGATGTATTGTAATTGTTCGACCAATCCTGAGATGTTTACCATGGTGGTAGAAAGACTTTTACAAAACTTCCTTTCCCTTCCCTTCTGTTTAATCCTGTCCGTTCAGTGCAAACCCTCTTCCCTCTTCCCTCTTCCCTTCCATTCCTTTCATGTCCCCTCCTTCATCCTTTCCATTTCTCACCTTTGCCGCCTGAATATTCTGTCCAACTTGGTCTTCCCCCACACCCCTTATTCCTTACCCACTGCTCCTGTCATTTGACATGTTCATTTTCTGCCAACTTACCCATCTCACTTCCCTCAGTTCCTGTCTTTGTCCGTCTGTCTGTCTGTGATGATTATGCCTCTTGACGAAGTCGCCAGAGGCATTATGTTTTTGGGGTGGTCCGTCCGTGATATGTTTTTGTTACTGTGACAATTTAAGAACAGCTGAAGGGATCCAAGTCAAACTTGTGCAAGTATGTATAATGATGCAAAGATGAACTGATTGGATTAAGAGGTCAAAAGTCAGAGGTCCCTTGAGATTAAAATTCTGTTACCGAGTTAACTTGTGAACCCGTGATGGGATTTTGACCAAACTTGGTGCAAGTATATATTATGATGCAAAGATTAACTGATTCGATTTTAGTGTTGAAAGTCAGGCCAGGGGAAAATGTGATGCTTGAGAACAGCTGAAGGGATTTAAATCAAACTCTGTACAACTATGTATAAATCTGTTGACGTCGCAACGTCTAAGAGTGCCATTCTAGTTGACATTATAAAGGGAATTTGGGGAGGGGGGGGAACTTGGTTATATTGTGGGCGGGCGTAGTGGCGTGCGCCTGTAATCCGGCTACTCGGAGGCTTGGGTTGGAGGATCGCTTGATGACGGGAGCTCTGTGCTGGGCCACGCTATGAGAGGGTGTAGGGCAGCCTGGAATCATGGTGAAACCCAATCCTTATCCCTGTGTCGTAAGAGGCGACCAGGGTTGCGTCAGGAAGGGCATCCGGCGTAAAACCTGTGCCAAATCAGTATGCGGATAATAACAGATGATCCGCTGTGGCAACCCCTTACGGGAGCAGCCGAAAGACAAACAACAACAACAACAACAACTTGGTTATATTGTGGTGTGATTTGCAGACTTAGTTATATTCGAAGCATGAACAATGAATGAAAAAACAAATCAGAAAAACAACCTTAAAAAATAAAAATAAAAAGATGCGGCAGCATTGAGCTTCTTGAATACGTGAAATTTCCTGAGGCTTTCAGCAGGAGTTTTTTATTTGTTTGTTTTTTTACATGGTCTGGGCTTGTGGAACAACTAGGACACAACACATCTGGATGCAACATAAAAAAGGGGAAATGCCAACAGCAAGACGGAGGGAGAAAGTAGACTGACAATCAAGGGATGCAGGTAACGATGGTTTGGGGAGAACGCTGGCGTAGGCTGGATGCATACATAGGCAAAATTTTGGGAGTGGTGGGGGTGATTTAACGGGTGTAGAAAAGATCATGGCTTTGGATGACTTGAGATGGTGGTGAACAGCTGTCTTGAAGACTGGGAGGAAAGAATGTGAAAGAGCATCCTCTGCTGTTTCTCATTTCTCAGCAACCTCTGCTGAGTTGTTGGTTAATTGGTCACATAGCTAACCCGTCCTAATTGTCGGCAACAGGAAAAGCCCAGATGGCTCCCTGAGGATCCGAGTAGGTTTCTGGAGTTGACAGCAGGTGCTTTGTGTTTTCGACTTGATCTGGCATGCCCTTGATGGCAAGGATAAATCGGCTTCACCTCTTGGTTGGCTTTTGTTACCTGCACTGATCTCTGCATGGTAATTGGATAGCGTGTAGCCAAATTGACTGCGCAAAGAAAACAAACGAACAATGTGCCACCATGTTTCTACTCCTCTTGTATCGCTGACTTCCATTCCTCCAACACTCCTACTCCCCTTTCTTTATCTTGTCAACTCAAGTAGCCAACAATGCCAGAACACCTCTAGCTGGACAACCAGCCAGCTGTATTGACTGTTTTTCAGATTCGGTTTGGCATTGTTGGCTACCTGGAATACCTCTACCCCTCCCCTACACCCTGCTCCCCCAGGCAATTTTAATTTGATCATTGAGCATTTCCTAAACTTGCTCAGCAATTGTGAAACTCAATCACTTTATCCATTGCATCGCTGCCTTGGTGAATTTTAGATCCCTTGAAAACCATTTGTTGTTTAATTAAAGCTCTTCATAAACTTTCTCACTCTATTACTCCTATTGTGAGTCGCTTTGGGATATTTTAATGTACAAGCACGATTTAAAAAAAAAAACAAAGAAAACAATCATTCATTCAGTTTTGTTTTCTCAATTTGGCCCACAACCCTTGCATTGGTGTAATAGATGGGCCCTCGTGGATCATCACCATTTACGCTTGGGAATGAGCATAAGGAGAGTGCAATTCCAGAACTCAAACTTCCATTGGTATATAAAGATTGGTGATTGCCTATCAAAAGGCTTCTGCATCCTGATTTACTTTTGCTTGTTGGAGTGCATGATGGGTCCTTTCCCAGAGTTTGGAAGGGGGGAGGGGGGGTATAATTTCTCCAAAAATCATTTCTAATAACCCTGATCTGCTTTTTAATATTTTCAATACCGTTGTATATTTGAAGGATGAGCAGATACAAGGAAATTGCGGCTCAAAAAAAAAAGGATGTTTTACACGTCGTGTCTGTCATTGCCTTTAATTTTGGAATTCTTGAATTTTCTCGTTTAACAGAAAAAATGATTGCGTATTCTTTGATAAGGTGCATTATTGCATATAGTACAGTGCTATTGTATATATTGTTGTGAATAAGTGGCGATTGGTTTAATCTGAATTTTGCTTTATGGGTGGCATCTGCAGAACGGAATTAAATGTTCCTCTAGTACGACGAGTATACTACAACTATCCCAATTATTCCCACTTTGCGGGATTGACCTGGAGAGAGTTTGCCCATCTTTCAGGAACTTTCTGGTAAGGCCTAATGTTTGATTGCAGGTGATTTTGGTCGAAATTTGTAATTTGTTCAGGGTGTCAGAGATGACTCGCATACTCTTCACGAAGGACTCCGTGGAATCTTTTTGCATCCACGAACTAATGCTGGCAGACGGGACCCCCAGTTAAGCGTCTATCCATGGGACGGCACATACATTGATGCCTCGCCCTACTTACGAAATACTAGGATGACCGTTTATAGATGGGTTGGGATTCAAACCCAGGCTATACACCTCAAAGGTGGGTGTGCATATCTCGAGGAGTCTGGGCTATCCTATCAGCTCAGCAATATGCAGAAATAACTGTGGCAAATCAAAGAAGGAATTCACTGGTGGTCAAAAGACATTGTCCTCGGACATCGTCCACTTGAAATCATTCAGGTCGTGTTCCATCAAATGTTCCAGTTATTAGGAAATCAGTAAATCTGAAGTGCTTATTTGGATTGAGGGGGATGAGATAATTTTGAGAAAACAGGCCTTGAAACGCTTATTCATCAAATGCATGAAAATGCCACCAATTTCTGTGTTATTCTAAAACAGAAATGGAAAATTTATTCTTCAATTTATTCCGATTCAGAAATTACACATTTTAATGATTTGAACTATTTGGGTGGATCAAGAATGCTTTCCTTCTCCAATTTTGCAAAGTTGTTTCCATTGACGTCGGTACTCTAATGGTTGCAATTGCACACCTTGCATTGGCACCAAAACTTTCCTGTGACCTGAAGTTCTTTATCTTGTGCTGTCAACATTTAATTGCCAACTGTGATTATAATTACTCTCGCCGAAGGAGAGGGTATTGCATTTGGGTCTGTTTGTCTGTCTTGTTTGTTTGTCTGCACAGAACTTTAATGTTTTTCTCGCAACCGCTTGTCAGATTGAGCCAAAATTTTCACCATAGGAGTGACTAATCGTGTAAAATGTTTTGATGATAAGTATGACGTCATAGGTCACATGGTGTGGCAGCCATGTTGCAAAAACAGAAAAACTTTGGACTTCTGTCTCAAATCGCACCAAGGAAAAAATTGAAACTTTGCACACGGCAAGTACTCCTCATGGGGAGTAAGTGCGATTTTAAAAAGAAATTATTTTTTATGACATCATAGATGCCTTCGTTATGACATCATAATTGCATATGTAGAACGCTACATCTGATCAGTATGAAAATTTTTGAGTCATCTCAGGATAAAATGGTCCATAGAAAAACAAAATTGATGATCGGTCACATGATTCGGCAGTCATATTGTTTTGAAAAAAAATTAACCCTTCAAAATCTTCGTCATTGAAGTGGCTGAAGATATCGAGGCAAAACTTTACACGTATGACCGCCTCTTCATGAGGAACAAAAGGTTTGTACTTATGATGTCATTGGTCACGCTGTTTGGCAGCCATATCGGATTTATCCTAAAACCTATAAAAAAATAAAACCTTCTCCAGAGGGGCTGGACAGATCAAGAGGCAACTTCACACACATTATCCCCAAGGCTTGGAGCTACCAGGGTATTCACTAATAATTGATGTCACTTGGTTCTGCAGCCATATTGGATTGAGCGAAAATCTTTAAAAGTTCTGCTCTTGAACTGCTTCATCAATTGATGTGAAACTTCACAATTATGATCCGGTGGTGATGGCGAATATATGTTTTAAATTTCAAGCTGATCAGATGCATGGTGTGGCAGCCATAAAAATTTTTTTTTTTTAATTTCTTGGTCTTTTTGGTTCAATTTTTTTTTTGGAATAAGGCTAACTTGGCTGTGCCTGGATAGGTTTGAGGGTAGAGGAGCAGCAGCTGAAACACAAATCCTATCCAGGTTCCTCCTGATGAGGAATAGACATCTTTGCTTTCTGCTTGTTAATTATGCAACACAGCAGAACACAAACACCACACAAAAGTCCTGGCGAGGGTCTGCCATCTCTGATTGCCTTTTTTATTGTCATTTTGAAAGTCGCGTGTGTGCTATTTCTTATTTCCACATCTCGTGAAGGCTTGGACATTGTGTGTGTGTGTGTGTGTGTGTGTGTGTGTGTGTGTGTGTGTGTGTGTGTGTGTGTGTGTGTGTGTGTGTGTGTGTGTGTGTGTGTGTGTGTGTGTGTGTGTGTGTGTGTGTGTGTGTATAGTCACACACTTTTTTTAATGTCTATTCCTCACAAATTAATTTATTTATTGTACAGTAATGGCTATTCCAAAAACATTTTTAATTACCTCCACCACCTTCGGTGGGCGGAGGTTATGTTTTCACTCCTGTTTGCTTGTCTTTTGTTTGTTTGTCTGTCTGTCTGAACAGGATAACTAAAAAAGCTACAGATTGATTTGGATGAAATTTGCTGAACATATTGGGTGTATGACAAGGACAAATTGATTCGATTTTGGGGGAAGATCTAGAAATGAGAATTATTTTTATTTTTTTTTTAATTTCCAAGTGATTCGTCACCATTGAGAGATGGAGCCAAAAACGATATATAACACATTTCAAAAAATAGTGAACGGATGAAGGCAAAACTTAGTGGATGAGTTGGGTATGTGCCAAGAAGAAGTAGATTAGATTTTGGTGTGTGACAAGGATGAATAGGCCGGATCTGCATCCAGACCAATTAGTGGGATACAAAACGTAAACTGTTCAGCCTGACACAGGCATGTGCTCTACCGAATGCCGTTCTAGTTTCAAGGATTGCTGTAAATAATGTTAATTTCATCTAAATAATATTAATACCACAACATCCTATATCTAATTTATTTTATTTTAATTTTAAAACTCAAAATGATTATCTCACCTCAAGTCAGACCCTTAACCTGTAAGCAATTGATTGAATTGATTTCCCAATTCCCAACTGCCCGGATCAGCTGGGCATTGTTCAAGGATGGCGACACACACATATACACACACGCAGAACCTTGGGGGGGGGGGGAGAGCAGTGGATCAACGGCCAAAATGGGACAACGAAGTGATGTACCACAGCCCAAGAAAAGTGAGAATGGGGTCTCAGCAGGGTAACATTTAAACGGCAGAATAAATGTTTTTCATGTAGAAATGGCAGCAGCAGCTGGAGTAGAACTGATAAAGGCTTTGTAACGGTGTCCTTATGGAGGAGCTGGGAATGATGCCCTGAGGAAAGCGGTCATGTATCTTTTACTGCCTGACTATGACAAGCAATACAATAGGAAAAGCACTCAGGACAAGCAATCCTAAAATTACATGGACAGAACCCATTATGGAGACTCAATAACAGAACATACCTGTCAAGGCGTCCATGTTCCCCAGGGGTAAACCCTCCGGAATGGTGGGCTGAGGGGGAGGGGGAGTTGGCCAGCTTGTGCGTGTGCTTCACTTGTCTACCTCTTGCCATTTGCAATAATTCTGGGTTTAAAAAAAAGAACTGTGGCGTTTTCATGCGAGACTAAGGTTTGTTATACACACCGCCTGTCATGAGTTTATTCCCTTGGATAACTCTACTCTATTGGTCTTTTTATTCCCATTTTCCGGATGGCTGGACAGATTGGTCTTTGTGGTGAAATGGAACAGAATTGGCTGTTGTTTGACTGCAGGGAGTGAGGGGGCATTATCCTTTGAGTTTTGACAATCCTTTGTTATGTTTTGTTGATGAAATTATCATTTTAAAAGGAATCTTTCAGTTTTCTTCCAGCCAGGAAGGGTGAGTTTTTGTGTTCAAATCTCCTTTTAGATGAAAACATTTTCTAATTCTATCACTTAATTTTCTTGCTTGTGACTTGATCAATACTTCTGGATAGTGCTGTTCTCTTGTTGGAATATGCAACGCAATTCTACTAGAGTTGGAAGAAGTTGAGGTGCGAGAGTTGGTAAGGGTGGGGAGAGAGAGAGACAGAGACGCTCATTGTTGCTCTGTGTATCGATCTAACCATATTCATTGGGCGGAATCGACAAAACAAAACAAAACAAAAAAAACTATTTTACAAAGCAATTTTCATTTGTTTCTTACCAGCCGACTAGATGCCTGCAACAGTCTGTTTTCTGGTTTGCCACATTTTGATGTTCATCAGCTTCAATGGTTACAACACACGAGCATCGTCAAATTTCCAAGAAGCTAACATATCTTGAGAATGTTTCAAGAAGAATTGTATTCGTGATCGTAGCCCTAAGTTCATCCCAAGAATGGTTTTGATGAGTAAATGGCAGTTTTACCTTCCCCCATAAAATGTCATCCAATGGGGACAGGTCAGGTGAGAGAGTTGGCCCAGCAATTGGTCCACATCTACCGATCAACTTTGCTGGGAATACATCATTCATTCAAGAACCATTGCACATTCAAAGTATATTGGCAAGGCGTGTCGTCTTGCTGGTCCAAGGTGATTGTGTGAGATTTAATTGTCGTAGTCCGGGAACAGAAATTCTACAACATTGTAAAGTAACGTTCACCATTGACTGTTGCTTCCAAAAAAACAAAGGACCAATGATGCATAACTCCCTCAGAGAACACCAGACATTGATTTTTGGTGCATTTCTTTAATGTTGCCCGACTTCCTGAGGGTTTTTTTGTGCCTCAAATGCAGTTATTGTGGTGGTTGACTTTACCACTAATATACAAGTTTCCTCATCAGAAAATGTCCACATGTCAAGAAACCCAGGGAAAATGTGGTTGTCACAACAGAAATAACAACAACATTAACAGGAGCAAGAATTGCTTTGTAATACATGTCCCCTACCGATGTGATATTTTGTAAGTCCAAAAAGGGCATAAACTGAAAAATTGATGAAATACCCTGAGACTCGAACTTGTTTTGTAACTTATCATAATCAAGCCCTGTACCAGGTTTCGGTTGAATGTTAACGGGTATGAGAAAAAGCCTGAACAACCACAAGTGGAACGGACAGACAGAGAGCAAACCCAGAGTCTCCTCTGGTGAGACCACGAGGGGACTAACAACTGGAGTTCATAGAACACCTTACCACACGCATTGTTCAAGTATATAATTCGACACAGTTAAAATATAATAATGATTTTTAGAAGGAGGGATAAAAAAAAAATTCCAGAAGTTCGCACCGTTGATGCGGTCTTGTACACCACCTTGTATAATGTGTCCAATTAGTGCAAAAGCGGATTTTTTTTTTTTTTGGAAGTGATAAGGTGATTTGTGTTCTATATTGTTCAAGTATATAATTAAATTGAAATAAAATAAAGATTGTAAAGGTCATTAAAAAAATGAATTCTGGAAGTTTGTGTTCTATATTGTTCAGGTATATAATTAAATTGAAATAAAATAAAGATTGTAAAGGTCATTTATAAAAAAATGAATTCTGGAAGTTTGTGTTCTATATTGTTCAGGTATATAATTAAATTGAAATAAAATAAAGATTGTAAAGGTCATTAAAAAAAATGAATTCTGGAAGTTTGTGTTCTATATTGTTCAGGTATATAATAAAATTGAAATAAAATAAAGATTGTAAAGGTCATTTAAAAAAAATGAATTCTGGAAGTTTGTGTTCTATATTGTTCAGGTATATAATTAAATTGAAATAAAATAAAGATTGTAAAGGTCATTTATAAAAAAATGAATTCTGGAAGTTTGTGTTCTATATTGTTCAGGTATATAATAAAATTGAAATAAAATAAAGATTGTAAAGGTCATTTAAAAAAAATGAATTCTGTGTTCTGTATTGTTCAGGTATATAATTAAATTGAAATAAAATAAAGATTGTAAAGGTCATTTAAAAAAAATGAATTCTGGAAGTTTGTGTTCTATATTGTTCAGGTATATAATTGAATTGAAATAAAATAAAGATTGTAAAGGTCTTTTAAAAAAAATGATTTCTGGAAGTTTGTGTTCTATATTGTTCAGGTATATAATTAAATTGAAATAAAATAAAGATTGTAAAGGTCATTTAAAAAAAAAAATGAATTCTGGAAGTTTGTGTTCTATATTGTTCAGGTTAATAATTGAATTGAAATAAAATAAAGATTGTAAAGGTCATTTAAAAAAAAAAAAAAATCTGGAAGTTTGTGTTCTATATTGTTCAGGTATATAATTAAATTGAAATAAAATAAAGATTGTAAAGGTCATTAAAAAAAATGAATTCTGGAAGTTTGTGTTCTATATTGTTCAGGTATATAATTAAATTGAAATAAAATAAAGATCGTAAAGGTCATTAAAAAAAATGAATTCTGGAAGTTTGTGTTCTATATTGTTCAGGTATATAATTAAATTGAAATAAAATAAAGATTGTAAAGGTCATTTAAAAAAAATGAATTCTGGAAGTTTGTGTTCTACATTGTTCAGGTATATCATAAAATTGAAATAAAATAAAGATTGTAAAGGTCATTTAAAAAAAATGAATTCTGGAAGTTTACCACTGTTGACGCAGCATCTATTACACCAACCTATCCTAACACATGCCATTAGATATTTGTGTCTGTCTGTGTTCTTTATGACGTCCTTGGCAACAGTAAGTTTCCTGTTTCGAATGATTTTCAATTTTGTTTGACTGCAAGATGAGCAGGCAGAGTAGGAATATTATCTCGCTCCTATCTGCGCATGTGTGATCAGGCCAAATTCAGAGCCAAAGTACTACTAAACTCCAGGTTCGTTTTCCAATTCGTGTTCAGAATGTAACATTTAATTGAAATCAAGTTGCTCCTCGATCATAAACTGACGTTTGTGGATTGATTGACGGACAGAGTTGAATCAATTGCTTAACCCCGCTTTTCGCCTCGTGTGCGCTCGGTAACACCAACATCAACAAAACTTGAATTATGCTTTTATGGCATTTACAGTTTTTCTGGAATGTTTATTGTACATCAAAAGTTCAAAGTTTCATGAGGACGTTGTGGACACCAGGTGCATATAATGTATTAGTGTTCTAAAGAACGGGTATGTTTTCTAATTTTATTTTAATTTGATTTAATTGGCCTTGGATGCCATAGGCAGAGAGTTTGGAGAGCAAGGTGGGATGCCAGACTGTATTAAATGCTCAAGCTATGTCTGACCTTAAGGGCCTCCATTCATTGTTGGGAGAGCAGAAGCAGCATGTCCAAGGTAGTGACCTGGTCTGAATCAAAATTGATTATCTGAGATCAGGTGTTGGAGAATAGGAAGAATTCTGATGTCATATGTGATGATGGATTCCATGACCTTGCTAATTTTTGGAAGCTGATAGGACTGTAGTGAAGGGAGTCAGTTTTTACACTTTGCTTGGGTAATGTGGTGATTTTGGCTGACTTCCCAGCAGTTGTAAGATGACCTTGGGCAAATAATACGGTGAACAGAACAGAAAGAGGATGTGAAAGAGCAACTGAGCAGGTTTTTAGGACACATGTGCTGATGCTTCCAGTCGAGTTGCAGAATCGGTCAAGAGTTTCCAGAAACTTCTCCACCATCTCAGGTGAAAAAATATTTCAACAGTGCCTCACAGTGGAAAAAAACAAAAACAAGACAAAATTCAGGAGCATTTGGGTGTGATTCGGTCGGGAGGGTACAGGGAGTGAGGGGTTGGGGGACGAGATTTGGAAGGAAATACAAAATTGAGACATTTGGCTTTCTCATGAGCTGAATCTGCTGCGATACCATTTGAAGAGGGGGAAGCGATGGTTGGGGTGCATACTCTGGAGACACTTAACAAGGCTCCACCAGTTTTTGTAAAAGGGAGGCAAGTTTCAAAGTTCAATCTAGAGGTTGGTCAGGTGTTGTTTTCTCGTTCTCCTGAGTTCTTCTGTCTCCTGAGTTACATTTCTTGTTCTTCTATCTCAGATACTTGGTCAGAGTTCAAGTCTCACATCCATAGAGCAAGACGAAGTACCAATGACTTAAAAAGACTCGGACTTTCGTCGTCCCACATCGGTACTGACAGCAGCACAACACCCCATGATCTAGTGACTCCATGACTCTCCAGGCCTGACCCAGAGGTTGATAGACCTCTGGCTCACGACATGCAGACATGAATAGCATTGCCAATGTAAGGGACTTCTCTGTGACCTCAACCTCCTCACCACAAAGAGTTACAGACAAGAGAGCAGCACCCAAGATGCCATTGAAAGTCTGGATCTTAGTTTTGACCCAGGAAACCTGGAAATGGAGCAGAACCGACGACTCATTCAGTGCCACGAGGGCCCCCATAAGGATGTCCAGCGTCTCCACAAAGATGACTGCATCATCTTTGAAATGAAGGTTAGAGATCGAGACATTCCCATCCGATGCACCGCAGCTTGATCTCTCTGACATCCTCCATAAAATCCAATCCATACGAGCACTGAAAAGTGTGGGGGCCAGTACATACTCCTCACTAACTCCAGTAATGACTGGAAGTAAGTCAGATGGTGTCACCACATCTCACAGCACTCTCAGTACCAGAGTATCGTTCAGACATCAGATTGATCAGTTTTGGTGGCACCCCATGAAGAATAAGAATCCTCCAGAGGGAATCCTGATTCACTGAATCGAACACTTTGCAGAGATCAGCATAGGTTGCAAGCAGCCCCTGCCAAAACTCTCGTCTGCATTCAGTGAGGACCTGAAGAGCAAGGATACTGTCAATCGTTGACCTCTTTGGTGTAAAACCTGACTGCTCTGGATGCTGGTGTGCAAGCAGATGGTGGTGAACCCTATCAATAATTATCCGAGCAAAGAACTTGTCCGGTACTGAGAATGGCGTCATCCCTGGGTAGTGGTTGCAGTTCTGCTGATCACCCTTCCCTTTTCAAAGAGGGACAACAAGGCTCCTCATCCAATCAGTTGGGATGATGCCTATGCTCCAAACAGAGCACAGAACTGCATGCATCAACACAAGTATGGCATTTCCACCAGTCTTGAAGTTCAGCATGGATGCCACTGATCCCAGGAGCTTTTACACCCCCCCTCCCTCCCCCTTCAACTGGCTCACTGCAGCCTGTATTTCCACAAATGTAGGTGGTTCACATTTCGAGGGTCAGCAATGGGGATAGTAACACCCCTGACACCCAACTCAACAGCTGGTGGGTCAGCCTGGCACAGCCGCTCAATGGAACCGGCCCAGCAGGCCTTTACTTCAGACTGCTCTTGAAAGCCCACCACCCTCCGCTCGAACTGCAGTCCATCGAGGGACAGGCTTGGAGGAACGCAATGCAACAATTCCTCCATAAGCAGAACGAGAATCAGTTGACCACAGGTGAAGCTCTACCCCTTCACAGATGCCTCACACATAGGCTTCCTTGTCTGCTCTCAGCGAACATATGGTTTTATGCCTCAGCTCCCTGAATAGCTTAGCTCTGCCATTAAGCCCAGCCCTGTGATTGGCCAATGGTATCCAGTGTTCGTTGGGAGACAAAGTTCTTCTTCGTCTGATGGTGGGTTCCAAGAAATCACCGGCAACATCAAGGATGGTCGTCTTGAAGGCATTCCACAACTCTTCAGGATCCCCCGAAACTCCCAGAACCCTAAATCCCACTTGGCCTGTTCGCAAACTCCTCAGCTACCCTCTCATCCAAGAGCTTGCCAACATCCAGCCTCGGCTGGGATGGTACAATTCTCCTGTATTTGAGCTGAAACTTCAGAGTTGCTACAACATCTGTGTAGTTGGTATTGAGGAACTGAGCACTGTGGATGATCCTTCAGTTGTGGAGCATCCTCCAGCTCTCAACGAGCACATGGTCAATCTCCTTTGCCACACCACCAGCGTTGGAATACCATGTCCAGCGATGAGCCTGAATGAACCAGCCACCCTAAGTGCACAACATCTTGCAAAGTCGAGGAACTTTGTGCGATTCTGGTTTACAGTTCCTGACCCATGGGGACAACACGTCTCATCACCATCCCTATCAGTTCCAGTCGATGCATTGAAATCCCACCTGGGGCACTGATCAACCACAAACTTGTGTGTGGCATAGAATTCCTCCTTCACAGTGAGATCACTTTCCTCAGTCAGAACATATGCAGAGACAAGGGAAATGACACCCAAAGAGTGAAAATCCTCAGTCATAATATGCTCGTTGATCGGTGTTACCTCAGTTATCCTGGGAGTCAGCCTATCAGACACAGCTACAGCAACTCCTTGGGTATGGCAACCATCACAGTGACCAGACCAGTAGGAGGTATAACCACCCTCCATGATCTCTCCTCTATCTGATCTCTGAACCTCAGAGTGCTGCAATACTGATGATCAAATTTTAGAGCTCAGATGATAGTTGATCAGGTGATCATCCCTTCTTAGAGTGAGGATGTTCCAGGCACCCCCCCCCCTAAAGGGAATGCCTCAGGTTAACCAGAGGAGGCTGCTGTCTGGTGGATGATTTCTCAGCACCACCCCGACACACACCACCACAACCCGACCCAGGAAGGTTACTGAATTATTTTCCTCCTCTCAACCAATGTCATTCCCGAAGGCTTCACCCCAATCCCGTCACACGTTGAGCTGCCCTCCGAAGTGTTTTATGGTGGCCGGAGTGCAAATCCTTTTTGCTTTGTTTTTAATCCTGCTGGGTGTCCAGATCCATACACCCTCCACACCAGGAAAACTGTTGGGGAGAGCCGGTTTAGTTTCCAATAACCTGACCATGAAACAGGTTGGTACAGGTTTCCATGGTTCCTGTAGCAAGTCAGATATTGATCTGGCCTGACTTGGCAATAAATTCTGACAGGCAGTCAGTTTTGTATGCCTGGTGTTGGCTTCATAGTTAGGGTAGTGGGCTTGGGATCTGAGGGTCCTACATTCAAATCCCGCTCAGCTATTGAATTAATATCAGGTGTGGCTGACTCAGCCTGTCATCCTTCCGAGGTCAGCAAAATGAGTACCAGCTTGCTGGGATGATTGAGCCATTCGAGTTTCTTGCGTCGGAGTGGTGACCAATCCAGGATTGCACGCAATAGCCCAGGAGACTGCTTTGGCAGCACCAACGCTCTGAACAGAGTATGGTCCCAATGGATAGAGTCAATTTTGCGGGAGCTGTGGTTGAACAGCTTGTATGTGCCTTTTTATTTGTTTTGAGTTCTGTTGCTGTCGTACTGCAGCATAGCAAACCAATTGTTCGACTTTTCATAAAAGCACCAAAATTGGTACATATGTTGACTAATGTATTCTGAACAATTCTGGATATGGAGCCACTTGAGATTTTGCCTTTGTCAGCTTTGGTGGCCATTTTCCAAAATGGCCGCCATTCTACTTTAACGACATGGGATATCTGTCATTGTTATTCTCTTTGTTGGTTTCTCAGAGGTGATAAATACTCCATGTGATGTGCATTTACAAAGGAAAACAATACAAATGTCATTTGTGTTGATTTATTATATTTCCAACCATTGTATTGGGGAAAAATTGTCATTTTTGGGACCTCGTTTGGGATAGCTACAAAGATTGCTCCTTGAAGACGGCGACAAGGGAGAAACGAAGAAAAGGGGTGCGGCGGCGCGTGGTGAGCACCGCAGCCATACCAGGAAACTGGCAGAGTTTCCTACGTGTCGACGCAAACAAGGTGGAGCTCTTCACCTTCCTGTCCGATGTGCTGGTGCAGTCCTTCCATGACGAGGCAAAGGAGCTGGAAGTCACTGATGGTGAAGCAGTCATCTGCCTTCCAAGGCAGGAAGATGAAAGCTCTCTGGCTCCATGCGGTCAAGAAGAGGCGGACACTCTCATCATGCGACATGTGGCCCATGCTGCAGAACATGGCCACCGTCTGATTCAAGTTTGAACCGTAGACACCGACGTCGTCGTCTTGGCGGTGATGGTAGCCCAGGCACTACCATGCGTAGATGAACTCTGGATTGCCTTTGGGATGGGCAAGAACCACCGCTACATCCCTGCCCATGAAAGAGCTGCCTCCCTCGGTCCACAGAAGGCACGTGCCCTCCCTGTCTTCCACGCCATTAGCAGATGTGACACGGTATCAGCATTCGTGGGGCATGGGAAGAAATCTTCCTGGGCCACATGGAACTCGTTTCCAGAACTGACAGATTCTCTTGTGACCCTGACCACCACGCCAATCAACATCCAGGATGACACAATGCACTGCATTGAAAGGTTTGTGGTGCTCCTCTATGACCGCACCAGTCTTTATATGGATGTCAACGAGGCCAGAAAGAAACTCTTCGCCAAGAGGAACTCCGTCCAGCACATCCCACCGACCTACGATGCTTTGGAACAGCATGTGAAGAGATCAGTCTTCCAGGGTGGCTATGTCTGGGGGCAGGTCTTGGTCCCTCAACCCGTGCTTCCATCACCAACAAGCTGGGGCTGGCGGCAAACAGAGGATGGGTCCTACGAAACGCTCTGGACCACACTCCCTGAGACTTCAAAAAGCTGCTTCGACCTGGTGTCGTGTGGCTGCAAAAAAGGCTGTAGAAACCGCTGCAAATGCAAGAAGGCTAATCTGCAATGCACTGGACTGTGTGCTTGTGAAGGAGAATGCCAGTAGACAGACGCAGTAGACACAGACTGAGATATCGGCCGAGCTTAGAATGTGCAAATGCAAAGTCGCATTGCTTGTAAAAGTGTTGACTTCTTGATCCAGGCCAGTACACTTGAGCTCAGAAAATCATATTGTACTAGACTGATGTATGCGTGTACCATGTGTCCTGGTAGAATGGTAGTAGGCAGTAAACCGTAGCCGCTTCAAAATGAAGTGTGCAATAATTTGACTACATTTTCTGAGTTTGTCATTATCACGATTATCAGTTCCCTTTTCAAAATAGAGTAAAGTATGTAATCTATAGTGCAATTTTTGTTGATTCCAAACCCATTGAATGTGATGAATATCATTTGACTCTTGTTCTCCAGGCAATAATGGGTACTTTTCAGAGAAAAGTTTCAGGAGAGCAGCAATTTACAAATCAAATAATGGCTTTTTACCGAAAATACTGGCTCATAATATTTGAATACACCTTTTCATGGTCAATTTACTGAATTTTACACTTTCCTTATATCTACCACCAATACAATAAGAAAATAAGAGCATATAGCCAATTTCGCTGAAGTAGAATGGTGGCCATTTTGGAAAATGGTCGCCGAAGCTGATCAAGGCACAATCTTGGGTGGCTCCATATCTAGAATTCTTCGGAATACATTATTCTACGTGTGTACCAATTTTGGTGCTTTTATGCAAATTTGAACATTTGATCTGAAATATCAGACTATGCTGCAGGACTACTGTGGTTGAGCGAATGCACTTCTATGTCTTCCACATTCCCATTTAGTGAGAAGACAAACCCTGAGATCAAGATTTGTTGTCTTGATCAGGGTATTGTTGGTGTACGTTTTGGTTTCAGGGACAATGGTAAACTGCCAAGGGAACCTTCATCTCGGTGTTTTCACCTTCTCGTACAGTCTTTACATGTTCCTGCGGACCCATTCATCCTGGTTCAACTTTGTGACGTGAGCATCGTCAGATCACCAAATGCAGTCCTGACATGACAGACATTGCTTTGGTGGCACAAGGATTCAGGTGGTGAACTGACTCGGCCATAATTGCCATTGATAAACTTGCAATACAAATACATGTACAAATCTAACATGGTGGTGTTGTCATTAGACCAGTGGAATAGTTCTCCCAAAAACCTGAAAACAAAACCGATAGTATAACAATTTGTACACTGCAGAACATGGAACTTGTGTTAAGGAACACATCTTCTAATTTCTCATGTAAAGTGAAATTGTTGGATTTTACAACTTTTGCTTTTGATAATTCATTGAGAATTGCATATGCTTGGAAGAACACAACCATCAACGTAAAGCTTGTAAAGACACTGGTGTTCAGTTTCATTTTCACGGACCGTTTCACTTTATCGATAAAATGTCGTCAATAATATTTGGTGGGTTGGGTGAATGACAGGTGAAAAGGTTAACGTCTATGACCTGTGGACCGAGTGATATCAAACTGAAGTTAGGTGAGGGGGGGTAAGGGTTGCAATATTTTGCCCAATGATTATGTGCGTCACACCCATTTCTCAAGTTTTTCACAAAGGTTACTCCAATGATCTCTTGGGAATTTTCTGCAAGGTATACTTTCTACCAAGCAAACTAATGTTGCAAATGGTGATATTAAGCTGGCTCTTTCATCTGCAAACCCTCGTGGATGTGTTAGACCTCAAGGTGTGCTCGGCCATTGTATGCTGTGCTTGTGCCTCAATATAATTTCAAATTTGTTTAATGGTCGAGTTGATTTAGCATCGCCCTCCAATGGATTGATGTGTTTTTTTTTTTCTTTTCTAAGTTTTTGAGTTTTTGATTTTTTTTTTTCCTGAAAGATTGATATGTTTGTGGTGTTTTTTTTAATTATTATTATTATTATTATTATTTTTTTTTTCCAATGTGGCAAATAGATTTTCAATTTGATCAGATCAGCAGACCCCACTGGAGGACATTCTTGCATGGTGATGTATTGTACAAAAGAAGAACCACATGTTTTTGTTTAAAAAAAAAAAAAAAAAAAAATTAATCTCTATTAAAAAGTACACAAGCTATCCCTCTCAGAGCTGGTATTGTGGTCACCAGACCAATGGAATAGTGTGTGCTCTCCTTTGGAGCTCTGGTTTGATGTTGGCTTTGTATCCTGACTGGGCAGTGTCCCAGAACAGCATTACCTCAGATGGTGCTGCATTGAGGGGCACACAAATGATGGGGATGCATTGCCTGAGATCATGGAGATGTGAACTGTGACAATATATTTCATAATAGTGGTTTCGGCTCCTGTACAGACTTTGGCACTAAATCATGAAATGAGATCCATTAGGGTATAAATGATTGCCTCTGAAATCGTTTTCTGCAGGTGCTTTTCTCGATCGGACCATCTTGCTCTACACATGAAACGGCATCTCTGATGCCGAGTGTGTGCAACGCTGCCCCCAACAGGACTCTCCATTCCGGTGGACTCCTCACGGCTGGTCATATATAAGACTGGTCTGGCTTCTGGCCTTTCATGACAGAGGTGGTACAAGAATGCCAGAAGTGAACAAGGACCTCTTTGCTTGGATAGGACATGCTGTGGACATCTGGATATCATCTGGCAGGTTTCATGGCTGAAACTCAAGTCAGTTGTTGTTGTTGGTTTAAATTTTTCTTTGCTCCTCAGCTATGGATGTTGGCCATTGGATGCTGTTCCATTTGCTATAGACTAATAGATTGAATGTCGTGTAGTTCGTACATCTTAGTACTGTGTAATTGGTGTTCGCCCTTGCCTTTTTGATTCCTTCCCCTTGCTTCAAGCTTTTCTTCGCTTCCCTCCACTGCTTCCTCCAGTCTGGCCCACGGTGGGCTTTCTCTCGACTTGCACAAGTTTTATTTGCATCGACCTCTTGCAAGTGACTTCCCATCAATCCCAACTGCTCTTTGCTCAAATACTGTTTCCTTGCAAATGCTCCTCGTTCTGTTTTCATCTCACAAGACTTCCTGAAGCATTGTACCAGTTTTGTACACCCCCTATCCCTTTTACCCCA
>NC_140963.1:81672496-81714996 GCF_056783735.1 Eptatretus burgeri | reverse complement strand
ACACACCAACGAGACTGTTGATAAGGAACAGCTGGCTGGGTTATACCAAATAGTCTGGAGATGTCCAGAGTAAAAAAAAAAAAAAGTTTGAATTCGACAAATGAACATTTATCGCTGTTGGAACTGCTGCCAAGTTCAATTCCGCAGTTTAGATTTTGAAACTCGGTTCAGGTTAAGAGATTCCCGAGCTCATATGTCAGTTGTTATGCTTAGAATCATCCAGAGTTCAAAATACAAACAAAAATGTAGCTGATGCTCACCAATTTATTCGCACAATTTTTAATGTTCAAATTTTTTTATTATATTATTATTATTTTTCTTCTCTGGAAGATGCTAGTCTTATTGGGATGGGAGAGGGTTTGGGAGTAGTTAAGCTTGAAGTGAGGGGAAGGGAAGGCAGACGTGCCGTGGAGTGCTAACTACGATTCATCCAGTCTCATCAAAATGATTCTGCATAGAATAATAGTGAAGATTCAAGCATCCATGTCTGAAATCCATTTTCTACCGGTCGTTCTAGAAACACCGCCCAGACATAACCACCGTCCGGATATGTTTATCGATGAACACTATCCGTCGTGTCAAATAATGTGTGAATGCAACTCTGAACATTTATAAGCATCTATACTCTAATATAACCTATGATCTATAATTGAAATATATAAAAAGCTCGTTCTCTATGTGCCTGCATCCGTCCGTCCGTCAGCAATTTTCTGAGAGGGGATATCACTAAACAAGCCCATCTGGAAACTATGATATCACTGAGTAAGGTGAGGATAGATGGGCTGGTTTCAATTTACATTAAAACAAAAACTCTTCCACTTCCATCTTCTTCTTCGTCACTTATTAAGGCCGAGGTCACATTTGCTCTACAGCGAGGATACGGCGGCCGTACGCCCTCTGAATTGACAAACGTGCGGCGGCCGCAGAGAAACTGAGGTGGCCTCAGGGAGGCCCTACGCCATTTGGCTATATTTTACAGGCCGTAGGGGCGCCGTGGAATTACAGCGCGGAGTTATAACTTTTTTTTCATTTCTACGTTCGCCGTAGCAATTCGACAAGCCAAGCTATGACGTAGATGTGTTCCATGTCGACCGTACGTAGAGGCGTACGGTGGGCTTGCGTTATTCGTGCAGCTGCCGAAAGCTCTTCTCGATGAAAAATGAATTTTCCCAACCCCCAAAAAATTACGGCGGCCGCACTATTTCCACGGTGGGCTTGCGGTCTGTATGACTACCTGCAGGCAACACAAGGTCGACGCACGGTTCCCCTACGCCCGCTGTGCACCTACGTAAGGCCTCCGTGGCAGTCTGCGTCGACCGTGCGCTACCGCTAGAGATCGGAGTATAGGTGTTTGCCTATACCGTGGTGCCCCCAGAATCCCAATTTAATTCGTTCCAGGACGCTGTTCGGATTGCAAAAAGTTCGGATTCCAAAAATATTTTCCCAATAAGAAATAAAGGAGTGAATTAATCCGTTCGTGGACCCAAAGAAAACCCACTTTCAAAACACTTTAAACTGAAATTCCCCATGTTTAAGGTAAAATAAGATGAGTAAATGACCTTCAGTGGCGGTGTATTGTATGAAAACTGGTACAATCACCACATCCAAAGGTCCACACAGGCTCGTGCTCTGGCCTGGGTTCCAATTGCTCGCACACTCTGCGAGAGCGCTGCCCCCAGGGCAGCTCATCAAACATGATGCCCGCAGAACCACAATCACTTTCATCAAACGCATCAGGCTGACGTAATCATGGATATTCCAAATTACAACTGGTTTTTCTGTGAAATTCAATCCTTGCCCGACAGTCCGTCACACCACGTGATCGGATTGCCTTTTTTGTTATTAATTAAAACATAAGATGATTAAAAAAAACAAACATCACAAATGAAGGGGAAAACTCGAGGTAAGGCCGAAGTCACATTTGGCTCGGCGGCCGGAGGGTCTACAAAATGTACGGGCACTTATAAAGTGGCCGCAGTATTTCCACGGTCACACAATGTAGCAGTCACAATCGAGAGCTCAGCATTTCTTCTTCTTCTCCTTCTCCTCCTCCTCCTCCTCCTCCTCCTCCTCCTCCTCCTCCTCCTCCTCCTCCTCCTCCTCCAAAACCTTAATCTCTCGGACTCGGCTCTTGTATATACAAGATCCGGATCACCTTAAATACTGAGCACATGTACACATCCTCACATAGACGGTGCCTTTTGAGAGCGTCTATCATGAACATTTAAATATATTCGGACATTTGCTTTAAAGTTTCGAAAAGTTGACGTTACTACTTAAAGATTATTCCATTTATCACATTGTAATTTCGTAAATACATTATATATATCGTAAATACATTATGACGGGTTTCGCTATTGGCTTAATGAAGGCACGTGACGAAATATCGGAAGTTGTTTTTTTTTTTTTAGCCGACAAAACCTTTAGGTTTTGGACGCTGCTCTTGGACACATTTGTCCTTATTTTTCGGGTAGCCGCACGGCGTATTTATAAATTGTGGAGACCGAAAACATGGGTGTGCCGTCGGTCTTTGATGCGATGTCGCACGGTGACCTTAGGGCGTTCCTGTGGTGGCCATAGAATTTTGAAGGCAGACGCAAGGTGCCCGCAAGGCGACCGCAGGGGGACCATAAGCCGAACGTGCGGCCAGACAGATGGTAACGAATGGGTTAATTTTTTTTTTTTTAAACCAGTTCTTTTGTTTCGGCTTTTCGAATTTCTACGGCGAACGTAGAAATGAAAAAAAGTTATAACTCCACGTTATAATTCCACGGCGACCTTACGGCCTGTAAAATATAGCAAACGGCGTCGGGCCACCCTGAGGCCACCTCAATTTCTCTGCGGCCGCCGCACGTTTGTCAATTCAGAGGGCGTACGGCCGCCGTATCCTCGCTGTAGAGCAAATTTGACTGAGCCTTAGTATCGATCGACACACGAGAGATGCTTTCACGAGGACTTCTACCGACGAACTGAATGAACAAAGCGTGAAGATGCAGCTCGAACAGGTGGGGGAGACACGTGAACAAACATGAACGCTACGTTGTGTTCGGTTTTTTAAAATGTATTAGGTTTTTAGGGCAAAATTTCCTCGAAAAAATTGTTCGGATCCCAATTTGTTCAAACAATGGGGCGTTCGGATTCTTGGGGCACCACGGTATAATATATATATATATATATATATATATATATATATATATATATATATATATATATATATATATATATTTTTTTTTTTTTTATTTCAGTAAAAAAAAGAACTGGTATATATACCGACTCGTTACCGTCCGTCTGGCCACACGTTCGACTTAGGGCCCCCCTGAGGTCGCCTTGCGTCTGCCTTGAAAATTCTATGGCCGCCGCAGCGACGCCCTAAGGTCACCGTGCGACATCAAATCAAAGACCGTACGGCACCCCCACGTTTTCGGTCTCCACGATTTATAAATACCCCGTGCGGCTCCCCGAAAAATAAAAACATTTGTGACTGGTACATTGTGTGACCGTGGAAATACTGCGGCCGCCCTATAATTGCTGGTGGCTGCAGATTTTGGAGACCCCACGGCCGCCGTGGCAAATGTGACATTGGCCTAAGGTGAGTCTCATTTAATCCCATTTTTCATATGGATTAAATGCCAGCTGTATTCAATGTTTTATTTTTTGTTTTTTTTTCTTCCAACATTTCCATTTTATTCATATCGCCCTGTCAAACAGCATTTCCGAGTACACACCACCTTTAAAAGCATCACAATGCAGGTCGCTCTACTTGCAGCACAGGTGAGAAAAGGATATGAACAAAAACTGAATCTGATATTCAATAATTTTATTTACATGGGTTTTTTTTTTTTTAAGAGGGTGAGAGTTAATTTTTTTCAAATTTATTTTCTCTGGAAGTAACGGGTCTTGCATTCGAGTTGCAGCTGAAATGCAATAGGCTCCAGAATCTCTTCACCTTCGGCAAATTTCAAACTTTTAAATGTGAAATTGACCTTCGCAGCATTTGGATTGCCAAACATGTTATGTTGGATGCCCAGAATATCAAACTATGTCCAAATTGGACAAATGAACACTTTTTAGCAGTCCAAACTGCTAGTAAGGAATTTTTTGCGCATGAGGAGGCCATTCAGCCTATCATGTCTGTGCCACACCAATATCAGATTTCATAAATTCGTCAATACCCCTTCCGTTCGTGTGCAGCCTTTTGGCTGCTGCACTGGTACTCATTTCACTGACCTCGGAAGGATGACAGGCTGAGTCAACCCCCTGGTGTTAATTCAGTGGTAACCGGGACTTGAACTCAGGACCCTAGGATCCCAAGCCAACACCAGGTTCTAAAGGTCAATGAAGAAGTTTAAATTTTGATATTCGACTCGGGTTAAGAGATTCTAAAAGCTTTATCACATTTGTGGAGATAAAATAAAGCCACCAACACTGGCGTCTCCGGGCATTTATTACCATTGTGACGTATCCAGTGATTCATATGTATGATTATCAGGTATTTGATAAGGCAGTGTTAAATGATCCCTGATCCCATTCTTTCGTGGGTGTAGGGAAGTGTTTTCAGCTTCCACAAAAAAAAAAAAACAGGAAAAAAAAAACAAACTTTGGTTTCTTCAAAATGCCAACAGGATTATCGCACACCGACGGGCAACACCGGGATACCTCTGCGAGTTGTATATATTTGTACCGCAGTAAAAAGCTTTGGAACAGAAATGTGAGGCACTGCTACTGTCACACTGCCCAATGATGGTTCACTGATGTCTCTGAATCCTCCTTGAGTCGCAGTGGGTATTTAATATTTATTGGTTCAGGAGCCGTCATTGTATACCATGCCTTGCTCTTCCCTCGCACCTAAAGCCGCTAAAGCATGTGCTCGAATCTACAATTGCCAGTCAGAATCCACAAACAGCATTTCAGGACTGAGAGCTCGTATTGGCTTCGGGGAATCCCTGCTGTCAGTTGGGAGAGATTCCTCGAGTGAGGAAAATATTACAGGACTCACTGGACGGGTCGAGCAACTGCGTGAAAGGCTATAACAGGTGGGCTGGTGGGCTCCGGAATGACTGTTTACTTCCTTGTTTGTTCAACTGTCATGTCTTTTCACATGGAGGATATTTTTTAATTCCAGAACTTTACCCACCGGATCCATCCACAGTCATGTACTCAGACTGAATTATTTCCCACCCTTAAATGACACCTGGAGTTTTCTATTTGCTTGCCATTGATTTGTTTAAAAAAAGCAACTGATTCCTGCCACACCAATGAGCCATAGAATGTAATGTAATTGCAGCCCAAAGTCTCAAACATCAGCCATTGTGGTTTTCTTTTACTGTGAAGCAGAATGCATCGTATTCAGGTATGAAGTGAGACTGTTCCTGTTTTGGGTTTTAAACTTCCATTGGCATCTCCTCCTTGCGGGGTGGATTGTACATGTGTGCGAATTTCGACCCATGTAACTTTATCGTTAATCCTTCATTGAACATTTCAAATTTTTTTAGGGTGTTCATGTACGCGCTGATCTGTCGTGAAGTTTCCCAAAACAATGACCTCTTCGTTCACTCATTTATTCATGTGCTGTGCGACAACACGTGAAAGTCAAGCTTCGCTTCACACACGGAACTTCGACGCAGGAGAAGGCAATTGCCAACTCTACATCAATATTAATCCGATCCATCACTTTTGCAACTCTTTCTGTGCTTGTGAGGGAGGGGAAGGAGGAAGAGTTGGGGAAAGAATTTGGACATCAGGTGTGTGCGTCTACATTTGGAGGAGGTGGAATTGAGGAATGAACAACTACAAAATGTATCCAATCACCCATCCATACCAAGCTACCGACAATTCCTGCTAATATCCATGTACTCCTTCTAACCCCAATGGTTCTAGTTTCGGTACTGATCTTGCTGAAATTTGATGCTTTTTTTTTTGTTTATGCTCTCACTCTCTTTCCAAGGAGACCATTCGATGCATTAATTGGAACGGCACTCGGTCGAGCACCCATCTCTACCATTCTGAACAGTTTACGTTTTGTACCCCACTAATAGGCCAGATCAGCATCTGGACCTCAACCAAAATCTAATCAGCTCGTTCTTGTCATCCACCCAACTCCTCCACTGAGTTTCGTTCGAATCTGGCCACAACCTTGAGATATTGTGAGATGTATAATTTTGGCCCATATTCATTCCTCAATGGTGAAGAATTGCTCAAAAATTCTCTTATCCGGATCTTCAACAAAATCTTATAAATTCGTCCTTGTCACAAACCAAATCTGTCCAAGTTTTTCGTCTGAATCCGTCCATAACTTTGAGATATCCTGCTCAAAGACAGACAGATAAACGGGTGAAAACATAGTCTCCATCCAACTTCGGTGGTGCAGGAAACTATTCTCTTGGGTGAAAAATCTTACCTTACGATGGTCTTAACACCTTTTTTTTTTCATACTCTCAGGATATTGCCCCTTGGTCCAGTGCACCCTCCATTATGCTGAAATTTTCTTCACTTTTGTCTCTACCCTTAATTGCCTTAAACATATATCGCATCCCCTCGTAATCCACTCTTTCTAACATAGAAGGTCCTGCCTCCTTCAGCCGCTCCTCAGATTTTCAATGTTTGGAGAATTTTCAGAATTGAGCAAAGCAGTCCCAACCATGGTGCATCGGGTCTAGGCCAATGCTGCTTCACCATCATCAAGAGGAGATGCAAGATCTGGTCTACACGTTGGTTCCCTTTTGGAGACACTATGGTTGAAACGTGTCCTTGTATTTTTCTCTTTAATACTAATTTGAGTTGATTTAGTTGTGTTCCCATTGGCTAATATGGATTGTCCCAACTTCAGTGACCTTTAATTTTTCCTTTTCCACATTAACCTGAGCAGCTTACCCAATCACAAATACTAGGTTATGATGCTTTTATTCTTTTTATTTCCAAAATCTCAGCTTATGGAAGTGAAATCTAGGCTTTTCAATCTCGTGTTCGTTCATCCCCCAATTGCCCCAACTGCTCCCCACTTTCTACCTTCCATCTCCTCATTCTTCCATGAGCTAAGACTGTAATTTTTTTTACCCTGTGCACATGAAGTGAAAAGCAGGGTTAAGCAATTGGTTCACCTTGTCTGTCTGTCTGTCTGTCTGTGTACAGATGTCAGTTTATGATCGTGGAACTACTTGATTTCAATTGAATTGTACATTTTCAACACTGGAACACAAATCAAAACATGAATACGTTCATAAACCTACAGTTCCGCAGTACTTTGGCTCTGAATTTGGCAAATTGTACAGAATCTCGTCCGGATCACGCACGCGCACGTAGTAAGGTTATTTGTCTGTCTGCCTGTCAAACAGAATTGAAAATCATTTCAAACAAGAAACTTGTTTTTTAGAGACATCATAAAGGACACAAAGTTCACTAACGTATCGTGTCAGATAGCATGGTGTAAAAGACGGTGATTCAATATCAGTAAACGTCTGGAATTTTTTTGATTATGACCTTTAAAATCTTTATTTTATTTCAATTAAATTATATACTTGAACACTGCAGTGCAAAATCGCCTTGTTGGCACTTTTTCCAAAGCCTTCAGTTTAGCAATACTTGGACAAAATATTGCACCATTTTACGTCATCTTCACAAATCAAATTTTCCGCTCACTCTGCCAGTAAATATTGGGGAATATCGAGATTCAGATAAAATGGTGGATCACAGGAAATGTAGATCATGCTCGGAAACACAACCAGCAAGAGTTTAAAATTCCCTTCCCATGTCCCCCCCCCCCTCAAGACTGCGTGAGGTCGGGTATTCTCTGACCTCCAGTGTTTTTAAGAAAAAAAAGTCCATTCAAACAGAAGCAACTAGACCTACTCTGCTACTTTAGTAATAAACACACAAAAGCAGATCCGGTCTCAGGCGATGTTCCACCTGCTTCCCAGCAGGCTTCGTTAGGCTGATGGAGGAAGCCTGCTGAGAAGGAGTCGAAACGTTGCCTGCGACTGGATCTACTTTCGCTTGTTTGTTACTAGATTAACAGAGTATATTAATTAACTTTCTTGGTTGAATGGACGTTTTTGTTTTAATGATGAAGTATCCTAACCACCCCAATCTTGTATCAAAACAGAGTGTATGGGACTTTCCCAATAAGTGTCTGTCTGTGTGAGTCCTCTATAACTCCAAAATCATGAAACCTCGTAGGCTGAAACTTTGCATGCACACTAGGAAAACTCTAAGGAAGTGGATGAGAAAAAAATTGGGTGCTTGAGTGAATTAAAACGCCCCTTTTGAAGATAATTAATGGCCTTATTTAATTCATCCTTTATCAGGCGCATACTCAGTCACCGCCTGCTATAGGGTCTTAAGTTATATTCGAGGTAACCTCGCTGGGGTCTGAAGCCACCATGTTTTTTTGGCTTGCTCAACCATGCCCTGACTTGGAATAGGCCTCAACAATTTAACGCTAAAGTTGTTTTTGTTTTTATTTCACTTTCCTGACTCGTCTATCTATAATTCCAGCAGTGTGTGTGTGTGTGTGTGTGTGTGTGTCGTCTATCTATGCATATAATTCCAGCAGTGTGTGTGTGTGTGTGTGTGTGTGTGTGTGTGTGTGTGTGTGTGTGTGTGTGTGTGTGTGTGTGTGTCATCTATCTATAATTACAACAGTGTGTGTCTGTGTGTGTGTGTGCGTGCGTGCGTGCGTGCGTGCGTGTGTGTGAGACCGCTGTTTCTCGACAACCACTACTCCGTTCTAATTGAAACTTGCCACATATATTGCTGGGGACCTGAGTATGTGCCTTTTCAAGGTTTGATATTAATCGGACAAGTGCTTCCCAAGTTATGGCCATTTATTTACCAACCAATGACAAGACACGTTGCTGCGTGGGCGTGGCCGATGGGGAAGGGAACCTCAGCCACGTTCCCCATTACGGGTCACAACGTACGGACTTCCGGATAGTGATGACTTCGTGTATTCTAATAATTTCTCAATTTCTTATGCACATTTATAGATAAACACAATGCTCCAAGTTATGATCATTTTCATATTAGGCGGTGCATAAATTTCGGTAACATCAGAGTGAGCTGGTATGCTCAGAACCAGGAAGTAATTTTTTTATTTTTTTGCAGGAACGTTTTTTGTTTTTTTTTGTCTCTCTCTCTTCTCTTCTCTTCTCTTTGTGTTTTTCCTTGCGATGACATTGCGAAAAGGCAAAATACGTTCGCGCTAATTGAATAATTGGCCATTAAAACTAATAATTTATCAAAACGTTGGCAGATCCAGCAGCCTTCGCATTCTTGCCCTGGACGAGTAAACAAAGAAGAAGCGCCGTTTCCTCAGCCATGTTGTTCATGAAGAGGTGCTAATGAGATAAAAGTGTGTACAATTTGTCATCTCATTGACAAATTCATTTGTCATCTCATTGACCTCATTCCATCCATCTATAATTCCAGCTGTGTGTGTGTGTGTGTGTGTGTGTGTGTGTGTGTGTGTGTGTGTGTGTGTGTGTGTGTGTGTGTGTGTGTGTGTGTGTGTGTGTGTGTGTGTGTGTGTGTGTGTTTCGTTTACAAGAGCAAAGGAACGGCCTGTGTGGTTGTTGTTTCTGGCACGCGGTTTGAAACTTTTTTTTGTTTGTTTTTGTTTGCACCTACGGGCATGCACTGGTATCATCAAATGCCTGTTCTTCATAGCTACAAATCTCTGGGTACATCGCTATTGTAAGTGCTGCAGTTTTCAAATTATGAGATTGGAGCGATTTCATGAATGAAATGATTTCCTTGAAAATGATCAAGGAAATGATCAAAAAATGATCAATTTTCCTTGACCGACTCACGGACGGATTAAAGCATATCATCGAAATATTTTTTTTCGGCTCTGAGGATCGGATATCGTCTCGACTAAATAACTGTAGAAATCTGGAGTGAAATCTGATGATTTAAAGAAATAACGAGTCTAATAATTAAACCTATATATGAAGATATTAACTTGAAGCAAGCAAGGCGATGGTCCCTCTTCCATATATACACAAGAAAATGTGAAATTTCCAAAGCATTAAACTTTTTTTCCAACTGTTTGGAGCATTGTATTGAGTGAACAAAATATTTAGGAATGTGCCAAAATTAACCAACTTCAGTGAGCGAAATGATTTCATGCATTCACTGCTTGACATCATGCCCTGTCCCCCAGAGGGATTGCTTATCTATAATGTCTAACAGATCTGTGTCTATACGTTTTGTGAGGTGCTCCCCAGAGAATCAAAGCAAACCTGGTGAAAAACGGATGTTTTAGAATAAAATTTATAACGTTTGCGCGGACTGTGAACAGATATACCACGTGAATCATGCACAGATGAGCAGGCAGCATGGTGGATTATCTGCAACGGTTATTTCACGGGAGATTTAAACTTTGCGATGTCTCCAGGGTTATTCTACATAAAATGGAAAATCTCGTGGATAGTCATTTTAGAACGATTTCCTTTATTTAGAACGAATTCATTTCTTTAACTGATGCGGCGAGGTGAAAACCAGCTTTAAAGTTGAAGGGATCCTATGTGGTATGCAGCCGCAGCCTGGCTAGGCGTTCCTTATCTACCATTTAATTGGAGAGTTTGCTTGAGTACTTGAGCCACGAGACGAGCATCCTACATTCGATTTGCGGTACCGCACTGCGTCATACTGAGTGAATCGTTCACTCACTGCGGACGGTTTTTCCACGCCATGTCTTCTCAAGCAAGGGGTTCGTGCTTCGTCGTCCCCAGCGAGGGGTTCGTGCTCCGTCGTCCGCGGCCGAGGGGACCGTGCTCCGTCCCGGCCGAGGGGACCGCGCCCCGTCGTCCCGACCGAGGGGACCGCGCCCCGTCGTCCCGGCCGAGGGGACCGCGCCCCGTCGTCCCGGCCGAGGGGACCGCGCCCCGTCGTCCCGGCCGAGGGGACCGCGCCCCGTCGTCCCGGCCGAGGGGACCGCGCCCCGTCGTCCCGGCCGAGGGGACCGCGCCCCGTCGTCCCGGCCGAGGGGACCGCGACCCGTCGTCCCGGCCGAGGGGACCGCGACCCGTCGTCCCGGCCGAGGGGACCGCGACCCGTCGTCCCGGCCGAGGGGACCGCGCCCCGTCGTCCCGGCCGAGGGGACCGCGCCCCGTCGTCCCGGCCGAGGGGACCGCGCCCCGTCGTCCCGGCCGAGGGGACCGCGCCCCGTCGTCCCGGCCGAGGGGACCGCGCCCCGTCGTCCCGGGCGAGGGGTCCGTGCTCCGTCGTCCCGGGCGAGGGGACCGTGCTCCGTAACTTTACCAATCAGCTTTCTTTCACTTGCCAAGCCAGCCATTCCACATCAACCATTTTAATTGGAGTCCTTGCTTGAGTGCTGAAGCCACTTGGCGAGCGCCGTGCAATCGATAGTGGTATGCACGCAGTGTGTGGCCTGATCAGGAGGTAAGTTTGCTGGAAGCGCGAAGAGGTTTGTCGACTGCACACACAGATATGGTACAAATGGTTGGATTGACTTGATTTTGTAAAGGGAATCTCCATGGGTGTGTGTTTGTGCCTGCATGCTTGGTTACATGTGTTTTGAAGCACATGTGGGATTCGAGGAAACACAAACCGAACTTGCACCTGGGTCGATCGTGCAAGGCCCATGGTGCATGCGCCGTGACGGAGGTTACACGACCATCTAACTAACCATGTGCTCCGGCACCGAAGCCACCCATGTGGGATGTGCAGTGCCGGTGTGGGTAAAGTTGAGCGTGTCAGTGAGCATATGTGCGAGTGAAAGGTGCAGTATATCGCCGGTGTGTGTGCGTGGTAGGCATGGACCGTGGGGGCATTGGAGGAATGCGTATTGGGGAGTGGGGGGAGCTGTTGAGGACTGACGGTTTAGTGATGGACTGACCTCCCACCCTCTCTCTCCAACCTCTCCCACCCTCTCTCTCTCTCAACCCCTCCCTCTCTCTCTCTCTCAAACTCTCCCACCCTCCCTCTTCCTCCCACCCCTCTCCATCTCTCTCCCACCGCTCCTCTCTCACACTCCTCGCCCACCCCTCCCCCTCTGTTCAGGGGACTATTAAGGACTGACAGTTATTTCTGAATTTAAAACAGCTTCCCGAGAGTGTATCATGTATGAATCAGATTTGGAGTAAGCCGACCAGAGGTGTGCAAATGTCGCTGTATGTGCGAGCATGTACACATGCAGGCAGGCCGTTGCAGGTAGATAGCATGGGTTTAAAACCTTCCGCCTGGTGTTATTAGACCATGAGCTGAGCATCCAAAATGTGTCTAGTTCTTGACTTTCGTGACTCACCTCGTGCATATACCTGAAATTTTGCATAGATTTAGATAAAAAGTCACTTGGAAAGAATTCACAACTCGTCAGTGCAAAAAGTTGCACATTAATTAGCTATGCTAATTAGCAAAACCTATAGCACCATCTTGTGGTCATTCTGAGATAGCTGTGTATTAGTCTGGGAATTCTGATGTCTATGTATTCATATAACAGGGAGACTACTCGCATTGTGTTTTAATCATTTTCTTTTAAAAGTACAAGCAAAAATAGGAGCCTTTCCTTGAAATGAATTCTTTCATGTTTAGCACGTTCATGTACATCAATGTAAAACACTGCGGTATCACACAATGATGACACGGTCACTGTGTCACGGAACATTCTTCATCATCAGAATCTAACTATTTCGTGGTAATAGAGTTTCTGTCGTCGACACACTTGCAAAGCTCCGTGCATGACACACCATGCCGTCGACAAGAACATGTTCCTTTGCCTGGACCAGACAGATTCTCACAGCTAGTTTTCTTGCATGAACAATATGTTTGTTCAAGCAAGCTGCTCGGAGCTGGAGGCAGATCACCCCAGTCGATGTCCAATTCATCATCTAGAACTTTTCATCCATGTCCATTTGGACTGGGAATTGGTGGAAACTGTTCCAGACATCTCGTGCGTACAGCAGCCTGGTAATTTGCTCTCACGACATGCTTCTTGAGAGAGTCTGCATGGGGTGGAAGACGTGCCTCTGATTTGGTTAACGTAAGGAACAGATTGTATCTGGCTTCATTGACTTTCTTACAGTCCTGCCCATACATTTTGCAAACAAATTTCTCCGCACCTTCCATCAATTCATCACTGACTGTGAATGAACTCCCCAACTCTTGAAAGACAGCATGGCAAGCAGTGTCACTTGCAAACAACTTGAAGGCTTTGGGTTTAGACTTTCCATGAAAAGAGCTGACCAAATCACAACCTGTGAAACAGTGTAGTGATATCAAGGCTTTGCTGACATCTGGTCCCAGATGTGAGCTTGTCTTTGATAGACTCACGGTCCTCCTATTGTTACCTCTTCCAGTGTGGAACAATACCTCTGCTCCAATATGCTCAGCTCAACCATGATGATTCCAATCACAAAGACGTCTGTGTCAAGACTTTTGATTAGGACCGGGTATGGGGCCCTATCTGTTGAACTTGATGGCTGATGTCTCGCAGCATACTGGCAGTGAAGGAAAAGACGAGTATCTGCTTCTTCGTGGTTACACTCAAGTTGTGGCACAGAGCGAACAATCATTTGCTCATTCTCGTCTGTAAACTCATGGCATTCCCCATCATGAGCAACGAACACCTTGACTTTCTTCAGACATTCAGCTGGTTTCTTCCTCCAAGTCTGGAAAAAAAAAACCTGATCAGCTCTGCTTTGTTCTCGCCACATGCCAGAAACTTCTTCCATTGTTGAGGTGCCTGCTGATCTGCACTAGATTTTTGTAAGCAAGCTGCCACCCACTGAACGTCTTCCCCTCTCAGCGTTCTTGATGCTGTCTTTCCTGTAAGTATCAACCACAAAGCGGACTTCTTTTGTAAAGTAGTCGTTACTTCTTTCCATATATGGAAAAAAATAACATTCAAGCAATGATATACACTCATCACTATATTTTATAAAGTAGTTCGGATGGGAAATGAGCAAGAGTGTAGATTACGAGGAAAAGGATAAATATAAGTGATAGCAGAATTTACAGCAGAACATCCAGTCGGATTCATGACAGTTATATTCTATAGTATAGTAATCACTGGGTATTGATTTTGACCATTCTGTCAAAAAATTAGTTCACGGTAGAAAGGAGATCCTACCTTCCAGATCCGTCACATTCATCATCATCATCATCACCATCATCATGATCATCATCATCATGATCATCACCGGGCGTGGCATCAGCGGCTACAGCAGCTGCAATCCCCACACCGAGCCTGTGCTGGCTGTGGTGTACTTGTACCGCCTTGACAGCGACCTTACTTTCGGGGCTTCCTTTCACATCAATCCACTTTGCAGCACATTCCTGAAATTTCTTAATGCTTTTCTCACTAAATGGAATTACTTTGCTGTGGGTGTTGATGACATGCATCGAACAGAACCCCGAAGAACTGCCTTCAGAATCTTCGGCAGCACAAGCATCAGATGACATGAACAACGCCATGACAGCTTGTGAGTTTACAGCTTGCCTGCAACGAAGCGCGCGATTGGTTGATGAGCGTCTGCAATGAAGCGTGTGATTGGTTGATGTTTATAAGAAAATTGTCACAATTTCGGGTGTTTTTTCTATATTTTGAAAAAAATGTGCAAGTTTGGTGCTTGACAAGTTTCAGATATGATTTCTTTTATATTTTCACAAAACATATTACAAATACAGGTAGATACACGAGGTGGGTCACATAACTAAACAAAACAAGAGCTCGGCCCACGGTCCATATGTAGAACCCTGTGGTTAAAAATAAAATGTTGCTGTTTGGGCATGTTTTGTTGCCCTTCCCTTCCCCTCCCCTCATGCTTACTTCCTCCAAAACCCCCTCCACCCCCATGGACATCTCCGGGATGTCTCTGCCTGCTGTATTAATGTACTGTTTTACTGTACCCCATTTCATTCAATCCTTTACTTCCCACCCTTTCCCCCTCAAGTTCCCCGACCAAACGCAAGTCCAGAATCCCATCCCCTCATCCTTAACTCCTCCGAAACCCCCTCCCCACCCCCAATTCCTCCCCCCATCCACTCTCCCCCATTCTCCTCACTCCCACCCACCCCGCTTCCTCCTCCCAGAGTGTTTCGCGATATTGGGTGAGGTGTTGCTCTCCCCACCTCCTCCCCTTCCTCACTCTTCCCCACTTCTTAGCTCCCCCTTACCCTCTTCTCACTCCCCCACCCCTCCTCGCTCCCCCTCCTCACTCCACCACCCCTCCTTTTCCCGTGGTCCCGGGCGAGGGGACCTCCCATTTTCTCTCTCCACCCCCCCCAAATATTCCTGTCAGCGAAGCAACGGGTTGTATTTGCTCATAATAAATATACCGCAGGGGGTGAAGTCAGGTTGTTGTGGTCACTCTGTGGTAATTATCAAAGCCCGTTGAGGGTTAATTGCTGGCAGTAGTTAAAGCCACATATAAAGACAGTGCCACATGCCTCTGGCTTGCTCGGCCCAATTTGGATGAGGAATTTAGTACATAATTAGCATAGCACTTGGCCTATTCAGTTCCCCAATCAGTACAATATTTTGACTGGTGGACACGTGATTTCGCTGGTGGTCTTCAAATCAGTTGACTGCTACGGTCGTATTGAGAGAATTCTCCATCTTTCCCAGCTTGTCGTTGGAAGTCGACATTTTGTTGCTTAATGTGCTTTCTTAATGCGCCTTTGGTTTTCATCTCTCGTCTTCTGTCTGCTGTATTGCTTCTTCTGACAGCCATTTAGCTTTCCTCTTTCTGCTTGCTTTTGGGATGTTTTTGGCTCCTTTTACAATGTCTTCAACTGCTTGCTACAATTCATCTGGCAATCTGTCAATTAAGTCCAGCATTGAAAAAAAATTTTTTTTTTTTTTTTTAAATCTTTTTTTGCAAATTGTTGAGATACATTTTCACGGTCACATCTGTCCAAGGTTTTGATATTTTTATTTTGTTTTTGGAATTTTCAAGTCAAGGCTCGTGTTAGAGTTAATATACAAAAACATATAACAAGTCAGGAGATAAGAGGGGCGGGAGAGCGAAGCACAAAATAGTGGGGAACAAAGAAAATAGGATATCTCTGGAAGGGAGAAGGATGAGGTGGGGGACACGGGGGTAAACAAGATGGTACTATGGGGGACTTTCATGAAGGAAAACAGGGAATTTTAAGGAGGTGGGTTTGGGTTGGATTAACAGGGGTAGTAAAAATCAAAATTTGGATGTGGGAAGATATGAGATGGTGGTGAACAACTGTTTTGAATATCTGGTGAGAGGAGTGGGATTGAAGAGAGTGTGGGAGTTTGTTCCAGAAGCGGGAAAAAAGAGGAATGAAAGGGTGAAGGTGAGCAGCGATTCATGGTTTTGGCAGTTTCACCAGAAAGGGGTTTTGGTGGACCTTAAGCGCCCTGAGGAAATATAGTGGGGGACAGATCATAGACAGAGCGTGGGGGTGAGGGGGCAAGGTTGGAGAGGAGATGGAAGAAGACAGAAAGACCACCAACCTGCCTCCGGTGAGTGAGTTGGAGACCCAAGAACTTAGCTTCATCGTGGGGGATACCAATGATCTTAAAATCTTGGTTTCCACAGCGTGAAGTCGAGCCAGGTGTGAGGCAGGAACACCGCCCCAAAAAACGGAGCAGTACTCCATCAGACTGCAGATGGAAGCTTTATAAGTGGTTAGAAGCTCAGGTGTGCCAAGGAAGGACTTTGCGTGACGTAGAATGCCCAGTGGCCGACTGGCTTTGGAGGCCAGCTTGGAGATGTGGCTTTCGCAGGAAAGATCGTGGCAGACAGTGAGACCCAAAAGCTTGAATGACAGGACTTATTCAAGGGGATTATTGAGAAAATAGATGGGGGGGTTCCAGACATTCCTTTCAGAGAGACATGGTGAAGGTGTGAGATTTGTCAGGATTGAAGGAAATATTCCAAATGTTTGACCAGCTTGTGATTTTATCCAGGTCTGCAGAGAGCTAAGAGGCTGCTGCCTGCCAATCAGAGGGATGAGAGATGGTATGGCAAAGGGTAGAGTCATCAGCAAGAGATAGAGGATTTTGCAGGGAATCTGAGAGATCATTGATGAAAACCAGAAGAAGTACAGGGCCAAGAACGCACTGCCTCGAGGAATTCCAGTCTGGATGGGAAGTGGTGAGAGAATTTCATTAAGAGCCATGTGTTGACGGCGACAGTCGAGGAAGTCCATGAGCCGTGAGTGGAGATTGCCTAAGATACCATGAGAAGAGTTTTTTTTCCAAACTTTCTCAATTTGACTCAGTTTTACCATCAGGAGTTCATGATCTGTCCCACAGTCTACACCTGGAAAAGTATTGACAGGTTTCACAGCACTGCTCCATCTGTTATTGATAAGAATGTAATAAATCTGATTTCCATGTTGCCCATCAGGTGAAATCCATGTAAACTGTGCAGTTTACACTTGGGTTGTTTAAACCATCTGTTGGCAATTATGAGCCCTTTTCCACACCGAACTCCAGCATTCCTTCCTCCGACTCATTTTGGATATTAAGTCTGTGCTTTCTTGTAATCCCTGGTTGTCCTGCATCTCCAACTTTTGCATTCCAGTCTCCCACAATAATTAAAACATTCCTTTTATTTACCTGTTCTACTAGTTCCTGCAAATTTATCTAAAACTCCTTCACATTTTCTTCATCTGCTGTATAAGTTGAAGCATATATCTGAATGATTCACGATTGTTAAAATCTGATTCATCCAAGGACAGTCCAGGAGCTCACCTACGCAGAGATCAAGACCCCTTTGAAGGAACATTGCAACCTGTCTCCTTCAGTCATCCTGCGTTGGTTCAATTTCTGCATGGACTGACAGCAGCAAGGTCAGTCAATCGCAGACTTTGTTGCACACCTTAAGAAACTCACATCTGTGCGAGTTTGTGGATACGATTGATGGCATGCTCCGTGATTTTGTGGTTTGCATGTCCGATGACTGCACTCATAGACGCCAAGTTACTCGGACAAAACTGACTTTCCAAAATGCCAGAGACGCCTCCATTTCCACGGAAAGTGCTGAACGCAACGCTTCAAGCATCAGTGCGACTCGTTCGTCCGGCACCAGCCCTGCCGTGAACAGCTTAGATCATGATCAGCCACAATGTTGGAACAAGTCTACTCGTCAGAAGCCAGTGCAGTCTCGAATCCACAACAAATGTTTCTAATGCAACGGAAAACCCTCTCCAGAGATGTGGCGGTTCAAAGATGCAACCTGCCATTTTTGTTTGAAAACTGGCCAGATTGCTCCAGCTTGCATTACTCGCAAATTGAGGATAGAGAAAGTTGCTGACAAGAAAATTCATCATTTTATTGGTTGGAAAGAACCTGAGCTTGACCAGGTGACCTCTGTTTCCAATAACCCAGAATAGTATAACCTGTTTCATATTCATTCTCACAATAAGCGGGATTATATTCTTGCAACTGTTGTTGTCAACTTTCGACCATTACAAATGGAGATCAACACTGGTGTGGCTGTCTCGGTCATCAGCTGTGTTGCTTTCACCAACCTGTGGAGTGGAGCTGACTGGTCTGACCTGAAACCGACATCGTATGGACTCTCTACCTACACAGGTGAGAAGATTGTTCCCTGTGGAACCTATGCTGTCACGGTGGGCTATGATGATCAAAAGTTTCACTTACCACTTATCGTCATTCCTGGAAATGGGGCTTATTAGGCAGGAACTGGTTGGGCATAATTCAGCTGAGGTGGAAAACGGCTGCAAATACACTCAAAAATGTGCTGGGTACATATCTGGACGTCTTCAAGGATGAACTTGGAACTTTGAAAATATATATGGCAAAACTCATTGTTGACTGCAATGCTAATGCTATACCGTGGAACCCCGATGTTCGTGGATTCGACATTCGCGGACCCCGTGTATTCGCGGATTAGATAATGTAACCTGCTTCTACATTCATGATTCATATATTTTGTTCATATATTTTTTGTTTGTATGTTGTTTTTTTACACTTCAGGATTGGTCTCCGATATCCACCACTGCTGATATTAATTCAGTCTGGGAATTCTTCCACAGAAATCTGCACTCTCTTATGCACAGATTCATCCCACCTCATCTTCAATAATCTTACCCAACCTCCTGCTATTGGTACTCTGAATCCTGTGCTGAGGCAATTGCTTTAAAACAATTTGCATTCTCCTCCTGGAAGGCAAATCCAACCAAAGGCAACCTCGAATCATTCCACAAAGCCCACAAGTGTGTGTCTACTCTAAGGCGAGCCAGCAAACAGCATCTATCCAATCTCAAGAATGACCTGTCAAACTTGTCTCCCTCCTCTTAAACCTCGTAAGACCTTGTCAAGTCTCTCTCTCTGGTGTATGCTCCCCTTCCATCCCTTACTTCACTTCAAATGGCACCACAGCCGACTCCCCTTGTGAGAAAGCTGAGTGCATCAATTCTGTATTTGCTTGAAAATATTGTGGCCCGACCCCCTCCCTCTCTGTACCCTTTCTTCCCAGTCATACCCAACTGCTCCTGAATGATGTATCTTTTGCACCTCAAAAGATGGAAAAGTTTCTGGCAATCCTCGACTCTGACTCTGCAATTAGACTGGACGGCATCAGCTCACATATCCTAAAAACCTGCTCTGCTGTTCTTGTGCTTCCTTTTTCTGCCCTTTTTCACCCTGTCATTTACAATAGGTCATCTTACATCTGCTTGGAAATCAGCCTATATCACAGCATTACATAAAAAGGTGCAAAAACAGATCCCCAAAACTACGGACCAATTCGCTTACTTCCAATCATTGGCAAGGTCATGGAATCCATCATCGCAATTGACATAAAATCATTCCTTTTCTCCAACAGTCTCATCTTAGATCATCAATTCGGATTCAGACCTAGTCACTCTACCTTAGACATGCTGCTTCTACTCTCCCAACAATGGGTGGAGGCCCACAATATCAGACATCAGATCAAGGCCGTCTCTCTGGACATATCTCAAGCTCTTGATACAGTTTGGCATCCTGCCTTGCTCTGCAAACTGTCTGCCCTTGGAATGCAAGGCCAACTCCACTCTTAGATTACTGACTTATTCTACTCTCATAGCCAATGTGTGACTCTCAACGAAACCCTTTCATCTCCTCTCCCTGTCAAGGCTGAAGTCTAAGGATCTGATCAAATCGTCCAATGTTCTCGTTTTTCCCAGGGAAAAATCTCGTGCTGACACGTGAGTCCTGTTGATATGGAGTGGATAGTGTGTCATCTCATGGTGATGCCTGACGGTACTGAGAGACATGTTTCATTTGCTTCCAGAACGTTATCCCCAGTGGAGAATAACTATTCCCAACTTGACACGAAAAGATTGAGAACCACTTATTGGCATGCGCAAATTTAGTCAGCACCATCTCAGCCAAAATGTCATGATTCACACATATCACATGCCATTGATCAGTCTGTTCAGTCCGACTAAGGCAATGTCCGACACACGACCATCCAGGATTATGCGTTAGTCCCTGTTTCTTGCTGCTTATGACTACATGATGTGTTATAAGCCTGGTTCCTCTATCATAAATGCAGATGCTATGAGTCGATTACCTCTGCCAAAATTGGCCTGGATGGGTTTGAGAGTAGTGAAGTAGCGGCTGAACCCCGAATCCTATACAGGTTCCCCCCGATGACTTCATCTTTGCTCTTTACTTCTTCGGGTTCCTTCATGGTCTTCCGTTTGATTATAATGTTTGTCCCATATCCTGATGCTGTGTGGACTGTGCTTTCCCAACTGACGGACCTTTGGTAGCTTATACATGTTTGCTGCGTTTGAGCCTGGGAAGTAACTGCTGAAATCTATTTATTTGGGTTCTTCCTGACATCTTTGTCCTTTGTTTCTTTCATACTTTCTAATTTTTTTCACAATTCTCTTGATTCATTCTAATTCTTGCTTTTTATTCTCTTTCATTTCTTTTACTCTCTATTCCTCACTTTCGTTATCTGTCTCTCTGAGAAGTGAATTCTTGCAGAAAGTTTTCTGTAAGTCTCACTTGGCTTCACCTGGATAGGTTTGAGGGTTGTGGAGTAGCGACTGAAACCTTGAATCCTATCCAGGTTCCTCCTGATGATTCCATCGTTTCTCTTTACTTCTATGGGTTCCTTCTTGGTCTTCCGTTTGATTGATGATTCGCCGACACCAGGATCCATTATCACACTGATCGATCATCTGGAAGATTGTCCTGTTGACGCTGTCCAAATATGCACGCATACTTGACGAGACCCTGTTCTGTCAAGCATTGTCTCGGCTGTGCAGCATGGAAGGCATTTTCTACCTGAGTGTGACCTGGCTTTTCAAACTTTTTAGGTCCATAAAAAAACGAACTCTGTGTGGAAAATAGTTGCCTATTCTAAGGCTGTCATGTCGTCATCCCAGAAAATCTGTGTTCCAGGGTCATACATGAAATCCACGATTGTCTCCCCAGTATTGTGAAGATGAAATCATTCACTAGAAACTGTGTTGACAAAATCTTGATGCTGACATCGAACATCATACTTGACAGTGTTATCCCTGGCACCAAGTGCTACTGCTTTCCTGCAAATGGCCCAGGGAACCATGGCATCAAATTAATATCAATCGTGAGGGGCCTATTAAGGGCATCATGATTTTGATCAAGGATGTGCACACCAAATGGATTGATGCCTACGTGACGCATGGTCTTATGTCAGCTACCGCCATTGAAAAACTCAGGTGCTGTTTTGCCACTCATGGTTTGCCCAGAATTATCATGAGTGATAACGGTAAGTGTTTTTGTAGTTCCTAATTTGTCGATTTCACATGTTGGAACGGCATCAAAAATAAGTCCATCAGCCCACATCACCAGGCTTCAAATGGCTTCGGTGAACGTTCGGTGGGAATCATCAAATCCAGATTGCAGAACCTTCCCGATGAAAATTCAGAGGCAAAACTATCTTATCTCCTGTTCAAATACTGCATCACGTCACACTCAACAACCGGTGCAGATCTGCTCGAGTTGTTGATTAAATGACACCTGAGATTGATGCTTGACAACTTCAAAATGGACATGTTGTCAAACTTCTAACTAAATCAAAATTTGATGCATGAGAAGTTTTCCAACAGTCGCTGTATCAATATTGGAGACCCAGTGTTTGCCCACACTTTCGGTGTGGGTGAGACATGGTTTCACGGGTGACGTCAGAGAAGCCTCGTTCGCTGTCCGACTGTATGATTCACCTGCACGATGGTCACGGAATCCATCAACATCAGTACCATGTGACCTACCATCACTCTAAAGCCTGCAGCATTATCACAGCCAGAACAACAGTTTGACCCACCACAGCCAGAGATCACCATGATCACTCGAGTCGGCTCGAATGCTTCAAACTTCTGTGAATGCTCCGCCCATAGTGGAGACCGAAATGATCACCTCAGACTCTGTATCCACCATTCCACTGTGATGCTCAATGTCCAAGAGAAAAGCACCCTACCTGTTGACTTTTTGAAATTGTTGGTTTTTTTCTCAATGTTCTATCTTCACGTTGATATATATATATATATATATATATATATATATATATATATATATATATATATATATATATATATATATATATATATATATATATATATATATATATATATATATATATATATATATAGCAGTATAATCCCCATGTCTGCTTTTTGACCATAGCAGTCTACCCTAGGTCTGCTTACTGTTATTTGTTATTTTTACGTTCACGCATACAGAGGAAAAACACTCCCCATGTCTGCTTACCGAATAGGGCAGTCCACCCGAAGTCTATTGGCTGTTATTTACGCAAACATGTTGCTGCACGGACTATTGGTAATTTTGGACTTGAAGTGGAGGATGTCAAATATGGACATGCAAACATTCCCCGTTTTACCCCGACGCCATGACTGCTGGTATATTTCCATTTCCGGATCACTATCAAGGTCCCACAGCACGTTTGTGAAACTGTGTACCTTTTGAGTGAATAAATAGAGGACAATCAATCGTAATCTGTCGAGTTTGTCAAGATACATTACAGTGGTGTTCACTGGATGTCCTTTCAACCTCACTGATATTAACCTATCATTAACTGGGTTGTATCACAAAAAAATAAAATACACGGGCGTATTAAGACATGTGAACCACCATGCATATGCACAGCGTACAAGATCGAGATTTATGGAAGACTGAGGTGCACACAGGGTAAAAAACACTAAAATAAGCAATTTACTGAGTTTGGTGCAGTGGGACAACAGTTGACACTTAAGTGAGAGATTGAACGGAGAGGATAAGAAGAGAGACAGAAGGGGAGTAAACTTAAGTTTTACTTGGAAGTATGAGGTTTGGACTGGGCAGAGTCAGTGGTGTAAAAACGATTGTGGACAATGATGGGTGATATGAGATGGCTGTTCCACAAATCAGAGAAAAGAGGAGCAAAAGAGTTGAGGTGAGCAGTCAGCCAGGAGCTTGGGAGTTTAACCAAGAGAACATTGGAAGAACGTGTGTGTCCTCGAGTATCTGGAGAGGGTTTGGAGGGCTGTGAGAGAAGAGGGAGTTAGACTGGAGGAAATGCCTTTAAAAATAATAATAATAATAATAATAATAATAATAATAATAATAATAATAAAAATAACAGAGGCCACCGACCTTGGATTAAGGGAGATTCCAATCATGTTGAGAGGTTTGGATTACACAGACACCAGGAGAGACAAATGTGATGCTGAGATGCCAGTCCATAGGGGTGAGCAATGCTCCATTTTTGTACTTTTTAACCTAAATTCCAGAAAAATTGCATAAACATTTTGTCCTTCATGTTTATCTTGTATATTTTCTGGTTTAATGGGATGAGGCGATTTTTCAAATGTCTGATTATTTTATCGATCGGATTTCTGAGGTTTAACTGAGATAAAACCAGCTTTTCCACCATGAGGAAAAACACACGAACGCTCGAGTTTGTCAGTTCACGAATGTTTGTTGCACACGTAATGTCACGTGATTTTAACTAATCATGGGCAAGATTTGGCTGTCTCGTCAGAAATTGCTGGTAAATTCGCTGCTGCGGAACCCTCACCCCCACCCGCAATAGATTTATGAGTAAAGTGAAAATTTTGACAATGATCAGATGGAGTAATTGTTTTAGAATTTGCCTCGAGTTTCTTTCAATTAAATTGTCAAAAATACTATGTTAAGGCTATTCACCATGATTGTACAGAGAGAGCACACTTACCTTTGAGCGGTTTAGCCTGGATTCGATTCCCAACGCATCTATACCCTGCCAGATCGGTGTTTCATGGGCAGGGTGTTGCCTCATGAAGTGTGCTGACCCTCGAGTGCACTTAAGCTGTGTGTTTCCTACTTACTGGGGGATAGGCCTGTCAAAATGATGGGTGCACAAAACAACACAACACAGAGGATTACAATGCACAAAAGGTTATGGATTACCTCCGATTAATTACTTGCCATAAGGGAATGGGAAACAAGAATGGGTCGAATTGGGATACGAAAGATGAACGGGTCAAAACGTTTGCTTTTTTGCCTCGATTGCTCCCGAAATAATGAAAAAATAATGCGGCAATGTACAAGCATAGCCTTGTTTGCTTCCATTAAAAAAAAAAAAACGTGGGTGGTGTATAGGAACAGAACGCTGGTTTGATTGCTCGATGCTATGAAAAATAACGACTCTGGTTATGTAATGAAGCCAAAACATGATTATTGCTGATGTGCATATATAATACATCGTACTTATACAACTTGGATAGGTTTCATTCCACTGGGCCATTCAGGAATTATCCTATTGCCAGAAGGCTTGAATTGAAGCCTTGGGGCCTACACAAACGGTGTGCCTCCGAATGCCTGTGACGCCGATGGGCTGCCATCTTTCGACATTGGATGATGCCTTTAATAGTCACTTTTGGTCTTTTTCACACTGAAGAAAAAAACTTAGAGGGAAGTCATGGCGATTGTGAATACAACACTTCTGTTTGGAGCCATTTTACCTCAAGTCCCACGGAGCCTATTATTTAATTACATTGGGTGAGAATCCATTTTTCCGGAAAAAAAAATAATTCTGATTTCACTCTGGATTTCGACATAATTATTTCAGCCATGAGTTCTGATCATCAAATATGGAATCAGATTTAGAATATCAGCTTTTAAAGCCTGGGGAAAATGCCATGGTTAGCTACTTTAACACGGATATACACCTTAACACAGATTTCGCCCAGGGTGGAAACCTGCTTGGGGAGGGGTACAAATGAAGTCGCTACAACCTCCATCGTGTGACCCTTAGTCTTCCTGTCAAGTATGGTTGAGATTGGATAAGTAACGACCAAATGTATCATGGTCAGACAGACAGACGCCAAATTGCGTATTTTAGTATGACTAGCATTAACTGGTGGATGTTAAAGATCCCACAGTGCCTTTCTGGAAGAGTCAGCAAAGTATCACCGAATTCTGAACAAATTACAAATTCCTAACATAACCTTAGCATTCCTGCTGGAGAGACTTGGATTCACAAGCACAGGATTTTTTTAAAACTCCTGAAGATGCATCTTGTTCTGGAGTCTTACGAGGAGGAGGGCATGTCCATTTAGGAGATGTAATTAGATGATGTTCAATGTAATATTGCGATCTGTGTCGCTTATTGATTCTGCTTTTTTATTTAATTAATATTTTCTTTTGTAAACTTCTTTACAAAAGCAGATCCCAAACAATAAACACACAATTCCTTTTATAGAGTTCACCCTCATGTAAAACATGAGCTTAAGGACCCAGCATTGCCCAGAAAAATGCAATGAAATATGTTTTTAAGTATTTCCTGCATGACAAATTTGGGAATGTTGGCCTTATGGTTTCGCATGAATTACTGATCTTCACAAAACATATTACTCGATCACTCCCGGGTAAAAACCCAAGCAGTGAAAAAGCAACATACTTTCTTGAGGACTTAACATGGAGGTGTTAAAATAAATCTTTGGAAAGCAATTTTTTTAATAACAGGCACACGTGTTAACACTAATAATTCTATTAGTGTTGTTGACAACAAATCACTACAACCTCAACATGCGATCTTCACAAAACATATTAATCGATCATTTCTGGGAAAAAAAGAACCCAGACAGTATATAAGCATAAGACCCAATTGAGGCTTGAAGGCCACTTATCTGGTTTTAGCCCTCAAACTTCTGGATGAAAGGAGGTCATGCAAACTTTGGTTGCACTGGTTCCTGCAGGGTCTAGATGCATATATGAACAAACAAACAAACAAACTTTCTTCTTTATATATTACATTTAAAAGTAACATACCATGGCTTTGTGTGGCACTTTGCTGGCCTGCTGGAGGGAAAAGCATGGCCTGACTAATGGGCAGTGCTTGTGACCCTGGGGGAAGAGCAGAAGGTGTCGCCTGTAGAATGGGTGGCACCTTGTGATGCACAGACAGGAACTGAGCTTTATGTTTAAGATTAGCAAATATCACCCATCGCTTCGCTGACAGGAATAGTAAAAGGGGGGAGGAAGAGAGGAGAGAGAGGGCGTTGGGTGAGAGAGTGAGGAGGTGGAGGGGAAAGGAGAGAGGGGGTTGGGGAGTGAGGAGGGGTTGGAGAGCAAGGAGGGAGGGAGAGTGAGGATGGAAGTAGAGTGAGGAGGGGTGGGGAAGGGAAGGCAGCTTGAGGTGAGAGGAAGGGAAAGTAGATGTGTGGTGGACCGTTAATTACGATTCATACTGTCTCATCAAAATAATTCTGCATAGAATAACAATGAAGATGGAAACAAAATAATGTCTGAAATACATTTTTGACTGGTCATATAAAAATACCACACAGAGACAAACACCGCTCAGACATGTCCAGAGATAAACACAGTCCAGACACAAACACCATCCAGACACGTATGGAGATAACCACTGTCCAGAAATAACCACCTCCTCCTGCTTCTCCACCGATGCAGCACACAGCTGCAGGTAGCATCATTGACTGAGGGTGTGGCTGTGCTGCTGAAGCAATGTCCATATTACCAGTACACTGGTACTCATTTTGTTGACCTCAGAAGGATGATAGGCTAAGTCAACCCCACCTGGTGTTATTTCAAATGCTGACAGGGGCTCAACCTCAGGACCCTAAGATCCCAAGCCAGCCACTCTATCCATTAAGCCAACACCAGGCTTTCATAACCACCATCCGATACGTCCAGGGATGGGGACAGACAGAGATGGGGGAGGGAGGGGGGAGAGAGAGGGAGACAGAGACAGAGATGGTTGGGGTATGGGAACGTGAGTTAGCAGAGAATATGTTATGCTTTATGAACATCACACACACACACACACACACACACACACACACACACACACACACACACACACACACACACACACACACACACACACACACACACACACACACACACACACACACACACACACACACACACAATCATGGACATTAATATGGAGTTAGTCACCATTAATATGGAGTTGATTTCCCCTTTGCTGCTATAACAGCCTCCACTCTTCTGGGAAGGATTACCACTAGATGTTGGAAAATTGCTGCAAGGATTTGCTTTCATACAGCCACAAGAGCATTCATGAGGTCAGGTACTGATGGTATGGTAAGCAGTCGGTATTCCAATTCATCCCAAAGGTATTCGATTGGGTTAAGGTCAGGGCTCTGTGCAGACCAGTCAAGTTCTTCCACACCAATCTCGACAAACCATTTCTGTATGGACTTCATTTTGAGCACGGGGGCATTGTCTCGCTGAGACAGGAAAGGGCCTTCCCCAAACTGTTGCCACAAAGTTGGAAGTGCAGACTCGTCGGGAATGTCAATGTACACTGTAGTATTAAGATTTCCCTTCACTGGAACTAAGGGGCCTCACCCGAACCATGAAAAACAGCCCCAGACCATTATTCCTCCTCCAACAAACTTTACAGTTGGCACTAAGCATTCGGGCAGATAGCGTTCTCCTGGCATCTTCCAAACCCAGATTTGTCTGTCAGATTGCCAGATGGTGAAGTGTGATTCCACTGCTCCAGAGTCCAATGGCAGTGAGCTTTACACCACTCCAGCTAATGCTTGGCATTGCGCATGGTGATCTTAGGCTTGCGTGCGGATGCTCGGCCATGGAAACCCATTTTATGAAGCTGTCAACGAACAGTGCTTGTGCTGACGTTGCTTCCCGAGTCAGTTTGGAACTCGGTCGTGAGTTGCAACTGACGACAGACGATTTTTCCATGCTACGCGCTTCAGCACTTGGCGCTCCCATTCTGTGAGCTTGTGTGGCCTTCCACTTCACGGCTGAGCTGCTGTTGCTCCTAGACATTTCCGCTTCACAATAACAGCATTGACAGTTGACCAGGGCAGCTCTAGCAAGGCAGAAATTTGATGAACTGACTTGTTGGAAAGGTGGCATCCTATGATGGTGCCATGTTGAAAGTCACTGAGCTCTTCAGTATGGCTCATTCTCCTGCCAATGTTTGTCTATGGAGTTTGTATGGCTGTGTGCTTGATTTTATACACCTGTCAATAATGGGTGTGGCTGAAATAGCTGAATCCACTTTTGAGAAGGGGTGTCCGCATACTTTTGGCCAAGTAGTGTATATTATTGCTTGGCCAATCTCGGCAATTTTTCAGTGATGGGCTTATTGGAGTCAGTGTGATGACCGACTATCGTACGTACTGTGTACAACCCAAAAACTTTGAGCCGCTTTCACCCTTGTTTTGGGGGACTTTCAATGAACAAATTCAAAAAACAATGTTGCATTATGGATGTTTCAAAGAGATGTGCTGCCAATCATCGTATGACAGGTGGAAAAAATTTGGCTCTGTAATTTTGAAAACATGTTAATACAGCAAACGACTCAGAAATTAGATGCTATCAAATGTATTTTGCTTTGAAACTCACAAAGAGAAACATATAACCTTTGTAAATAAAATCAGTTCATATAAAATAACCAATCTACCCACATGTCCCTCTTTCTTGAAGCAAACTGTCGACTACATCACGATGAGGACATGAACTGTACCACTATCAACTGCAGGGTGCTCTGCAAGTGGTTTAAGCACTCAAGCAAGCACTCCAATTAAATGGGTGATAAGGAACGGCTGGCTTGGCAAGCTGATTGTTCATGGCAAAAAAAGTAAACATCACCGATTTCTTTACATTTTCAGATTTCACTCCAGATCGAGTTATTTAATCCACATAATCCAATCCTCAAAACTCAAATTATATTTCTATTTTAATATATACTTGAATTCATCATTGAGAGTAGATCGTGGACAATCGCATCATATAATGCATGAAATCACTCCAAGCTCCTAATTTGAAAACTACAGCACTTACAAAAGTGAGGTATACAGTGATTCATAGCTATGATGAGCAGGCATTTGATGATATCAGTGAGGAAAGTGGGAAAAAAAAAACATTTTGAATGCTTTATCGTGAAAAAACCGTTGCGGCCTGTTCCAACTCAAGACATTGTTGAGCAGGCCGAACAAAATGGTGAATTAAGTCACCAGTGCGGTAACCGATGTAGCCTGAAGACCCCATTGAGAGTGAGGTGTCTGAGGATGTACCTGATAAAGGATATAATTAAATAATGTCGTTAATTTTCTTCAAAAGGGGTGTTTTAATTAACCCAAACACCCAATTTTCACTTATGCACTCCCTTGGTGTGCACGCAAAGTTTCAGGCCACTAAGTTTCATGGTTTTGGAGTTGTGGAGGACACACACACACACACACACACACACACACACACACACACACACACACACACACACACACACACACACACACACACACACACTTATTATTATACATCGATCCATTTGAATTTTTCAATTATTTTGCACATTTGGAAAATATTTTATGCTCTTGTTTGAAATAAGCTTCTTTCTTTATTTACATCCTCATTCTTCTTCAACTGAGTGTCAGCATAGATACAAAAACAATGATCACCATGCTAAATTAGTTTCGTAATGAGGACCTGTCAAATTGACCTATTCGAGCTGAGAACACTGAGGAACTCTCGGTTAATAAATAAAAACACGACATTATGAGGTTGTAAGTATTCAGTCCAGTATTTGCACTTCAGATCGAATGACTCAGCCTCCGCTTGCCAGAGTTCGACTCGGTCAATGGTTTACAGGTCCAAATGTTTTACACAATTCACCATCCTGTGCTATGTCGTCACTTCTACACTTGATATGAGGTATAGTTTGTAAGGTCTTCATGGTATAGTTTGTAAGTTGGCATGCCGAAGCACTGCCAACACAAGGCAACTTTGATACAGAAACGTTGAGTATACACCCAATCCGTAGTAGCATAATGATGGTCTCCCTTCACAAAGAATCGTGTTGATTGTGAAGGAGACTCATTAGAAATGCCAACACGTATTAGCCTGAGAGCTGCTGGCCTAACGGAGGAAAATGCCGGAGATTATGCAAGTGGATCAGCAATCGATGCAGGCGGTACAGGACGCAACCTGCTCCCTGGAGCCCAAACCCTTCCATTTATTATTATTTTGTGAGGCCCAGCTCCTGGAGAGAGTGCAGTGCGCCGAATCTACGGCACAGAAAAGCCAATCAGGGGCATGGCAGATTTAAGGGTCGTTGAGCGTGACGGCGGGGCCTTGGAATATGCTGCCGAGACGTTCTTTATGAGGGGCATTGCAAATAAATAAGGTGGTAATCTTCGCGAAACACGGCTTAAACATCAAACGGAGAGCCAGTTATACATGACAAATCATAGGACTAAATACCGCGCAGGTGCTGCTTGGATATGGATGCCAACGGGGGTGGGTGATTGTATCGACCTCCTGGGGTCTGCAAAGCCCCTCATCCCCATGACTGGGCAATGGATGATGAACCGTGCTCGCTAATTTACCGAGGACTCAACACAACTGTGGGTCTTTAATATCTCTAACTCTCGGGCTCGACTGCAGGTATGGTGAGCAAATGTTCCATCATTTTGCAAACAGATGTCTGTGGAGACCTTTTGAGAGCCAGGCTGTGCATTCTGGCAATGTCCACGCAGAATTGGAAAGAGAATATCGAGAAGTGGTTCCATTCCATCTGCAAATTGTTCCAACGCATAAATGACACAATGATGCGTCATTCCGAAGAGCTTTATGACTTGTCGGGACTACTTCGTGGGAAAAGACCTTTCCGCTCAGAGTTTGAATTTTGATGAAAGTTGATGGATTCTCTAACTTATACATTTGTGCTTTCTCGATCTCAGCAGGTCTCCCACATCATCTCGAGTGAGGTGCTCTTAATCATACAGAGCCAGGTATCTCGATCAAACTCAGACATATTTGGAGGGTACTTACATATTTGGCCCTCCTGCCTCTGTGGTATCCCACAACTCATTTTTCATCTGTTTACTTATCCTCGACATTATTTATGAGATATCTCTCCATCCTTAAGTGCTTATAGCTTCTGAAATCTGAAAGGATTGGCCACATTAAAGCAGATAAGTTTAAGGATCTTGTTGAACATTCGTTGTATAGTTTTGTTGCTGAACATTTTGAGACACGTTGCTTCTGCAGATGACCTGAAGATCCTTGGTCACTGGCAAAAAATGAAATGCCAACAAAGGTCACAATAATGGAAGTAGGCCTGAGGAGATTCACAGCATGTGCAATTGTGGTATATCTTAACAGCTTTATTTCAGCAGTTATGTTAGCAGACGGCTCTCTTGTGTGAAGTTTCAAAGTTAGAATTGAAATGACCTCATTTTCATGATGACAAACAGCATTGGTGCTACGTGAATTTGTATTATGTTTGGCTGCACCATGCTCAGGTTATAGTTAGGGACCGTCGAAGTTTTTTTTTTTTATTTTTATTTTTTTTTGTATACCTTGGTCGAGGCTCATATGAGAGCTAACACACAACTCACAGCAAGGAGGCATGAGACAAGAGGGGCGGGAGTGGAAGGGACAAAACAGTGGGGAACAGACACATTAGGTGAACTGTGGAAGGGAGAGGGATGGGGATGGGACGGGGAACATGGCGAAGAGAAGATGGACATTTCAGGGACTTTCAGGAAGGAAAGCAGGAGAAATGAAGGAAGTGGGCTTGGGTGGATTATCGGGGGTAGAAAAGATCGAGGATTTGGATGGGGGAAGATAAGAGGTGGTGGTGAACAGCTGTTTTGAAAGCCTGGAGGGAAGAATGGGAAAGAATAGAGTGAGGAAGTTTATTCCAAAGGTGGGAAAAAAGAGGAATGAAAGAGTGAAGATGAGCAGTGATTCGTGATTTTGGTAGTTTTACCAGAAGGGGGTTGTTGGCAGACCTTGAGCGCCCTGTGGAAATGTGGTGGGGACAAATCGCAGAGAGAGCAGGGGGGCAAGGCTGGAGAGGAGTCGGTAGAAGACAGAAAGACCACCGACCAACCTGCGGTGATTGAGTGAGAGGCCCAAAGACTCAGCTTCATTGCGGGACATGCCGATGATCTTAAATGCCCTGGTTTCGACAGCGTGAAGCCGAGAAAGGTGGGAGGCAGGAGCACCAGCCCAGAGGGGAGAGCAGTACTCCATCAGGCTACGGACAAAAGCTTTGTAAGTGGTCAGGAGCTCAAGAGGGCCGAGGAAGGACTTAGCACGACGGAGGATTCCCAGTCGGCGACTGGCTTTTGAGGCGAGGTTGGAAATGTGACTTTATGTGGAAATGTGGAAATGTGGAAATGTGATATATATTTATATATATTTATATTTATATATATATATATATATATATATATATATATATATATATATATACACACACACACAGCCTGGTGTTGGCGCAGTGGTTAGGGCAGCGGCTTGGGATCCAAAAGGTCCTGAGTTCAAGCCCTGTTAGGCCACTGAATTAATACACCAGGGGGTTGACTCAGCCTGTCATCCTTCCGTGGTCGGCGAAATGAGTACCAGTGGACTGGGCCGGTGTATACCCCGGTTAAAATAGGTGTACCATATCCCTGTGTCGTAAGAGGCGACCAGGGTTGCGTCAGGAAGGGCATCCGGCGTAAAACATGTGCCAAATCACTATGCGGATCATATGGATGATCCGCTGTGGCGACCCCTAATGGGAGCAGCCGAAAGAAGAAGAAGAAGATATATATATATATATATATATATATATATATATATATATATATATATATATATATATATATATATATATATATATATATATATATATATATATATATATATATATATATACATATATATATATATATTGTTACGGCTGTGGAAATTCGCAATACACCATAAAGGGTCCGAAGATCAGTTATGACGATAAGTATGTGTGTAGTTAGATTTCCCCACCGTTGTTTAGAGGGAATTTCCGTGTTCACCGGGCTGCGATCCTTTGAGATAGCCGTTTTTCTTTTCTCTATCATTATTTTGGACCAATCATCCCCCAACAACCAAATCGCCACCACCAACAACGCTCCCAAACAACTACAACCCAAACACCACCACCTTCGCCACTTTACCTCCACAACTCCATCCCGCAAACATCGCTTCACCGCCATTCTCAAACGACGCCCGCCAACAACCAAACTACCACCACCTCCGCCTTTCTACTACACGTCGTGCAATGGGCTGTGAATGCGTTCCTTTCGCCTCAAAAAGTGGATCAGGAATGCTTCACGCCCCCTTTTCATCCCCTCAATGGCTGAGCATCGGGTGGTGTAGCCCTGCCTCCGAACCCGCTGTGATCCAGAAATTTGCATGTACGCCCCTCCCCCGGGCTATATAAGTGCGAGCACGACGCAGCTCGCAGAGCAGTCAAGTGGGAGCGACGGAGTGTTGGCAGAAAAGTCAAGTCTGGAGAGCGCAGAAGGGTGGCAGTCTGGAGGGTCTGGAGAGCGTGGAAAAGAGGGAGCAGTGGAGTGGCAGCAGCAGTGTCGGCTGGGCAGTCAAGTCTGCAGTGTCGGCGGGGCAGTCAAGTCGGGAGATGGAGCTCGAAGCCGATGTGGAAGGCAGACGGGGAGTACCGGAGAGAGCTCGCCGGCCACGCCAGAGGCATGAGGCCAGGCGCAGCTATGCTGACATCGTGGCTTGCCCGCCGTCGCGCCACGAGGGCACGAGTAAGACCCTTCGGTCTCGTGGACCTGGCCGCTCTTCCATGTTCCACGCACATTAGGTCCACGGGCCCAGTCTGACTCCCTTGTCCATGAAGGGGGTCTTTTTTTGCTTTTTCTTTGAATGCGTGTTGTGGCGCCGTGTCTTGTAAAGTAGAAACTGTTTAAGTGCATGACAGTAAACATTGCTTTTTCGGTTGTAACTCTTGCTTGTAAATTGCATTCTTACTGTATGGCTGTGAATACGTGCTTGCCTTGTCTGAGTGCGTAATAAATGAACTTGGCGAACTGTTCCCCGTTTCATTGCGTCCTTTCCCTTGTTTGAAAGTTCCGTCTTGCATCACGAAAGGAATTGGTAGAAGGGTGTAAGCACCCGGTAAATAATCACGTCCGTCGGGGCCGGCGATAACACCGCTCGGTTATCACTGAAGCACGGAACGGACCGCTTAAGCGGTTCGTGTCCGAGGCCGGACAGCGGCGACGTACGATCGCCCGGTTAACTACCCGCGCAGGTACTTAGGTAGATCGAGTTTGGTGAACAACCCAATCCTGCGCGGGTGGCCGATTGGCACGATTGTGGTGTGGTCGAAAGACCCACCCGTAACTAGCTCCTGGCGGTAGTTCCAAGGAGGGTCAAGACTGAATTGTCCGTTCCGGTGGGCGACGCGGTCGCAATTTGAGTTACGTGGCCGATCGCAAGCCGGGCGGACCGAAATTCGTTACAATATATATATATATATATATATATATATATATATATATATATATATATATATATATATATATGTATATAGATATAGGCATAAGGGTGGTCCAAAAACAGCAAAAATAAAAAAAAACAAATTCAGATGTTGTCTCCACAAGCCTTAAATTATTCCACTATGATTCAGTAACGTGCATAAAATGTTTTAAATTTATCGGAGGTGATTTAGAGGTCGCTCAATATGACGACTTTTAGTCTCATGAGTTGGTTAAATTAGGGTATGGTCAGGTACGATTACGGGTACTTCTGGATGTCCGAGGTGAAAATGGAGTGCATTTTCGAACTCTATGGGGTCGATTTACTTGAAGAAATGACTGCACCGACATTGAATTCACTACCATTTCGAAAATATGACCTAAAACAAGATTTATCATTACTGGAGTTGAGTAACTTATCCTACTCATTTCGATATTTTCTAATCTATAATTAATTTGTCGTCCCTCTCAACATTTCTTAGAGTAAATCGACCCCACTGAGTTCGAAAATGCAGTCCATTTTCACGGAGGAAGTTCAGAAGTGCACGGATTCGCATCTCACCATACCCTAATTTTTCAATCAATGGAATTACAAACTGTAAGAATATTTCGTCTCATGTACCAAATACCCCTATCATCTCTGCCACTATTGCTGTCTCCACTCCCGCCTGAACTTATTTCTAGCCGGCCCAACATCCAGTGTTTTAGATTCAATGATTCACGAAAAATATGTTCGTTATTTATTTAGTTATTACGATATTAAATTAGGGTATGGTGAGATACGAATCCGTACACTTCTGAACTTCCTCGGTGAAAATGGACTGCATTTTCGAACTCAGTGGGGTCGATTTACTCTAAGAAATGTTTAGACGGACAACAAATTAATTATAGATTAGAAAATATCAAAATGAGTAGGATTAGTCACTCAACTCCAGTAATAATAAATCTTGTTTTAGGTCATATTTTCGAAATGGAAGTGAATTCAATCTCGGTGCAGTCATTTCTTAGAGTAAATCGACCCCATAGAGTTTGAAAATGTACTCCATTTCCACCTTGGACATCCAGAAGTACCCGTAATCGTACCTGACCATACCCTAATTTATTCACGTCATGAGACTAAAAGTCGTCATATGGAGCGACCTCTAAATCACCTCAGATAAAGCTAAAAAAATTATTGCGTGTTATGGGATCATATTGGAATAATTTTAAGCTTGTGGAGCAACATTCTACTTTTTTGACTTTTTTGGACCACCCTAATATATATATATATATATATATATATATATATATATATATATATATATATATATATATTTACATACCTAAAAACATGCATATATATAAATATACATACATACACACATATATATATATATATATATATATATATATATATTTACATACCTAAAAACATGCATATATATAAATATACATACATACACACATATATATATATATATATATATATATATATATATATATATATATATATATATATATATATATATATATATATATATATATATGTGTTACAAATTTGGAATTCGATTGCACACAACGTACAGGTTCCTTTCGTCAGCGATGTCAATAAGTGCTTGTTCCCAAGATTGCTCACCTTCCATTGTTTAAATGTTCAGAAATCGATTAGATGCGCTGTGGATCGATTTAATAGTTAGGGAACGAACAATGGAGACGTCCCTCCCCCTCTTTTGCGAAGAGGAAGAAGAATCCTGCCGTCCCGTGACTCATGATGTCAACAACTCCTTCCCACCCGTGGCTGATCGGGGGATGGAGCACGAGGGCATGAGTCATGAGTCACTCCGGGAGCGGGGGAAGGATAAGAGGAGATCTTTTCTTTGTTCGTGTTCGGAAGTTGAGTAGTAAGCTTTTTACTTCGGCAGAGAGTAGTCGTTCAGCAGACAGTCGGGTCCTGCTTGGCTTGCTTTAGGATTGAGGCCTTCGGAAGCTTTTTGCTTTGGCTGGCTCAGTGAGCTTCGGCTGAGGCCTGGCTTGGGAGGAGGCTTTTTGGAGGCTTTTTGCTTTGGTGGTTCAGTGAGCTTCGGCTTCTGTTTGGCTCGGGAGAGCTTTTTGCTTCAAGCTGCCCTGTTTGGAAGAAAGTTAAGCCGGTCGCTCGGTTCGAGCTGCGAGTGGTGGCTTCTTCTTCTTCTTGGTTTGTGGAGCTCTTTGTTCTCCATTTTGGTTCCCGGCTTGGTGCGACTCATCGACCTCTTCTTGGAGGTGGTTCCTCGGGAAAGCGACGCATCGACGGGAAGGATCGGGGCCTCGTCTCACCAGCACGTGTTGAGAAGCACGGGAGGATTCGTGGGAGCTCGGGAAGGAGCACGGCGATTGGATCCAGCTCACTCTCGCTGGAGCCCGGGTCCAAACAACTTGAAGACCACACGAGGTGGAGAGGTCCGAGATAGGTTCTGGGTTTCAGCTCACCTGTCCTCCGAGCTGGAGCTCGTTATTAAAGACCTCTGCCACCATTTCTTGGGTGTGTGTGTGTGCGTACGTGTGTCTGTGGGCCCGTCTAATAAGTCGGAAATTGTTAAGTGCTTTGTGTGCTGTTAATGTTTGCATTGCATTTCGTATAGTCGGTCGTAGTTCTTTTGTCGTGCTTTTGTTGCTTGCATAATTGCATACGTGTTTTGCCTTGTTTAATTGCATACGTGCTTTATTATAATAAATGTCCTTGTGTGAATGTAAACCTGTTCATTGCGTCCTCTTCCCTTAATTGATCTGCCATCTTGCACTCAGAATATAGTTGGTTTTTAAATCGGCGGTAAAGTGATCGGGTCCAACGGGACTGCACGATAATACCCCGCTCGGTTATCCCAAAATGAAGCGAGCTGCTTAAGCCACTCGTTTTCCAGGCGGTCCCGTTGAGGTACAATCTCTCGGTAACCAACCCGCGCGAATAATTAGGAAAATCGAAGATTTGGCGATCAGACCCTGCAGCGCTTGGGTGGAGTGCGGACAAGGTTGTGGTGTGGTTACAAACACACCCGTGGCTGTTTTCCGGCGTTGATCCGGAAGGCCGCGACTGGATTGTCTGTTTGGTGGGAGAAGCGACCGCGATTGGTTCGACGCGGTCGCTCGCACGCCGACAGGCTGGAAATCGTCAACAATATATATATATATATATATATATATATATATATATATATATATATATATATATATATATATATATATATATATATATATATATATATCTTCTTCTTCTTCTTTCGGCTGCTCCCGTTAGGGGTCGCCACAGCGGATCATCCGTATGATCCGCATAGTGATTTGGCACATGTTTTACGCCGGATGCCCTTCCTGACGCAACCCTGGTCGCCTCTTACAACACAGGGATATGGTACACCTATTTTAATCGGGTATACACCGGCCCAGTACACTGGTACTCAATTCGCCGACCTCGGAAGGATGACAGGCTGAGTCAACCCCCTGGTGTATTAATTCAGTGGCCCAACGGGGCTTGAACTCGGGACCTTTTGGATCCTAAGCCGCTGCCCTAACCACTGCGCCAACACCAGGTGTATATATATATATATATATATATATATATATATATATATATATATATATATATATATATATATATATATATATATATATATATATATATATATATATATATATATATATATATATATATATATATATATATATATATATATATCCATCCATTAGGACCATACTCTGTGCAGAGCGTTGGTGCCGCCGAAGCAGTCTCCTTGGCTATTGGGAACAATCCTGGACGGGTCGCCACTCCGACACAGTATACCAGCATGCTGGCACTCATTTTGCCGACCTCGGAAGGATGACAGGCAGAGTCAACCCCACCTGGTGTTAATTCAACAGCTGAGCGGCATTTGAACTCAGGACCCTAGGATCCCAAGCCCACTACCTTAACCATTAAGCCAACACCAGGCATATATATATATATATATATATATATATATATATATATATATATATATATATATATATATATATATATATATATATATATATATACGAATTTGGAATTCGATTGCACACAACATACAGGTTCCTTTAGTCAGCTATGTCGATACGTGCTTGTTCCCGAGATAGCTCACCTTTCATTGTTTAAATGTTCAGAAATCGATTAGATGCGCTGCGGATCGATTTAATACTAAGGGAACGAACAATGGAGACATCCCTCCCCCTCTTCTGCGAAGAGGAAGAAGAACCCTGCCGTCCCGTGATTCATGATGTCAACAACTCCCTCCCACCCATGGTTGAGCGGGGGGATGGATCACGAGGGCATGAGTCACGCCGGGCACGGGGGAGGGGGCGGAGAAGGATAAGGACGAGATCATTTCTTTGTTCTTGAGTAGTAAGCTTTTTGCTTCGGCAGAGAGTAGTCGTTCAGCATTCCTTCGAGTCCTGTTTGGCTTGGGTTAGGGTTGAGGCCTTCGGAAGCTTTTTGCTTCGGCTGGCTCAGTGAGCTTCAGCTGAGGCCTGGCTCGGGAGGAGGCTTTTTGGAGGTTTTTGCTTTGGTGGTTCAGTGGGCCTTCGGCTTCTGCTTTGCTCGGTAGACTTCTTGGAGAGCTGCTTTGTTTGGGAGAGTTGAGCCGGTTGCTCGGCTTGAGCTGCGAGTGGTGGCTTCTTCTTCTTCTTGGTTCGTGGAGCTCTTTGTTCTCCATTTTAGTTCCCGGCTTGGTGCGACTCATCGGCCTCTTCTTGGAGGTGGTTCCTTGGGGGAAGCGGCGCATCGACGGGAAGGATCGGCGCATCGTCTCACCAGCACGTGTTGAGAAGTGCGGGAGGATTCACGGGAGATCGGGAAGGATCGCGGCGCACAGCGATTGGGTCCAGCTCTCTCTCGCTGGAGCCCGGGTCCGAACAACTTGAAGACCACACGAGGTGGAGAGGTTCGAGATAGGCTCTGGGTTTCAGCTCACCTGTCCTCTGAGCTGGAGCTCGTTATTAAAGGCCTCAGCCACCATTACTTGGGTGTGTGTGTGAGTGCGTACGTGTGTCCGTGAGCCCGTCTAATAAGTAGGAAATTGTTAAGTGCTTTGTGTGCTGTAAATCTTTGCATTGCATTTCGTATAGTCGGAATAGTTCTGCTCTTATGTGCTTCCCTCGTTCCCCATTATTATTAATAAATACGCCAATCGTTAAATGTTTCAGCTCGTCGCGTCGATTCTTTCATTGACTGAGCATTTCTTGTGTTGGGAGTTAGAATGTCGTTGGGTTGCCGTAAAAGGGGGACATTTGGACCGACGGTTCTCGGCGATTAAGCCACTCAAAATCGCGCACGGAACAGGCTCGCCTCGGCGGTTTGTTCCGTACGAGATCCGTCGAGGGTGGAATACCCCAGTAGTTGGATCACGTGGGTATTTAGGTACATTGAAGATTGGCAGTCGATCCTACCCCACATGATCTGCCGATTGGCGTATTTCGGTTCTTGTACAAGGACCCGTCGCTAGGAGTTATCCGGGTGGCGATCTATGTTCCAATCGATCGGTCGGGCCGACTCGACTTGCGGCTCCGTCAGAGCGGTCGGTTGGTGGCCGACGCACCGGCCCGTAACAAAATATATATATATATATATATATATATATATATATATATATATATATAATTTATTTATTTATATATATAATTTACTTATATATACAGTATATATAGATATATGTTCTGAAACGCAAAAGAAACTTACCACTTGTTTGAAATGTAATAAAATTGTAACAGTTCAAAATAAAACAAACCAACAATTGCTAATTGAAACATTGGCATTTTATTGATGACATGTCAAGTTTTTGACCAAGATACACCATCTCATAAGTTTGTTCTGCAGTACAGAACAGCACAGGGTGCAATGTCAGTCCCCTTTCAATAGCATGTGTGGCCACCATTGTTTTGGATACAGGCAGTGAGTGCATCGTCGGTGCATACTGCCTACCAGTCTTTGGATGGATTGCTGCTGGATTCTGTCCCACTCAGTCCTCAATGTCTGAGGCCATCTGACTTAGGACCATCTGCCTGTCCTGCCTTGCAGTGGTGACTCTTGGCCTCCCTGATCGAGGTCTGTCATCTGCAGAGTTGTGGAGGGTGTCTCTGTCCACCAGGGCCGATATCGTCTGGTGTGAACAGCCAAGACGACGTGCCACTCACGGTAGCTCAATCCGCCTTGCAGTATGCCCAAGGCACACAGCCGTTGATCCCTTGAAAATCGTGGCATGTTGATTGGAATGCCCATTTTGCACTGGCCTTTTTAAAGCCAATATCAACACATCACGTGCAGCTCATTAAAATCATCCCGTACCCCTTGGATAATCACTGACAGTCAAAACGGCTGTTCAACAGTTGTGTTATGAAGTGACCATTGAAGGTTCAAGTGACCATCCGTGACCATTTTTTCTGACAGTGAGGACACTATTGTCCACAAATAAGTTCACACATTTACTACACGCAGTGTTATTGTTCATATTTGAAGGTTTAAAAGGTGGCAAGTTTATTTTGCGTTTCAGTATATGTGTGTGTATATATATATATATATATATATATATATATATATATATATATATATATATATATATATATATATATATATATATATATATATATATACATTAGGGTGCTTCTAAAAAATGAAAGTTTTTTTTTTAATGCGCAGAACCCGCCATTCAGTGAGGTTCCTACTAGAAATCATTGTGTTAAAAATATTTTTTTTCTTGAGTCATGTTCTTGAACTTGCACAAGCGATGCAAAGTTGCACAAAGGGCATCAAAAACTGCCAAAAATGATTTTTTTCCTCTTTTCGCAGATCAATTAAAAGTTTATTTTGATATCATCTGAATTTACTGTTTTGAGGGTTTAATTAATATATTCGTATAATTAAATGCATAAAAATGATATTAAATATTGATGTGAAGAAATGAAAATCAGCTCATAAATTGCTAAATCGAAAAATAATGAAGTCCCAACTCAGTCCAAATTTCGGAAACGAAAAGTTTTCTTGTTGAAAGTTGCGCAATTGCACAGCAGTGAGCAGAGCCTTTCTTCATGCGTGCATGAATTAACGCGCAAGCTTGGCAAAAACTTGTAACTTTTCAATGTGTACTTTCCATTCTGTAACATTTCCCACTTAACCATGATGTTTTTATCTTTTTTTCAGACCAGAAATTTCTGCATATTTTGGGGGTAATGGCCTCCAGAACTAGATCGAAAAAGGCCATTTGGCTGATTGGATCCCCTAATCCAACACTTCCTGGCCAGAAGCTTCCTTCTAAGGCCGAAGTTCTCCGCTTTTTGATGTTCCTTCATTTGGAAATGAATGAGACCCTAACTGCAAGTGTGAATCAAACATCACTAGAGCTAATGAACATCTGGTCCACATAGGGGATTCCTACTAAGCACCTTCCTGATGTGGTAGTCCATGTGCGAAAATTACACACAACGTGGCAGGGTTTAAAGAAAAGCATCAATCGGAAGACTGCTACCAACATAGAGAAACAAGACAATTTCAAGGCCGACCTGGATGAGCTGTTTGACATAGCTCACGCTGATGCTATGAATCTTATAAAAATCGATGAGGACAAGGAGTTTCTTGCTTCTCAGCGTGAAAAGGGGCATCCAGGAAAGATCAGGAGTCTTGACTACAAGACTGCCAGGACTTCAGAGAAAATTATGAAACGTAAGGATGAAGAGAAAAAGAGGAAACAGAAGGCGCTTTTGGAGATGGCCGCAACTTCTGAAACAGCCAACCTCCAGTC
>NC_140963.1:81659996-81667496 GCF_056783735.1 Eptatretus burgeri | reverse complement strand
ACCTGATTTGAAAATCCTCTTCAAATTTCAAGTCAACGGGATGAAAATTGAGGATTTTAGAAAATCAACCTAATTTATTAACTTTTGGCCTATGTTGACCTTCTGACCTATTTTGACCTCAAAACGAATTGGTGGTTGAATTCAATGACAAAATATGCAAGTCCTTAAATTTCAAGTCAATCGGATGAAAATTGACAATTTTAGAAATGCAGCCTCTGTTGACCATTGGCTTATGTTGACCTCAAAAATAAAAGGTCATTTATTTCAGTAACCTTATGTGCAAATCCTCTTCAAATTTCAAGTCAATGGGATGAAAATTGATGATTTAAGAAATTCCACCTTCGCTGTTCACCTTTGGCCCATGTTGACCTTTTGGCCTATGTTGACCTCAAGAGTAATAGTTGGTTGAATTCAGTGATGTGATATGCAAATTATCTTCAAATTTCAAGTCAATCGGATGAAAATTAAGGATTTTAGAAATTTGAAAATGTTGACCTATGGCTTATGATAACCGTTCGACCTCAAAAATAAATAGTATTCTGTTAGACCACAAACGCCACTATTTGGTGAAGTTTCGTGAAGATTGGTTTAAAATTGTGACCTGTCGGCGATTTAAAGGTGAGCGGACAGACAAACAAATGAAAGCGATCAATATACTACTTATCAATTTTAATTTTTTTTTTGCCAAGTAATAATGCACAAGACCAACCAATATACAGCACTTGAAAAATCTTCGATTTTTGCAAGTAACAAGAAGGCATCAGGCGGTAACCTGACAGGTATGACGATAATCATGCAAATGACGTCACTGCCACCATGACCTTTGAACATGGTTGCAATTTTATAACTGTTTCTTGAAGCATTTCCGAGTTATCTTTTTTTGTTCCGAAAAAAACTCCTATATTGTAACATGGGTGACTTCGTTGCCATAGAAACGACATGATACTCAATGGATTTCCGCCATTTTGGAAATGCGTCATCTGTCCCCCAGTACCGACAAATCTTGCGTTTTTACAACGATCGGATTGTCATACCGATCAGAATTTCTCGGTAATGTTTTCCAACACATTTGTATTAAGTTTGACATCAAGTAGCACAAACACTTTTGGTCGTGTCTGTTTTTATGCAAATGACGTCACTGTTACCTTGACCTTTGACATATATAAATCATAAAACATTGACAGCCTCACTTTTGTCCTTTGGAATCCTCTGGTAAAGTTTGATGAAAACTGTTGAAAACGTTTGCTCGTTATCACACTTGGACAAAAACAAATGAGACAGACGGAAATTTGATGAAAATTGTCAATTTTTGTCGTAACAGACAGACACACAGATGGATGTAAGCACAACCTTCATCCACCTTTGGTGGTGGAAGTTATTTAAAGTTGTTTCCATGTATTTGTCATGGGGTTTGAGTATAAACCCCTTGTGCTGTTCATCCATCTGTTCCGTCGTTCCACCCGTGCCGCCAATGCCGCTCACGATAATCTGTGAGGATCATGTGTCCGCCTCCGAAGGAAAACTGCTCGGCGATCCGGGCCTGGTCAGTGTTAACCGCCCGTCCAGCACAATTGGGTCGGAGGATTAAGCTTAACCGCCAGACCCGCGACAGTATGCATGTACACGTGCATATGTCTGAGCGTTGTAGAATAGAAAACGGTTGAGCCAATCACAGTCAAATTTTCTATTCTTACTCGTGATAGCCAGGGTCAGGTCATGGACACAAAACACCTCCACACACACCCTCCCCCCTCCCCCCTCTTCACCGTGAGAATGGGGAGATGTTATTTTTCACCTGTACATGTGGAGTGGTGCATGTGGTTTAACCACTGATCCCTGCCTGTGGAAGGGAGTTATTTATTTATTCATATGCATCCTGTGGCTGCTTGCTGATGGGATCTAAAAATTTCTCTGGTTCTCTGGAGGCGTGAATAAGGGGATTTTCATTGCATTGTTGATGCAATGCCCCTGCTCCCACTAATTTGGTACTCATTTTGCTGACCTCAGAAGGATGACAGGCTGAGTCAACCCACCTGGTGTTAATTCAACAGAAAAAAACAGGGGCTTCAACTGCATACTTTTTAAGAGCTTAAGCCAGCCCCCTTAACCGTTAAGCCAACATTATGTTTCGGGAGTGGGTATTACCACCATATTTCACTCCCGGAGGGAGAGGCTATTACTCGTGTTGCAAAATATTATTTTGAGAGTGCACAATTTCTCCCTTCAAATGGCATGACACAGGCCTATGGATCGTCCTTCAGGTGACACTGTTGCAACATTTTAGAATGTCATTATCTAGATTCACCATGTAAGCTCTCAAAATGCAAATAAATCACCCAAAAATATTATATTTGCATTGTTGTCCACCATTTTCTGACACAAAAGATGGCCGCATATTGTTGCTGGGGCCAACGATAACATAATGCAATACCTCTATCCCTAAGGTGGATACCCGATTCCACACTCGTCCTTGAGATGTCCAGGGTTCAATTTGCTATGTGACTGACTATAAACTGTTCGACTGGTGTTTTGCAGCCAATGAAATGCATCAAGAAGTGTGTCATCCCTTGGATGAGATATTGAGCAGGGGTCCCATATGCTCGTATTAATTTGTGGATGTTAAAGACCCCACCTGTGCCTTTGGAGGAATAGTGAGGTCCGTTAGATCGCTATTAACATAATAATGTGCACTTCTGGATATAAGCACCAAACTTGGCAGGTGGTGAGATATGATCATAATAAATAAATCGAGAAGGGGAGCCAATCGAATAATTGTCATTTTCCAAGATGGCCACCAAACTCACTTTCGAACCATCATAACTCACACAAATGAATGAAAATCATATTTCTGATTCGGTCAAACCCCACTAAATGGAGCTCGAGGATTCCGAATATGACACTGAAACTGACCTCAGATGACCCCTTGGCCGCCATTTTCCAAGATGTCCGCCAAACTCGCCATATCAGGACGTGAGGCGACATTCAAAATCTGACAACGATATAATGGAGAGATTATAGTAGCGTTACAGAACATGTCTTTCCGCGTAAATAGGCACCAAAAATTTGAAAATCGGTTGATAAATGGGCAAGTTACAGTAATTTGTGTACTGTATCCACAAGAAGTAATTTAATTGAAATGCTATTCTGTTGACTCAATTCCTATGAAATCCTTCCACAGTTCAAATTTTCCATAACCACACTGCCCCCATGGGTACATGCAGTTTACTAATCATCCACTAATGGCCTTTTAAAATCAGTAAAATTTATGAGTCTGGATTATATCATCACTTGGGAAATCACTTTTTTATTTTCCTATTTTTATCCCCCCCCCCCCCCCCGAGGGAGGGAGCGGGATATTGTAATCAGCCGGTTTGTTACTTACGAAATCTAAAGATTTTGTAAGTATATTGATGACTTCCGTCCTCTGTTTGTGTGTGTGTGTGTGTGTGTGTGTGTGTGTGTGTGTGTGTGTGTGTGTGTGTGTGTGTGTGTGTGTGTGTGTGTGTTTGTGTGATTGTTTGTAGGCACGATAACTCGAGAATGGAAGGAGCTACCAATGTCAAATTACACCACATGATTCAGGAGGGTGATAGCTAGCGCTGATTAGATTTTGGTCAAAATCGGTCAAAGGTTAAGGTCCCAGTGAGGTCAAACATTCGATTTTTGATGGTTTGGTACAGAATCATCATAGAAACTTCTGGTTTGCGTCACTACCTTCTCTCGAGACAGCTTTTATTAGACAAAGTCAGAGGTCAAGTTGACGATTTCGTAAGTACCAGTCTATGACTGCTTGTTTGTCTGTCTGTCTGTTAGCAACTTTACGGCAAAACGGCTTTAGCAAACTCTATCAAATTTAATCCACAGGTGGGCAATGAACCTTGGACGACCCCATTAACTTTTGGGTCCAATTGGATCAAAGGTCAAGGTCACAAAAAGATCAAAATCGTTTTTCGCTCATAACTTCGTCAAAAATGATCTGATTTACTTCAAACTAAGCTTATAGTGAACCTTATTCTATTTGTCACTTATAATCCTGCCCATTCCTATAATGAAAAATGCATATGTGTGAAGATCAGTATGGTCTGAAGTTTTGGGGGTCATGGTCATCGGTCAAAATTACAAATTTTCCATTATAATCAAAAAAGGTTAGGAATATGCATGTTTACTATGGAAGACATATATCAAGTCCTTTATTGGCTTTCATTTGACACCATGACCTTTGACCTTATGTGGCCTTGAAAGGTCAAAATCATTTTACGGTCATAACTTCTCAAAAATGGTTTAATTGACTTCAAATTCAGACTAAAATATTCCTTATTCTATTCCTTATAATCAACGTTCAGGTTAAGGATGTATCAAATTTAAATTTGATCCCCAAAATAACTTTATGCTTTAAATGGGTGGGATTTGTTGTGCCTGGCACCACTTGTTTATTTTATTTTCATTTTTCTCCTTTGTATTCTCTTATTACCATAAAAAAAAAAACATGAAATGAACTAATTTTGCATTTAACACACTAACCAAACATTTTTGGTTCACTCGGAATTTACGCATTTAAGTAAATCCTTCCATATAAAACAGGTTCCTTTGTGATATGAAGGATACCTTTTCTGGGAAATTGCCACAAAATATTTTTCATGAAAATTCCAAATAGACAATGTGTCCAAAAACGAGGTCAAACACATTTTCAAGCCCATACACAAAAGTAGGCACCCAAAACAGTGGACTTCAATTTAATGTGACTACTGTCATTGAATGAGACAAAAAGTCAAAAATCATACCTCAAAACTGGTCAAAATATACCGATTTTAAATGCGATTTGAAAATTTACCTGAGATAAGCCTAATGTACAATATTCACTGTACATTTAGAGGCTCTGGGATCTATGACAAGAACGGAATTGGAGAAACCTACTCACTCACTACTTTGTACAAGGACATTTGGCACACAGTGAGTGGCGTGCACTTCACCGAGGCTTTCACGCATTTGCAGTGTCGACACTCAGTTCTACACGCGCACCGGATCAGTTCACGGCAGGCCTTGGATACAGTGAGCTTTGTTATCCAGAAGGGGTTGCCACAAATCTCCAGCCTTTGTCCAACAGTACCTTCATACATTGATCGAATATCAACAAGACATTCTTGCCATCAGACTGTTCAGTGCAGTCAGGAAAGTGTTCCAGGATCCGTTCCTTAAGTCTGGTTCGGTGGACGTACGTTGAAATACTTTGGTTGCTCAGATGAGTCGTTTACAGGCTATGTAATTCTGACAACTTGAATATTTCAGTACCGGACGCTGATGAGGTGTGTGTATATATATATATATATATATATATATATATATATATATATATATATATATATATATATATATATATATATATATATATATATATATATATATATATATATGTGATCTATTAGCTCGATGAACGCTGCACTTTCACCCATGCACTGGTCAATGTCCACGGTGGGAGGTTTCTTCCTTAGATGTGACCGGTACCGTTTATTGAGGTTTACCAGGCAGGCATTGTGGTACTTCCAGTACATTGCTATTAAATCCCCTCCTCTGGACAGTCTGCTGAGCAAACTATCATCTATCGTCATTCTCACTCTCCTGTCCGCCTCCATTGCACTGAAATTACTCAGTGTTCCACCGCTCAAGTAGAAAAAGCAGACATCTGTTGCAATGCACTGGCGTTTAGGCCTGCTTAGTTCTGGATCACCAGTTGCACACCATGTCGCTGGTCTCTTGTGCGGCCTGTTTCGTTCCCTGTCCAGCTTGGTGTTGTTGAACTTGAGGTCGCACGTTTTGTGCCACGATGCTCCATTCTCGACGAAGGCAGACAGATCATCGAGGTCGAATCTAACATTGCAGGGCAAGCATTGCAGTTTCCTGAACTCGCCAACATTTTGGAGGAAATTCAATTCTATGGGTGCGAGACTTGGACTCTGACCAAGGATCTGAGACGGAGACTTAATTCCTTTGGTACCAGGTCTCTTAGGAAAATCCTTGGCTATCGCTGGTCGGATTTTGTGTCCAACGAGCGGTTGCTGAGAGAGACTCGGATGAGATTTGTTACCTGCATAGTCCGTGAGCGTCAGTTGCGGCTGTATGGACATGTGGCTCGTTTTCCTGACTCTGATCCTGCTCACCAGATTCTCTCAGCAAGGGAGTCTCATGAGTGGAGGAGGCCAGTGGGCCGACCACGTGCCTCATGGTTGCAACAGGTTGACCATCATCTCAAGGAGATGGGGATGGGCCTGGCATCTGCCTGGGGGATGGCCCGACGGAGGCCCCTGGAGTACCGGCGGAAAGTGGACGCAGCGACGCGCTGTTCTGGCACATGCTCCCATACCTGACCTGACCTGTGATGAATCTTCCTCCATAACAGGATCAATATCGAATCCAAATCGTCGAAAATCATTTGGTTGCATTCAAATCCCGCCGAAAAACAAACTTTTGACCTCCATTTTGTTCGAGAAAGTGAGATTCCTCTATTGAAATCTGAAGCATTTTTAGGGTGTGCCCCATTCCTCCACTACAAAAAGGAGAGAACCCCACCCATAATTTACGATGATATTAATTTAAAAATAAGACATTTTTTTCGATTGGCTCCCCTTCTAGATTTATTTATTATGATCATATCTAACCACCTGCCAAGTTTGGTGCTTATATCCGGAAGTGCAACATAAAATTATTAACAGACACCACTAGAAGAGATTTCGAGTGTATCGATCACCTTGCCCTGGAAGCTGCGTCAGCAGTGCCTGACATCCTGAAAAAGGGTATGGGATTCATCCAATGAATGCATCGAGTTGCCAACTTGACTTTCTTAGTGAGTGGAATGCCTCCACATCTGTCATCATGACTTTGTCTACACTATTTTACAATTGTATTGAATGTCCAAAAGAGCGTTGGTAAGTCCTTCACTTTATGGATTGCTCAAAGTACACTCTGCTTATGTTCACAGCATTTGTGCTTCTTGTACATGAGTATTTTGCCTCGAACGGTCTTGATAAAATCACAAGGACAAGAGATGGGAAAAATGATCATTATGATCGTTATATGGACAAGCCCCTGCTCCTCACAAGCCCTGTACCCCTCCCCTCCACATCTGTATGCAAAACATATGCAATAGCCTGAACATCCCATTTGTCACGAAGCCGGCCTTACGAACCAAGCACACTGCAATCCTGTTGCAAGAATAACTGAGCAGCAATATGTATTACGGTTATTAAGTGCAATATAGCAAATGGACTAATCCCATGGAGGTGATAGACTCAAAATTTAATGCAGGAAAGAAACGGACAAGGAACCAGAAGAAGTACCGTGATGTAAACAACAAAGTTGAAATGCAATCTAACGAACCATTTTAATTTACTCTACACAGTAAACCATGCCTCAGACAATCAATATGTTCAAGGAAGTGAGTACTGCCTGAAATCCTTTGCTTGGAAGTAGACACAATGTGTACACACTGATGACAAAATGAGGAAA
>NC_140963.1:81539996-81654996 GCF_056783735.1 Eptatretus burgeri | reverse complement strand
GTTAGTTTGTTAGTTTGTTTGTTTGTAGGCACGATAACTCGAGAACAGAAGAAGCTACCAATGTCAAATTACACCACGTGATTCAGGAGGGTGGTGGCTAGCGCTGATTAGATTTTGGTCAAAATCGGTCAAAGGTCAAGGTCACAGTGAGGTCAAACATCCAAAACATTCGATTTTTGATGGTTTGGTACAGAATCATCGTAGAAACTTCTGGTTTGCGTCACTACCTTCTCGAGAGACAGCTTTTAATAGACAAGGTCAGAGGTCAAGTTGACGATTTCGTAAGTACCAGTCTATCACTGCTTGTTTGTTTGTTTGTTTGTAGGCAAGATAACTCGAGAATGGAAGAAGCTACCAATGTCAAATTACACCACGTGATTCAGGAGGGTGATGGCTGGTGCTGATTAGATTTTGGTCAAAATCGATCAAAGGTCAAGGTCACAGTGAGGTCAAACATCCAAAACATGATAACTCGAGAATGGAAGAAGCTTCCAATGTCAAATTACATCACGTGATTCAGGAGGGTGATGGCTAGCGCTGATTATATTTTGTTCAAAATCGGTCAAAGGTCAAGGTCACAGTGAGGTCAAACATTCGATTTTTGATGGTTTGGTACAGAATCATCGTAGAAATTTCTGGTTTGCATCGCTACCTTCCTGGAGACAGCTTTTATTAGACAAGGTCAGAGGTCAAGTTGACGATTTCGTAAGTACCAGTCTATCACTGCTTGTTTGTTTGTTTGTTTGTTTGTTTGTAGGCAAGATAACTCGAGAACGGAAGAAGCTACCAATGTCAAATTACACCACGTGATTCAGGAGGGTGATGCCTGGTGCTGATTAGATTTTGGTCAAAATCGGTCAAAGGTCAAGGTCACAGTGAGGTCAAACATCCAAAACATGATAACTCGAGAATGGAAGAAGCTTCCAATGTCAAATTACACCAGGTGATTCAGGACGGTGATGGCTAGCGCTGATTATATTTTGTTCAAAATCGGTCAAAGGTCAAGGTCACAGTGAGGTCAAACATTCGATTTTTGATGGTTTGGTACAGAATCATCGTAGAAACTTCTGGTTTGCGTCGCTACCTTCTCGAGAGACAGATTTTATTAGACAAGGTCAGAGGTCAAGTTGACGATTTCGTAAGTACCAGTCCATGACTGCTTGTTTGTTTTGTTTATTTAATTATTTGTAAAATATTTTCATTTTTTAATTCTGTTGCTGTTTTTACCATTCGATCATTAGTTGAATACATGATCTTTTAACAGATTATGGGAACTGTTGGAAATCAGGTGGTTTCATGGAACTAGTTTTCCGAGTGCATTCAGGTATTCAGTTACTACATGTGCACGAGGTGGAAGCACCACATCTTTTTTTTTTTTAACCATACATTAAAGAGGGATGAGACTAGGGTTATAAAGAGCACTTCATCTCATGTGCAAATAATGATCCCGAGATAAATCAGCTGGCGATGAAAATTCATGGTGTAAAGTGATCTTTTTTTTTTTCAGTTATCAACTGAGTAAAATTGTAATGGTGGACTGAATGAGGCATTGCATCTTTTCTAATTTGTGCCCTATTTAATACAAGTTCAAATTCTCCACATCACTGTCCAATATCATTCACACCGATTATTTATTTAAATATACACACTCTTTTTTTGGTATTCATAGTCAAGGCTTGTGGAAGAACTAGAGCACAAAATGGATCAGTACGAAATAGAACAAAAAGAACAGCAGAAAGTGAGAGGGTCAGGTCAGGTCAGGTATGGGAGTATACGACAGAGCAGCGCGTCACTGCATCCACTTTCTGTGGTACTCCAAGGGCCTCCATCTGGCCATCCACCAGTCAGATGCCTGACCCATCCCCATCTCCTTGAGATGTTGATCAACCTACTGTAACCACGAGGCACGTGGTCAGCCCGTTGACCTCCTCCACTCATGAGGCTCCCTCGCTGAGAGAATCTGGTGAACAACATCAGCGTCAGGAAAATGAGCCACATGTCCATACCACCGCAGCTGATGCTCACGGACTAGGGGAGGTAACAAATCTCATTTGAGTCTCCCTCAGCAACCGCTCGTTGGACACAAAGTCTGACCACCAATAGCCAAGGATTCTTCAAAGAGACCTGGTACCAAAGGAATGAAGTCTCCATCTCAGATCCCTGGTCAGAGTTCAAGTCTCACATCCATAGAGCAAGAATGTAAGCACCAAGGACCTGAAGACTCGGATTTTCGTCCTCCCGCACAGGTACCGGCAGCACCACTCCCCATGATCCAGTAAATCCATGACTCCCCAGGCCCGACCCAGACATCTGTTGGCCTTTGCCTCAAAGCCAGCAGAGACATGAATATCACTGCTAAGGTAAGTGAACCTCTCCGTGACCTCAGCATCCTCGCTACAAAAAGATAGACAGGATAGCAGCATCCAATATGTCATTGAAAGTCTCGATCTTAGTTTTGACCCAGGAAACCTGTAATCCCAGCGGCTCTGACTCCTCATTCAGCACCTCGAGGGCCCCTAAAAGGATATCCAGATTCTCCGCAAAGATGACTGCGTCATCTGCAAAATCAAGGTCAGACATCTTGACATTCCCAAACGATGCACCACAACTTGATCTCTCTGACATCCTCCCCAGAATCCAGTTCATACAAGTGCTAAAAAGTGTGGGGGCCAGTACACACCCCTGACGAACTCCACTAACACCTGGAAATAAGTCAGAGATGGTATCACCACATCTCACAGCACTCTTCGTACCAGAGTATAGTTCAGACATCAGATTGATCAGTTTTGGTGGCACCCCACGAAGACCAACAATCCTCCAGAGGGCATCCCGATTCAATGAATCAAATGCTTTACAGAGATCAACATAGGCTGCAAGCAGCCGCTGCCGAAATTCTCGTCTGTGTTCAGTGAGGACCTGAAGAGCAAGGATACTGTCAATCGTTGACCTGTTTGGTGTACAACCTGACTGCTCTGGACACTGGTGTGCAAGCAGATGGTGGTGAACCCTATCAATAACTTTCCGAGCAAAGACCTTGCCCCGCACTGAGAGCAGCATCACCCCTCGGTAGTTGTTGCAGTCTTGGTGATCACCCTTCCCTTTCTCGAGAGGGACAACAAGGCCCCTCTTCCAGTTAATTGGGATAATGCCTGTTTTCCAGGCAGAGCACAGAACTGCATGCAATGACATGAGTATAGTATTTCCACCAGCCTTAAGAAGTTCAGCATGGATGCCACAGATCCCAAGAGCTTTACCCCATTTTAACCGGTTCACCGCAGCCTGTGTTTCCACAAGTGAAGGTGGATCACAGTTGATTGCAGGGTCAGCAATAGGGATACTAACACCCCTGACATCCAACTTGACAGCTGGTGGATCAGACTGGTACAGCCGCTAAAATTTACCAGCCCAGCGGAAGTTCAGCATGGATGCCACAGATCCCAGGAGCTTTACCCCATTTTAACTGGTTCACCGCAGCCTGTTTCCACAAGTGAAGGTGGATCACAGTTGATTGGGGGGTCAGCAATAGGGATACTAACACCCCTAACATCCAACTCGACAGCTGGTGGATCAGACTGGTACAGCCGCTCAAAGTAACCAGTCCAGCGGGCCTTTACTTTGGACTTCTCTGTCAAGAGCCCACCAACCTCCACTCTCACTGCAGTACACCGAGGGATTGGCTTGGATGAACGCAATGCACGAATTCCCCTGTAAGCAGTATGAGAATCACTTGACCACAGGTGATGCTCGACCCCCTCACAGATTCCTCACACATAGGTTTCTTTGTTCACCCTCAGTGCATGTACAATTTTACACCTCAGCTCTGTTCCACCATTCAGCCTGGCCCTGCGACTCTGGTCAATGGTATCCAGTGTCCCTTGAGAGACAAAATTCTTCTTCGTCCGACAGTGAGTTTGAAGACATCCACCAGCAACATCATTTCAGAGCCAGCTCCACATCTCTGAAGTTCAGTGAAGTGCCTCTTCCTATTTCTGAAGGTACTATTGTTTGCGACCGATCATTGGCATTTCTCGTCCTTACATTTCTGCTGAGCTCAGACGCATCACATATGATCCTTTGTTCAATAAACAGTATCTGACTCTGGTATCAGTCATGTAGCACCTTGTGACTCACGTTTTTTCTGGTTTGGAATGAACCAGGATGTGCAAAACTGGTCCAGAGCCTGTCCACGGTGTCAATGAGCAAAAATGCATCATCACATGGTGAAACCATTTTTTGGTACCTTTGCATCTTCTGATGCCAGTTTTGATCACGTGCACATTGATTGTCATTCCTCTTCCACCATCTGGTGGTAACACATCTACTCATGTGCGTTGACCGTTTTACTCGGTGGACGGAAGCTCTTCCACTACCTGACATAGTGGCAGAGACGAGCCAAAGCCTTCGTTTCCAGATGGGTTGCCGTGATTGGTGCCACATATAATATCACCACTGACAGATGGTGACTGTTTGAGTCAACACTTCAAAATGTAAACGGGGTTTGTGAAACGGTTCCATTGACAACTTAAGTCCTCACTCAGAGCAGAGGCAGACACACATCACTGGATGGAAAACCTATCAGTAGTGCTTTTAGGCATTCGTGCCACGGTGAAAACTGATCTGGGTTGCAGCGCAGCCGAGTTAGTTTTTGGATCAACACTTGGCCTTCCTGGGCAATTCGTTGCCCCGACTAACATTCACACCAGTTTGGACCCGAGCAATTATGTAGACAAACTGCGAAGGACAATGAGGGAGTTACATCACACCTCCTCAGGAGTTCAGCATTGTTCTCGACATCTGCACAAATATATTTTGGCTTGTACCCATGTTTTTGTATGTGATGACTCTGTTAAGGCTTCTCTGCAACCTCCCGACCACAACCCCTTTCGAGTCATTACCAAGAAGGACAAGTACTTCATCCAAAATTTCAATGGGAAGAACAAAACGGTCAGCTCAGACAGACTCAAGGTCGCTTACATGGATAAAGAGTCTGATACAACTCATCCTACTGCTATAGCAGAACAAACTCCAGCTACATCTACTCCCACTGTTCCCATGAGCCAACACACAACAGCACCGAGTTCAGCCTAATCAACATCTGCATCAATCTCTTTTCCGCCGACAACCACATCAGACGTGAGGAAAACTAGTTCCGGCAGACATGCCCATTGGCCTAAGAGATTTGTAAAGGTATTTAATTTTGGCTGAAGTCTCCATAATTATCAATCGTCTCTCTTTGGTCATCGATCTTGGGAGGGGGGGGGGGGAGCTAGTGCAGTAACTCATTAATTTTTCTCTACATTTGCTACATTTCTCAACAGAAAGCGATCATAAGAAAGCAAGCATGTGAACACTATTAGCTAATTAGTGGAGTCCGGTTCGGCAGGCCAATTGGCATGGTGGATATGGGGGAGTCCTCAGAGAGAACTTGTTTCATGACACGATTAGTTGCTCAAAGTGCTCTTTTTCCTTGCAAGACTTTCTAATTTTTGTTCCTGGGTCACTCATCACATCAATATTTAATGGTGACTTTTATTCCACACTGCCAAGACCATTGAATGAAGTGCATTTTGTTTGTTTGTTTGGCTGAACTACCAAGATGACAGCGCACGAGTCCTCTCTGCCTTTTGCATTCCGTGCCACAAGCAGCTTGACACCAGGAAATCCTTCCTTCTTCACCAACAGCTGGAGAGATGATGCCAACCATTAATCATCAATTGGATTTCATTTACAACACATCATTGCGGTTTCAATGTGAGTGAGATTTATTTTCACCTGTTTTACCTACTATCATGATCAACTAGCACACTCAAAGGAATCATCACTACAAACTCTCTCTTTTTTTTCTTCTTTTGTTTCATCCATTTTTTTTTCCCTTTTTTTGTTGTGGTACAAGTGCAATACCCCCAAGACAATGTCGCTTCCTCACGTTAGATGGTTCGACTGAACATTGAAATATCACAATCAAACAATGGTCTTTGTTTGAGTATAAAGACAGGATTTTTTTTTTCCTTCTATGAATTGATTTGCAGAAAAGGTTTTGATTGTTTTATGAAATCTTAGAAAATGTTTAGTTAGTTAATGACTTCACTGTCAAGCCATGGACTTGCTAATCGTCCCTCAAATTATACATTCTGGGGTAGATTGTCAGTCTGTTTTAGACATAATGTTGTATGGATTCTCAAATGTGGCCATTTCATGTGAATGGTAAATTAGTCCTGATCTTGAAAGTTAGTGCTATTCTGCATTGACGGACAGCACAGGTAAGACAGTGAATGGAATCAACACAATGTTGATGGAGGAATGCAAATCGCTGTGGGGAGAAAAGAGAAGCTGACGCTTCTAGCATTAACCATTTGTCGGAGCAAAAGGGTTAACACCAGAAATGTCAGCTTCTGCCTGTTTTTCATGACGCATGGCATTCCTCAATCAATGTCCTGTTGATTTCTTCCATAATTCATTTTAAACTTTATCCTCCCAGAAGCTGCATTTTGAAAAACTGTACGACCTCAATGATATTTTAATGGTCGTCGGACTCGTTCCAGTTACCCAGTTCAAATCCGATGGGTCATGTCAAAGAAAAAGCCACGATATATCTGTTGTCTAAACCCATGATGCTGTGCGAATTGGAAGTCCCAAAGTGGTTCAGCGGCATGCCGATGGGCATCACGTGACTGGATCGAATTTAGGCCGAGCAACCGAAGTCACATGACACCTTCTTATAAGAGGTGTGGAGATTGCAGCCAATTATTTCCCCAAACCGGTCTATAAAACCACCAAATTAAGCAGCCACCACAGCCATAATTCACTCCCGAGACTGGGTGTATCTCTGCTGGTGTGTGTGTGTGTGTGTGTGTGTGTGTGTGTGTGTGTGTGTGTGTGTGTGTGTGTGTGTGTGTGTGTGTCAGTCAGTGTATCAGTGTTACTTCTCCATAACTCCAAAACCATAAAACCTAGTAGCCTGAAACTTTGCATGCATACTAAGAAAACTCCAAGGAAGTGTAAGAGTGAAAATTATGTGTTTGGGTTAATTAAAACACCTCTTTTGAAGATGATTACGTCCTTATTTAATTATATCCTTTATCAGGTGCTTTTGCGATTAACGCTCTCGATGGAGTCTTAAGGCGTATCCGAGGTAACCTCGCTGGGGTCTGAAGCCGCCATGTTTTTTGGGTTGTTCAACCATGCCTTGAGTTGGTGCAGGCCACAACGATTTCTTCATGATAAAGTTTTTGGATTTTTTTTTACTTTCTTCACACAAATTATTGAATGCCTGTTTATCATAGCTATGAATCGCTGGGTATACTGCAATGCTTAAAAACGCCCGGAGATGTCAGCGTTCGTTGCTTTATTCCATTTCCACAAATGCGATCATCACAAGTATCTCTTAAACTAAGCAGAATTGCAAATTTTAAGCTCGAGAATCAAACTTACAAGTAGTTCCAACTCCTAGAAAAGTGTTCATTTGTCCAATTCGGACATGTATAACATTTGGGCATCTCCCAGAGGTGTATGTTTAATATGACGGTTCAGTAATTGCTAATCGTGTGCCGAGTGAGCTGTTTCTTATGAACTGCTTCTTTGGAGTGCTTGAGTGAGTGCTTAAGCCACTTGGCGAGCACTTTCCAAGCTGGTTGGTTGTTCATTTCAGGAAAAAGTACCCATGCTTTCAATCTAATATCGATTAGACTAAGTCTCCACCTTTGTTGGGTCCTGCGGTGCCACGCGGTGGGTGCCTCGGGAGGTGTCTCATCCACTGAAAATGTACAATCTTATTTTTATAGGACATCGCTTTGTTTAACCTTTTTGTGCAATATCCTTTTGTAATACACCCCTGACTTCGACTGATACATCTAAAAAACAAAACGCTCCACCCGACCAGGTGTTCACCGTGTTTGTTCTCGCTGTGAAGGTGCAGAGTAGAGGCAGACATTTTGTGTTCTGTGGCTTGATACAGCTTCCAACTGTAGTTCGTTTGTTATAATATTCTCTGGGATGGTTTTCAGCTAACCTCTGAAGTTGTTCTGGGGAGCTTATGGGATGGCATGTCATCCGTCTGTCCACAAATACATGCAACTTCTTCTCAGAAACTACACATACGATTTCAATTAAATTTGACGACAACCTTCATCACCCATGAAGGCGTTATAAAAACACAGGGTCTGAAGGGGTCTATAGAAGGAGTTTCCAGAGGGGGGGGGCAGCGGGGGGATTGGGTTGTCTCCCCAAAGAGGTAGTTGCTTTTTTCTCAAATGATACACACAATTCCGATGAAACTTCACGCCAATCTTCATCACCCATGATGTACCAAAGTTTGTTCATGACATTAGAAAAATCTGGCTCTTAGGGGATTTAAGGGGAGTTGCCCCCCAAAAGATGTATTTGCTTTCTTCTCCAAAACTACACATACAATTCCGTTGAAACTTGAACACCATCTTCACCACTCATGATGTACAAAAGTTTGTTCATGACATTAAAAAAATTGGGGTCTTGGAGGGTCTATGGGGAGAGAGTGTTGCCCCCCCCCCCAATATGTATTTGATTTCTTCTTGGAAACTAAACACGCAATGTCGATGAAACTTGACTGCCATCTTCACCACCCGTGATGTTCCAAAATTTGTTCACGCCATTAAAAATAAAAATAGGGTCTACAGGGTTCTACGGGGGTGGTGCCCCCCCTCAAAAATATGTATTTGTTTTCTTTTCTGAGACCACAAACACAATTTCGATGAAAGTTGACCACAACCTTGATCGCCCATGATGTACCAAGGTTTGTTCATGGCTTTAAAAAAAAATCCATAGGTATTTATTTTTCCATTATATATTTTGTAGGTCCTCTATGCCAACCAGTGGTTGCCTGATTATCTTATCCAGCCACGACCAGTTGAGTGTCCAGGGGTATTGCCCCTATGTTTAATATCTCCGTGAGGTTCTTTGTCATCATTCCTGTAAGTCCAGCTATCACAGGTACAACTTTGGCATTCTTCAGCTTCCAGGATATTCTCACTTCATTCTTGAGATCTTGGTGTTTGGTCATTTTCTTGATTTCTGCATCATTTAGTCCAAAGCTGTGTCCAATAAGCTGACTCCAATGATAAATGAGGCACCATCGGTCAACGAGAATTTTATGAGACGTAGGATTAGTCACTCCTTGGGTGTCATTTCTCTGGTCTCTGGATATGCTCCAACTGAGACGAGTGATCTCACCATGAAAGATGCATTCGATGCTGCGCTCATGTCTGTGGTTGATTAGTGGCGCAAGTGAGATACTCTCTGAGTCTTTGGGGATTTAATTGCATCGAATGGAACTGATAGGAATGGTTATGAGACATGTGAGGGTCCCCATGGGTCTGGAACAGTGAACCAGAAACTCACTAAGTTCCTTGACTTTGCAAGAAGTCATGGACTTAGGGTGGCTGGTTCATGGTTTCAGCGCACACAGACTCATCGCTGGACTTGGTATTCCAACACTGGTGGTGTGGCAAAGGAGATTAACCATGTGCTCATTGATGGAATGTCATTGATGGAATGATACTGGAGGATGTTCCACAACTGCAGGATCTACTGGAGTGCTCAGTTCATCAATACCGACCACAGGCTTGTTGTAGCATCCCTGAAGTTGCAGCTGAACTCCAGGAGAATGGTCGCATCCCAGCCGAGGCTGGATGTTTGCAAGCTCAATGATGAGAGGGTAGCTGAGGAGTTTGCGAACAGGCTGAGTGGGGATTTTGGGGGTCTGGGTGCTTGGGGAAATCCTGAAGAGTTGTGGAGTGTCTTCAAGACCTCCACCCCTTATGTTGCTGAGAGACGTCTTGGAACTCACGGAAGGGCGAATAATTTTGTCTCTCAAGGGACACTGGATACATTGACCAGAGTAACAGGGCCAGGATTAATGACATAGCTGAGCTGTTCAGGGAGCTGAGGTGTAAAACTGTATGTGCACTAAGGGTGGACAAGGAGGCCTATGTGCAAGGAATCTGTGAGGGAGCAGAGCATCACCAGTGGTCAAGTGATTATCGTCCTGCTTACAGGTGAATTAGCACATTTGGTTCCTCCAAGCCCATCTCTTGGCGTACCGCAGTTACAGTGAAGGATTGTGGGCTCTTGACAGAGGAGTCCATAGTGAAGACCCTCTGGGACAGTAACTTTGAGCAGCTGTACCAGACTGATCCACCAGCTGTCGAGTTGGATGTCAGGGGTGTTGCTATCCCTACTACTGACCCTCCAATCAAGTGTGATCCACCGTCATTTGTGTGATCTACACAGGCTGTCTTGAACTGGTTGAAATGAGGTAAAGCTCCTGGGATCTGTGGCATCCATGCTGAACTTCCAAGGCCGGTGGAAATGCTGTACTAATGTCATTGCATGTAGTTCTGTGCTCTGCCTGTAACACAGGCATCATCCAAACTGACTGGAAGAGGGGCCTTCTTTTCCCTCTCTGGAAAGGGAAGGTTGATCACCAGGACTGCAACAACTACCGAGGGGTGACCCTGCTCTCAGTACCTGGCAAGGTCTTTGCTCGGATAATTCTTGATGGGGTTACCCACCATCTGCTTGAGCACTAGCATGCAGAGCAGTCAGGCTTTACACCAAAGAGGTCAATGATTGACTTGCATCCTTGCTCTTTTGGGTCCTCACTGAATGCAGATGAGAGTTTTGGCCGGGGCTGATTGTGGCCTATGTTGAATTCTGCAAAGTGCTCGAGTCAGTGAATCAGGATGCCCTCTGGAGGAGTCTTGGTCTTCGTGGGGTGCCACCAAAACTGATCAATCTGACGTATGAACTTTACTCTGGTGGTGATAGTGCTGTGAGATGTGGTGGTACCATCTCTGACTTATTTCCAGTTGTTAATGGAGTTCATCAGGGGTGTGTACTGGCCCCCACACATTTCAGCACTTGTATGGATTGGATTCTGGGGAGGATGTCAGAGAGATCAAGCTGCGGTGTATTGTTTGGGAATGTCAAGATCTCCAACCTTGATTTCACAAATGATGTCGTCATCTTTCAGAGATTCTGGATATCCTTTTGGGGGTCTTGAGGTGCTGAATGAGGAGTCAGAGCCGCTACAATTAAGGACTTCTTGGGTAAAAACTAAGATCCATATTTTCAATGACATCTTAGATGTTGCTATCTTGTCTGTACTGTTTCTCATGAGGATGTTGAGTTCATGTGGAGATTCATTTACCTTGGCAGTGATATTCATGTCTCTGCTGGCTGTCAGCCAGAGGTAGCCTGGTGTTGGCTCAGTGGTTAGGGTGGTGGCTTGGGATCCTAGGGTCCTGATTTCAAGCCCCGTCGGCCGCTGAATTAATACACCAGGGGGTTGACTCAGCCTGTCATCCTTCCGAGATCGGCGAAATGAGTACCATTTCCAGTGTGTGTACTGGTAGAGGGGCACTGCATCAGTGACACAGTCACGCTTCAAGAAATGATAGCTACCCTGGAAGCTAAGCTGCCATACGACCACCACCACCAGCCAGAGGTCAATGGATGTCTGGGTTGGGCCTGGGGAGTCATGGATTCACTGGATCTTGGAGTGTGGTGCTGCTCCTGTGTGGTGCTCCTGTGCAGTTGGATGAAAGTCCGAGTTGTCAGGTCCTTGTTGCTTCCAGTCTTGCTCTACAGATGTGAGACTTGGACTCTGACCAAGGATTTGAAATGGAGACTTATTTCCTTTGGTACCAGGTCTCTTCAGAGAATCCTTCACTATCGCTGGTCAGACTTTGTGTACAACAAGCGGTTGCTGAGAGATACTCAAATGACATTTGTTACCTGCATAGTCCGTGAGTGACAGCTGCGGCTGTATGGACATTTGGCTAATTTTTCTGACGCTGATCCTGCTCACCAGATTCTCTCAGCGAGGGAGCCTTGTGAGTGGAGGAGGGCAATTGGCTGACCACGTGCCTCGTGGTTGCAGCAAGTTTATCAACATCTCAAGGATATGGGGTTGGGCCAGGCATCTGCCTGGGGGATGGCCAGACGGAGACCCCTGGAGTCCGAGAGGAAAGTTGATGCAGAGATGTGCTGTTCCAGCATATGCTCCCATATCCGACCTGACCTGACCTGACCTCAAAAATCATTCGTCGTTGAATTTATTGACCTCATATGCAAATTGTGTTCAAATTTCTCATCAATCGGATGAAAATTCGGGATTTTATCAATTTGACAAATTTGTTGTCCTTTGGCTTATGTTGACCTTTTGACCTCAAAAACTATAGGCTCATTACTTATGATGAACTCCGCCATGTTGTGAAATTTTATGGAGATCGGTTTGAAATTTTGACCTGTGGGCAATTGATATTCAAACAAATAAAAGAAAATCACTCGTAGTGTGACACTTGGCGAAACGGAACAGCACTCGGTTGAGAACATACCTCTGCCAGGCTGATTAGTTTACATTTTGTGTGACACTGATAGGTCGGATCTGAATCCGGACCTTCACCAAGATCAAATCGGCTTGTTCTTGACACCGAACCAACTCTTCCACCTCATTTTGTCACAAGTCGTCCATAACTTTTCGAGAAATCATGCTGTAAATAGTTTATGGCCCGATCTCTCAATGGTGAAGAACCACTTGAAAAATTCTCAGATCCAGATATGGATTTGAATCTTCACCAAAATTAAGTGTTGCTGACCTTGGTCGGTCAACTAGGTATACAACAAATTTCAGAACAAATACTTGAAAACTGTGGCCAAAAATCGTGTGACAGACAGACAGACAGACAGACAGACAGACAGACAGACAGACAAACAGACAGACATTACAGACCAACATGCAAAAAAATTTCGCCAAGTAACAAACAGATATACAGACAGATTAATGCAGAAGACCATCCAATATACTTGAAATATCTTCAATTTTCATAAGGAACAAGAAAGATGTGCATAACACGATACTTGCGAAATCCAAATAAACAATAGTTGCCATGGAAACAGCAATTTGGTAATTTGGAAAATTTGACCCATCAAGGGTTTAATATGATGGAAAGTTGTGCATAACAAATTGGTTGAAACATTTTCTTAATTGCTGCCAAATAGGTTTTTTACCTGTTTTGAATGGGATGACCTTGACCTTTGACTAATGTTGACCAGATGTTTCACACATATGCCACACATACATACAAATCAGCTGTGTAGGTTTAAGTGTGATTCTTAGAAAAATTCCTGAGGTTTGGCAATAATCAAATCACAAAAAAAATTCCATTTTATTATTATGGGGGTGAAATTGTTGTCAAGGACACCGTTTTCTCTGCCACATGGGGCTTTTCCCTTTGCCACGTGGGACTTTTCCCTTTGCCATGTGGGACTTTTCCCTTTGCCATGTGGGACTTTTCCCTTTGCCATGTGGGACTTTTTCCTTTGCCATGTGGGACTTTTCCCTTTACCACGTGGGACTTTTCCCTTTGCCACGTGGGACTTTTCCCTTTGCCACGTGGGACTTTTCCCTTTGCCATGTGGGACTTTTCCCTTTGCCATGTGGGACTTTTTCCTTTGCCATGTGGGACTTTTCCCTTTACCACGTGGGACTTTTCCCTTTGCCACGTGGGACTTTTCCCTTTGCCACGTGGGACTTTTCCCTTTGCCACGTGGGACTTTTCCCTTTGCCACGTGGGACTTTTCCCTTTGCCATGTGGGACTTTTTCCTTTGCCATGTGGGACTTTTCCCTTTACCACGTGGGACTTTTCCCTTTGCCACGTGGGACTTTTCCCTTTGCCACGTGGGACTTTTCCCTTTGCCACGTGGGACTTTTCCCTTTGCCACGTGGGACTTTTCCCTTTGCCACGTGGGACTTTTCCCTTTGCCACGTGGGACTTTTCCCTTTGCCACGTGGGACTTTTCCCTTTGCCACGTGGGACTTTTCCCTTTGCTACGTGGGACTTTTCCTTATGCCACTAACCAAGATGAATAAAACCCCCCCAAAAAAGAAAGAGAAATTTAATTAATTAATTATATTGTCACAGTCCCGGAGTCGCGGGGGGAACCACGAGAGAGCAGCTACCCCTGGTTCCTCTCCAGACTCACCGGTAATCGCAGGCTGTCGCACATTAATAACTTTGTGTCGCTGCAGGTTGCTAGTCGACCGCAAATGCCAATCACTTGAGCACGTGACCCAGGGTCCTCCATCTGACAACCATTTTCCGAGGAACAAGTTATCGCCTTATCGGGGAATCGTGCCCTCAATGCATACTTGTGTTACTTAAGTACTTGCCATATCAGGTGCAGCCGAGCAGTGCTGCCAAGTACGCACCAGCTATTTAAGCAGATTTTATGGAATAACGTCCTGGTTAAGCTAGGGTGTGGGCCATGCTAGACCAATGGGGGAAATGACAAAAACGAGCTGGGTACATTTCTAACAGGCACATTTATTTAAACAAGAGTGAGGAAAATTATGCGGCACAGTATGGGATTTACTGCAAATGTACAGCAAAGAAAGCAATAAATTTGTGCGGTGCAGCAAAAGTCATACATTATTTACAAAAGAAGACACAGAGTAGAGTTATCCTGAATATTCTTAAACAGTCAACTTACGCTATGACAGTCGCCATCACACACACACACACACACACACACACAAACCTGAGGAAAATCAGAGATAGCCTAAAAAGGAAAGAAGCAGTTGAGGATGAGCGACCTCAATACCTGGCGCGGTCGGCAGACCCACGCAACCAAAAACACTCCAGGAAAGGGGAGGAGGGAGAAATACTGAGGGTGGCTATGGTGCATGAGTGAGAGGTGCGAGTGTAATGCAACATGGGGTGCAGCGTGGTGTAAGAGGAATAATGTGAGGTGCAGGTCAGTATCGTTCACTCTTGAGTTTGCTCTGAAAAGAACATTCTTGGTGGGGCTCGCCCATGTCGTTTGCCCTTTTGTGTTCACAGTAAGGATGGTAGAGAAGAGACCCTATCATAATAGTGTGAGAATCTGTACATGTAAGTGTTGGTGCAAGATGCAGCCTAACTGAGCATCGATAGAATGAGAAGAGCCCCTGGCTCACAGCAGTAATGTGTGATCCCACACTTGGTCATGCTGATTTGTGGCGCCCCTCGCTCAGTGCCGACGCTCGTCTTCCTTGCGCCATCTATTTCTCCGTAGAGGTCCGATGTCTGCTGCCGCCTATTGTATGGTGAGCTCTGGCATCTGGCGAGCTCTGGCGTCTGGCGAGTTCTCTGTCCTGGCGATTCAGTCGAGTTCTCTCCTCTGGTGAATTCTGTCTAAACTGAGCTGTGTTTGCTCTTTTCATGAGCCCCAGGCGAGGAGAGGAGCTAAAAATCTGATCAAACGAGACTCTTGGTGAATTAAAGCTTCCCCATTGGTCCATAGCGGTCGTAGCCATGCCCCGCCGGGCCTTGGACGTGAAAAATGGCTCAGTCACTCGCCGACCTGGTCATGTGTCAGAGCTCCGACCTTAATATGAGGCCATGGTTTTCAAAAGCACTCTCTGGCCCTGAACATGCACTGGCATACATTCAAATGTGGGATTTTAGGAAAATCCTCATACTACTCGTATGTCCTCAAAAGAGCTCCAGTGCATGTTCGCGCTTCGAGTTATGCCCCATAATAGCCCGACCTTTGTCTCCTCAGCATCCCTCGAGGCTGCGGCGAATGCTCAATGAATAAGTGGCAGTTGTCGTTGTGTTGGAGTACGTTGTGGCGTTTGTAGTGAAGAGATTGTAATGTGGCGTTGTGGCGAAGAGGTGGAAATTCCTTGTAACGATGTTGTCCAGAACGGTCGCGTTTGTAATAAAATGAAAGCGTGAATTGTTGGGGTTATTTTTGGTCGTCATGTGAAGTGGTTGTGGTGAGAGAAGAGCAGCACGGTGAGCAGAATGAAGGTCTGAGGTGAGACAGCAGTTGAGAATTGGCGCGCAGTTTTGAATGAAAAATGGCACGTAGATGTAAAGGAGGCACTCGTGGCGCACTTTGCTTGGTTGTTGGTGTCGTTATTGATTTGTGTGTGTGCTTGCTTTTGCGTTTCATGTGAGAGAGACAAAGGAATGGAAGAAGAAGTGCAGAGATTGAATATTGGAGACATAACTGAAAGAGCCCTATGCAACGCATCTTTCCCATTTACCCACTAGACGTATGGAAAGAGCTCACTAATACACATACTATTCAAATAGCTACCTTGGGACCTCTGTATGTTGTGTACCATTCCCTCGGTTCTTCTTCTCTTCATGTCACTTTCTCCCGCAAGGATGCGGACCAGCTCCAAGCTCCTTTTCTCTCACAAGACCTCGTCTTTTTTTTCTATCTCCTCTCGTGTGCTTCTGTCCTCTTCCTCTTCATATATTGATTTTTTTTCCCCATCTCAGCTTGTGATAGCCTCCTCCTCATTGGACCCCCCCCCCCCTAACACTCTTAAAGAGTATTAGAGGTCCAATAATACCCATAAGAACCCCAATACTCATTTAGACCTTTTATAACCAACCCTAAGACCCTTCACAACCCTTAAGACCCCTAAGACCCTTTAGACCTTTTAGACACTTATAACCCTAAGACCCCAAAGAAACTTTAGACCCCAAAGATGCCTTAGACCCTTTATTGCCCAAAGACAATTTCAGACCCTGAAGACCCTCAAGATCCTCAATATCCTTAAGATTCTTAAGCTCCTTAATATCCTGAAGACCCATGAGATCCCTTAAGACTCATAGGACCCATTATTACCCTGAGATCCTTTAGGACCCTAAGACCCTGTAGACCCTATCGACCCCATTCGACTCCTTAGTCCCATAAGACCCTATTAGACCTTCTGTCTGAGGGCTTTCTGCAATAACACTTGAGGGTCACCAGTCCAATGAAAAGCCCCCCCACCCCCCCATTGGAAAACCACTGCAGTACCAAGCGAAGAGGGTGCAAAACATTGTTGCGGTTTTGTAAAACTGCATGCCTCCGAGGCAATGGCACACAACAGAGCTTGGCCTTGTCCTTGTCCTTGTCCTTGTCCTAAAACCTTGTCCTACAAGGAGCAGAAAACGTACAGTGCAGAGGAGGGCAGTGTGAAAGTCCAGAACGTGGTTTGATTTGTGGGAAGCTGCTGGACGTGGGGGCTCAGCAGAAACGGAGTTGCTTGCAGCTGCCATATCTGGGACGCTGGAGTTGACTCACCTACCTGGTCTGGGCACCTCAGGGATGTGGCCGTATGTCCCATCGTGCCATATCACCACTGCCCATATTCCCCATTCTCTAGTATATTTGAACTTGTGCAGCCCCGTCGAGCTGTGTGAGGTGAAGGAGAAAAGAAAAGACCCTACTTTTCTTTCCTCCATTCTTTTCTTTTCTTCTCAAGTTTTTCTTCTTGTTTTCTTCTTCTACCCTGTTAAAATGATGGCGAGTCTCTTGTCCAAGTAAAATTGCGTAAGAAAGAAAAAGTGTTAGGGTTAAATCTGCTCTTATGGGTCTTTTGCTTTCTTGCTTATATATCCTTTTAAATGATTGCTTGTGCATGTGTAAATAAATCATTGTTTGTTGTTATTTCCTATATGTCTCAGTGAGCCTGGTCTTGGCTTAGCAGTTAGGGTGGCTGGCTTGGGATCTTAGGTTCCTGAGTTTGAGCCCCGTTTCCACTGAATTAAAACCAGGTGGGGTTGACTCAGCCTGTCATCCTCCCGAGGTCAGTAAATTGATTACCAGTGTACTGCACTGCATCAGCAGCATAGCTGCACCCCCACAAATTAATAGCTACCCAGCAGCCAAGCTGCCATGCACAAGAAGATCTGTCTCGGTTGTCTTTTCCTTCATTGGTCCGACACAGTGTACAAGTATAGTTAGGTGGGAAGTTGTACCCCACCTGATTTGCTGTTAGCTGGTGCTGCACCTATTTGTTCCGTTTGGTAGAAGATCACCAGGTGTGGTACCAAGGGTGTGGCCTCAAGTTAGGTTGCCATGCCAATAGAAAGGTATCGCGGAAACATTGAAATGTAACCTTGTTCGGCGGGTAGTCCAAGTCACGCAGCTACTGCTGTGTAAGAAATACTGTTACGAATCTGCCACTCATGAGCACTCGACATTCAGGTCCCCATAGCTCAGTTATTTCGTTAAGTAAATGTGGATAGATAGCTCCCTTTCCCCTATGTCTAATGGGAATTAAGTGTACGTGCGCTGCGAAGTTATTTTATAGATAGGATTTTTACCCCAACAACAACAACCCCTTGCTCGTGGCATTGTCCACGCGATTCGCGCGCTCGCCGGCACGCGGGCGTGTGCGTGGGCGGAATTTGATGCCCCAGGCAGTGTGGATTTCGCACCAAATAGGGGCACGGAGTGCTTCGTTCTGGTTTCGCGCCAAATAAGGGTATGCGTCATTTTCCGCCCAATGGGCGATGCGCGGACCAAAGCCGGGGCGGTACTTTTCAAGAAGGCGAAGCCGTGACACGCCATCCACCCAATGGGAGCAGGTGACGGGGGAGCAGCGCCACCCCAAAAACGATGGAAAAAGATTGATGATTGCGTCCCATCTGCGAGAACTCTCTTCTGTCTTGGTCTGCGGCTGACTGCATCCCTCGCATCCGAGGCGTCTCGTCTGGTGCATTACAACAAGCGGTCGACAATCTCATCACGGGAGATCACCTCGTCTCGCCTCCTCTGAGTTGAGCTGTCCTGGTCCATTCTTGGCGCCTGGTGCTCCGGGAAGGTGCGGTCGTCCAGCCGCGCGAACGCGGCCAGGTAGCCAGCCACGTTTTCTTCCCTCAGCTCGTCTTCCCTCCCGAGCTGAAGGGGCAATAAAGACCTCGAGGTCCATCGCTTTCTGGGTATTTGCGTGTACGTGTGTGTGTCCGTGGGCCCTGTCTCTAAGTAGAATTGTTTAAGGAATTGCTTGTACATTTGATTCCCTTCTTTATTTGGATAACTCTGCCCTTACGTGATACCCTCGTCCCCCGATTATTGTAAATAAATTTCCCTGTTGTTGAATGTCCCAGCTCGTTCCCTGTCATTTCTTTTATTGGCTGAGCACGGTGCGTGGTGAGGAGTCGCGAGGAAATAAATTGTTAATTTGGACCGACAGGCCTTGGTAACAATCCGCTCGGGTTACACATGGTTCGAGCACGGTAACGACTCATCCCGCTCGAGGTCTATCGAGGGTGTGAATTCCCCGGTAGCTTTGCCACGTGGGTAATTAGGTATATTGAAGTTTGGCAATTAACCCTACCTCATGCAATCAAACTATTGGTGATTCATTGTTCTGTAAGGGAACCGTGCCTTCCGGACTTATCAGAGGGTCACAACTTAAATTCCGGTGTGTTCGGTGGAGCCGACTCTACTGCTCCCTCTAGCGGTCGTGCTCGCCACTGATAGCCGGCCTCACAACAATACAGCCCGTTGGACCATGGAGTTATCTGTGGTCGGCGGCCTCAGGACCGGGTGTTCAGGAGAAACTCAAGTGCTTCCCCTTGTGGCAATCCCCAAACCCTGGGCCGTAACTTTGGTGTCAGGAGTGGGATCTATCGAACCCAATGACTCCGCAACATCGGGAGTCAGGATTGTGCAAGTTCGAAATTATGACAGAGTGTGAATATGGTGGAAGTTTTAGTTAAAAAGTAATCTATGCAGCTATGTCAGACAGAGTTGAACAGATCATTAATGTGGGTTTTGATGAAGACGATGATATGTGGGAGGAATACATTGTCCAGGTGGGCTATATTGAGGGAAGTGATTTTTTTGCAGGAATATTCAGGTGGGAGTGTAGCAGAGACATTGGTAATGTTTGGAGACCCCCACTCCCAAGTTGCTCTCCTGGAAAATAGGGTGCTTCCTCTGGAATCCACACTCCAAAGTAGCAGGTCAGCCCAAACTTCTGCCCCCTCACCAGCGCCCCAAAGGTCCCGAACTTCTGGCTAAAGGAATTTGATGCTCTCCACATTCACTATGCTCAAGCATTCAATGAACTTATCTAAGGGGATCAGGAAATACCCTATATAGTACTCAGATATAAAAAGAAAAAGAAGGCATTGTTAATTGATGTTTCAGTACCCAGTGATTTTTTTGGTCTCAATAACACAGATATCACGAAAAACCTCAAGAATGAAATGAAAAGATCCTGGAAGCTGAAAAGTGTCAAAATTGTACCAGTGATAATTAACCAATGGGAATGATAAATAAGAACCTCACACAAACCCGACAAACCATTCCTGGGACACATTATTACAAACAAACTACAGGTGAAGGTTGTCCGGAGCTCAGTGACGATCCTGAATAGAGCCCCCGGGACAAAACTCGAAGAACAACACAACTTCACAACTTCGGCCATGAATCACGATCCTTCGCCGAAACGAAGAGGGATACTTCGAGTCCTGAGAAGACTCCGTTTCACCTTCTGATAACCCAATTCTGGAGATAACAATCAACGACACACACACACACACACACACACACACACACACACACACACACACACACACACACACACACACACACACACACACACACACACACACACACAATTGCACAGCATTGGCTCTAACTTCTTCTTCTTCTTCTTCTTCTTCTTCTTCTTCTTCTTCTTTCGGCTGCTCCCTTTCGGGGTCGCCACAGCGGATCATCCGTATGATCCGCATCGTGATTTGGCACATGTTTTAAGCCGGATGCCCTTCCTGACGCAACCCTGGTCGCCTCTTACGACACACAGGGATATGGTACACCTATTTTAACCGGGGTATACACCGGCCCAGTACACTGGTACTCATTTCGCCGACCTCGGAAGGATGACAGGCTGAGTCAACCCCCTGGTGTATTAATTCAGTGGCCCAACGGGGCTTGAACTCAGGACCTTTTGGATCCCAAGCCGCTGCCCTTACCACTGCGCCAACACCAGGCTCACAGCATTGGCTCTAACTCAACTATAATATTGTTACGGCTGTGGAAATTGACAGAACACCATAAAGGTCCCGAGATCAGTTAGGCCGATAAGTCCGTGTCCAGATAGATTTCGCCACCGTTGTTTAAAGGGACCTATTCATGTTAACCAGGCTGTGATCTTTGAGTTAGCCTTTATTCTTTACTATCGTTATTTTGGACCAACCACATCCACCACCAGCATCTTTCTCAACAACCGCTTTGCAACAACCACCACCACCAACATCGCTCTCAACAACCGCTTCAGACCAACCGCCTTCCACCACCACAACCACACCTGCCTCTCACCAAACCACGCCATCCTCACCACTTCGCCAGCAACCGTCAACATCTCCACACCACAAACATCGCCTCACCTTCGTCTCCGAAACGACGCCATCTTTGCGCCAGCCACGGCGAGTCCTCATCGAGCGGCGTCGCTGCAGACCGACGCGCGACGTTTGCTCGTCGGATCAAGCTTGGTGATCTCGCACACGTCCGCTTTCCGCGCAGAGGTCAGAGGTCGAAGATCGGAGGCCAAACCGCGTCTCACCAGCCCTATAAAAGGACGAGCAGAGCGCCAAGCTCGCGTTCGAGTTGGGTTGAGTTTGAGTTGGGTCGAGTCGAGTTGGCTCGAGTCGGGTTGGGTCGAGTTGGGTTGGGTCGAGTCAAGTTGATCGGTCGGCCTGAGTCAGTCTGGAGAGGTCGGGGAGTCGGGAGGAAGCCAGAAGCCAAGGAGCCGCGTGGAAGTCTGGGCTCGTGGCAGAGTCGGGAGCTTGGAGCTTGCAGTCGGTGGAGAGTCCGGGTGTCGCCAAGGAGACGCGAGCTGGAGGTGCGGCCTTACCTGCTGTGTTGCGCGAACCACGCGTTCGTGTGGAGAGAGCCGGAGAGAGCTCGCCAGCCAGCGACAGGCGGTCCGAGGTGATCGGGCTTCGGCGCAGTTCGAGCATCACTGAGGGACGGACGGGTTCTTATAGAGCATCAACTCAAAGAGAGCAAAGACCCGTTCGTTCCTCTCAAACGAGTTGCCGACTGAGACCGAATCACCCGGCCGCTTGGCAAGGCCCGAGCTCGACCGCGGCGACGCTAGCTGCTGTGGGGAAGGAGCATCGCGGGTCGCCCAAGCGCGTTCATGTGGAGAGAGCCGGAGAGAGCTCGCCTGCCACACGGAAGGCCCGAGCTCGACCGCGGCTACGCTAGCTGCCGTGGGGACGGGACGTCGCGGGTCGCCCAAGCCAGACACCACGAGGGTGCAGGTAACCTGCAACGGTCTCGTGGGACTCGTTCGGTCTGCCAAGTCCCACGCCATAAAGACCCAAGAGGTCCAGTCTGACCCCATTGCCTTTGATGGGGTCTTTTTCCTGCTTTTCTTTCGAATGAATGTTCTGGCGCCGAGTCCCGTAAGTAAAACTGTGTAAGTGACTGTACATTAATAATGACTTATAGACGGTTGTAGCGCTTTGTCTTGCCCACGTGCCGTGCCGCATCCATTGCTTGTTCTGTGTACGTGCATGTTGGTGTTTTTGAATGACTGCATGATTGTTCCTGCATAGGTAGAGTAAATAAATGTGCTGGTTTAAATGTAAACCTGTTCGTCGCGTCCATGCCCCCATTGAAATGCCATCTTGTATTGCGGAATGTTAGTTGGCTTTTAAATGGCCGGTGAAGTGATCGGGTCCAACGGGACTGCGCGATATTACCCCGCTCGGTTATCCTAAAAGGAAGCGAGCTGCTTAAGCGGCTCGTTTCCAAGCGGTCCCGTTGAGGTACAACCTCTCGGTAACCTGCCTGCGCGAATAATGAGGTAAATCGAAGATTTGGCGATCGGACCCTGTAGCGCGGGGAGGGTACGGACAAGGTTGTGGTGGGATTGAAAACCCATCCGTGACTGGTTTCTGATGCCATTGCAGAAAGTCACGACTGGATTGTCCGTTCGGTGGGCGAACCGGCTGCTGTTGGTGAAACGCGGTCGTTTGCACGCCGGGCGGGCGGGAATACTACAACAATATAATTACAGGATTGCTGTAAATGATTTTAATTTCACAACATCCTGTTTTAAACTTTATTTAAATTTGTAAACCTCAAAGCATAGTTGCCTTTCCTAAATTAGTGAAACACAATATGAATAGTAAAATATTATTAATGAGATCTTCATGTAAATACATCATGAAAATATGTATATTTTAAACCATTTTCAGTGGTTGCTTGGAGATAGCAGCATGTAAAAAAAAAAAAACACTTATAAATAACGTTTTTAATATTTGAATAACCGTTTGATTTTGTGGTAAGTGGGATGGACGTGCTGGGTGGTGGACATGTTATATTTAAGGTAAGATGTGCATGAATTAATGTATTATCATATAGTGGAATGTGTGATGAGTGTTGTAAATACGAGTACATGGCCGTACGTGCATGCCAGTACGTGCGTGGCCATACGAGCAAAAAAAAAAAAAAAAAAACTTTCAAACCGCGATCCAGAAAAAACAACTACACAGGGCGTTCCTTCGCTCTCGCGTGCCCTTACGTGCGTGGCCGTACGTGCAAACCAAAAAAAAAACTTTCAAATCGCGAGCCAGAAACAACCACACAGGCCGTTCATTCGCTCTCGTAAATGGCGACTGGATTGGGCCATTGTGTTTATCTATAAATGCGCATAAGAAATCGAGAAATTATTAGAATACAGGAAGTCGTGGACTTACGACTGCAATTGGTTCCGACCAATCGGTCGTAAGTCGACTTGGTCGTAAATCGAACAACGTATATTTTACATCCAAAAAAAAAAAATTTTTTTTTTATTTGGGCCACTTTACGTGGTCGTAAAGTCGAACAGTCGTAAGTCGCATAGGTCGTAAGTCGACGACTACCTGTACATTCAGTCATCACCATCCGGAAGTAGTGCATGCCCATACCGAATGTTCACATGCATTCCACGAATTATCGCTTGCATTGAAGTTACAACTGCTGTGATACTTACACACACAGAGTTAATTAAAATCAAGTTTACCTCCCTGTCTTTGCTTGCCATGACATTCAGTGCCATTGACCATTGCCACTTCTACGCCACGGTACCTAAGGCACCGATTGATCCCCATCGTAACCGCCACGGCATGTGACGTCATCGTCGGCCAACCGCGCACCGGCCTTTGCAGCCACGCCTACGCAGCAACGTGTCCTGTGATTGGTAACTAAATGGTGCATCGGCCAAGCCTACACAGCAATGTATCCTGTCATTGGTTGGTAAATAAATGGCCATAACTTGGGAAGCAATTGTCCGATTAATATCAAACCTTGAAAAGGCACATACTCAGGTCCCCAGCAATATAGCTGGCAAGTCTCAATTAGATCGGACCGGTGGTTGTCGAGAAACAGCAGACACAGACACAGACACAGACACAGACACACAGACACAGACAGACACACACAGATTGCTGGAATTATCAATAGATGTGATAATACATTAAATCCTCCAGTGAGTAAAGCTTGAATGGTGATGTATTGATGGGTTCGTTAACTGCCTGGACACAACTCGGGTTGTGGATATACTGATGTACAGTGGGTATTCCTCTGATGTGTATCCATGACTGAGGTTGTGGATACACCGTTTGGAGAGGTCCCGGGCTGAAAGGATCAAAACCTCGAGGAAGAACGGTACCCAGCTGGTGATCCACGCGGTCGGGAAACCAATCTGTTGCTTCCAGGTTCAGGTTCTTACTTCTATTTAGTATCGTTTTATGATCTTAAAGAAAACTTGTTTTAACCTGCTAACTGTAGTTCCCTGTGTTTGCATATGTCGAACTAGTAGTTTTAATCGATTGATAAATTCAGTGCCATGTGTGGTTGCTCTCACGGTCCAAATTATTATCGCCGCCACCGGAGATGGGCAGAGGTTATATTGCCACACCTGTCTGTCTGTCTGTCTGTCTGTCTGTCTGTGAACAGGATATCTCAAAAAGTTGTGGACGAATTCGGTTGAAACTTGGTGGATGAGTTGGGTAGGTGACAAGTAAGAACAAGCCAGATTAGATTTTGGAGGTCCGGATCCGGATCCGGTCCATCAGTGGGATACAAAACGTGCTGTTCAGCATGGCGGAGTGATGCACTCTGCCGAGTTCAGTTCTCGTTTCACCTGTGACTGTCCCCACCACACCTTTCCTAAAAAGCTATTCTATGATACACACACACACACACACACACACACACACACACACACACACACACACACACACACACACACACACACACACACACACACACACACACACACACACTTGGTGTATTTTGGTTTACTGTGAGCATCTCATTCATATTTCTTTTTTAAACTCCCTTGTGATAAAACATAGTTAGGTTGTAATAGTTATGCAATTGCGCTGGGTATAAACGCTTGAACGAAGTGGTTAGGACTGCTCCACCCAGCATTCTGTCGTTCATTCAGAGGATGGAATTGGGTATGTGCGTGGTCTACACTCTACCCAACAATGCGCGCAGATCGAGTCAGCAGGGCACGGTCACGCACACGCCCTTGGGCACGGTCGTGCGTGCACGGCTACGGGGCACGGTCGTGCGTGCACGGCTACGGGGCACGGTTGTGCGTGCACGGCTACGGGGCACGGTCGTGCGTGCACGGCTACGGGGCACGGTCGTGCGTGCACGGCTACGGCGCACGGTCGTGCGTGCACGGCTACGGGGCACGGTCGTGCGTGCACGGCTACGGCGCACGGTTGTGCGTGCACGGCTACGGGGCACGGTCGTGCGTGCACTCAGCTCATAGAGACACTAACGGCAGGCCAGGGACGACATGGTTTATCGCGATGCAATTACGGAGGTCACGGCAAGGGGATTTAATTTGGGGTCCGTTTAATGCCGCCTCACGCTGGGAACATTTTCTGACGCATGCAGAACGCTTCCCCGGGTACTTTGTCACCGACAACGAAAAATCCATCAACTGCGTCCGTCCTCGATCGTGATGCATATTCACAAAGGGGGCTGCAGAGGGGGAAGAGAGGGGGGGAGGGGTTATCGTGCCCGAGAACACAAACTTTGAGCCAATTCTGCAGAGTTGTGTTGCAGCCTTTGGCAGTGCTTTCAGCCTCTTTACCCTAAAAATGTTTTGGCTGCTTTGATCAAACTAAGAGTTGATCATTGGGACACGTTTCGTGCATTATTATAGATTTAGATAGTTCAGGCACATTGGGGAGGGGGGGGGGAGAAAGAAACCCCTCCCTTCCCTCCCATTTTTTTGAATAACATATATATTTGAACATCAAGTATCATGCTCATGCATGTGTACTTTGTGGATACAAGGCGAAGGTCTGACATTACAAGTTGGATTATTATCCCCATGCATTTTGAGAAAAAGCAGGGGAGGGGGAGGGGGTGGTATTGTAATCGGCTGCCTGCCTGTCTGTCTGTCTGTCACGCTCTCTCCTCCGAATCAGTTGTGCAGAAATTCACAAAACTTAGTTTATCATCACCACCAAGTAAGAAGGTGTGAGAGCAGTGCAATTTTTGGCCCCATCCCTTGGGGGTGGATGAAAAGGTCAAACAACAACAAAAAATGCAATTACAGGCGCATTTTAAAACATTTTCAAATTAAACTTAGTATGTGCAATCAACATTGGGGGACGCATGAAATATGTAACGATTTTTTGGATTTAATCCTCAGTTCTTGCCCGGGGGTGGGGGACTTAAGGTCACAGGGGTCAAAACAGGAAAGCAATTTCATTCAAAATTTTATGTTGGGTCATTCCTGGTGGAATTTCTTGCGATCTTTCAACTTTGTTTTACTTGGGAAGCGTGGGGATTTGAGATGGCGTGCCATCAACTTTGCTCTCGTTTAGGATTGTGAAGCCATGCGGTCCTCCGAACCTGGTGTACCTTTTTTCCCACACATCCCCATTTATCACGAAGGTACAAGATGGCATCCTCTTCCAAAAAATTTCCACCTCTTTGGCGTTAAAAACCTGCTCTGATATATAAGTCCCTTTGCCTCGATTAGTTCCATGAGCCATGATTGAATGGAGCCTTCAGCCCCGGGTCACTCGTTGGTAAATCCACAATGATCTCTGCCATACACCAGTCAACTCATCGGCTTGTTTTGTTTTTTTCTGTTTGGTCCTCGATCCAAACAGAATGCGCCTTTTCCATCCTTTCAATGTGATAATAACCGGACTGGGATGAGTCTTTTTGCGCTTTGTTGTCAGGAATCCTTGCACAGATATTTGACTCACCGTAACACACAGTCGATTCACTGATCCCTCAATGGAGACCCACAGATGCCATACTTTCACTTCTTGCCAACGTATCTGACAACTCGATTTCTTCACACAATGTCACAACCTTTCTCTGCATTTGGCACAATTAATTCTGTCCATCGTTTTACATTTGGGCACCATTATTAACTGTTGTGTGTCAACTAGATCTTGTATTTCAGGATCTCAGTTTGTCATTTCCTGTTTGATGACTATTCATGATTAAATTTAGCTTCGTTACCCTATGCTGGACTGATTACTACAATAAACGGTGTGCGAGAAACAAGAAAAGGTTTGTAATGGGAAGTAATTGTACACGCGGACGCAAACAAGGACTCATCTCTGCTCAACAACCATGATTTGCCAAAATTAAATACCATGATGATGAAATTGGAACAAAGTAGGTTACCAGTGATTTGTAGAAACACGCGATATTGAAATCCACAATATTGGAGTGTTTACTGTATACACATACATGCGTGTTTATGATTTGAAAGAAAATCCACAATATATTGTTGTGGAAATGATTCCTCATGCATTAAAGATGCTTAATATAGCATAAAATAATTAATTGTGATATTAGATATGCGTCGCTTATGTAATCAGTAGATGATGTCCACATTCCCTACTGTGTATATCTAAAATTATCCACCCTTTTGACACAATTTTTACCATTCTTCCCTCTGTAATTAGTCTTTTATGTGGTTTTTAACATTCTGTTCGGCAGTCAGGACAGGTTTTGGTAGTAAAAGACATCATACAGGGACCGTGATGACTCAGAGCCCAGGGTGGGAGGTCAAGGAGAGGTTGCTCTGCCCACTGGGACGAACAGCGGACAATGGTGAGTAAGCGGGCAGGGGCATGAAGCGTCACAAGTGACGTGCGCAGGAGACCTTATAAAAGGCGTGTGTGAGAAAGATCGGGGCAGCCAATCTGGGTAACGGGCAGCTGAAGGCTGTGTTGCCACAAGTTCCTGAAGCGGAAGCCACACCCTGCCCAGCCAAGCTGCACCCAACCAACTGGAGTCATGCCTCCCCTGTTCTTTTCTCCCGTCATTTGGAGGTTCAAGAAAGACCAACTGTCTGCCTGACCTAGCAGGTTTGAGGAACGATTATTCTGTCCTGGCTGTTCCCAGCTCTGTCTATCTCACGTGGTATGAATGTTTGCCCAGTCAAGGCAATAGATAATTAAGGCATCCCATTCATTCAGTAACATTGTTGGCGCATATGATCGGAAGTGGGTTAAAGGGATAGTTATTATTGATGATTGTATTGCTTCTTGTATATTCCTTCCCCCCATGCCATCATCGTTTGTTTATTAAATACGAGCAAATACAACCCGTCGCTTCACTGATGGGGGGGGGGGTATTAAGGAGGGGGGGTTGAGGGAGGAAGGAGGGGAGGGGGAGAGAGTAAGAGAGGCGAGAGGGAGGGGAGAGAAAGGAGGCAGGAAGGAGGGTAAGCTAGAAAGGGGGAAGAGCGAGGAAGGGGGCAGGGGGGGTGGAGTTGGGGAGAGCTATGTCTCACCAAACATTGCTATGCATTTGCAACGTATAGCATATATGGGAGAGGGGGGAGGAGAGAAAGGAAGAGAGAGAGGGAGAGGGAGAGAGACAGAGGGAGAGAGGGAGGGAGAGAGGGAGAGGGAGAGGGAGAGAGAGAGAAAGAGAGAAGGGGAGGGGAGAGGGGGAGAGTGCGAGAGAGAGAGAGAGAGAGAGAGAGAGAGAGAGAGAGAGAGAGAAGAGAAGAGAAGAGAAGAGAAGAGAAGAGAAGAGAAGAGAAGAGAAGAGAAGAGAAGAGAAGAGAAGAGAAGAGAAGAGAAGAGAAGAGAAGAGAAGAGAAGAAGAAGAAGTTGAACAAAAAACACAAAGACAAATGTGAGGGTTGGAGGTGGGGTTAGGAAAGAGAATGATATGTTATGCTTAATGCTGAACACGCACACAAAAACAAACTCGTATCACAACAGCTTACAAAAAAAAAGAGAAGAAGGCATTGATTATTGAGGTGTTAATAGCAGAGACCGCTGTCTGGTGGACGACACTTCAGCACTACTCCGCCACACACCACGATGTTCAGGCCGAGCGCAGAATTGCACGCAATGACACGAGTACAGCATTTCCACCATGGAACGTAGCACGTTCCAAGGGCTCTTTTCAAAATCTTCACTGAACCTCTGACAGCCTCCACTTGGAGCTTGTTTGTGGTGATGTTCCAAGGAATTATTTATAAGTTCTCAGTAAGGGGTTTCTTCATCATTCCTGTGGCTTCAACTATTACTGGTACAATTTCAACTTTCTTCAATTTCCACATCCACTTGACCTCAATTTTTCTATCCTGTTATTTGCTCATTTTCCTAATTTCTGTGGCATTTAGTCTGAAATCATTGGGAACTGAGACCTCGATCACCAATTCCGTTTTTTCCCCTTTTTGTGTGAGCACCATGTCTGGACGCAATGCTTTGTTTGCAAGGTCCACACTTGATAGGATCATCTTGTAACACGAGAGCATTACTTGCTTATTTTCGAGGATCGCCTCTGGTTGGTGTTTCCATGATTGTTCTGGGACCAGAATGTTGAAGTGTTTACAGATGTACTGGTGGATCACTCTGCAGATGTTGTCATGTCTTTTGTGCATACAGGTTTTCCGCCATGAGTTTTTTATACCCCAAAAGGAAGTGGCTGGTACTTTCTCTTTCTTTCCGACAAAACCTGCATTTGTCCGATTGACTCAATCCCACCATTTTCTTAAATGCATGAGTGTAGTAGTGTCCTTGGTCTTGGGCATTTATGATGACTCGTTCTCCATCCCAATTAATTTGACCTCTTCTTAGCCATTCCAATGCGCCTTCCTTGTCAATCCCTGTCCTGCCAAGCTCTTTTTAAAATCTCCATGCTCTTTTTGTCATTCTCCCATTCACCAGAGTATATCTGCTGATATTTATTTTGTAGTTTTCCTTTTTTTTTTTCTTTGCAATGATTGGGGCTGTGCTTGTTTCTGTTTCATTTTCCTGTGTAGTATCCATAATTTGCACCTGTTTTTGGAAATTTGTTACTAAATGGATTAATCATCCATTTTCTGGTCTTGTTTTCTTGCTCGTGCACAAATCTCGTCTGGTAGTCTGTTGAGCTCTTCATATACTCCGCTAGTCTGATACACGTTGTTCTTTGTACTTGGTTAAGCTCCGTCAATCCAACTCCTCCCTTTCACCTTGGTAAGTAAAACTTCAGTATGCATTGGTTTTTATAAAATATCTTGTGAATAGTGAGAAGTTTCCTTGTTTTGGTGTCTGAATTGTTGATCTCCAATTGTGGACAGTTTATAATTGCACAGCTGTATTGGAATACCGGCACTGCAAGTTGGTTTGTAGCTTTGGTTTTGTTTTTTGGAGAGAGCATTGACTTCAGAATTAATCTTATTCTGCATTGCTCCTCTTTACTGATTATTTTACTCATCGTTTTGTGTTGTACCTGGGGGTCTTCTCTTCCTAAGTATTTGTAGGATGCTTCATTTTCTAGTTCCTGTATTGCCATGCTCTCATCGATTGAGATGGTGTCTGTTCTTTTTTTAGCTCGCCTGTTCGAAGAACAGAGCTATAGCGATACCCCCGTTTTTTTTTTTTTGCGTCAGCATCAGTGAGCGTCAGCATCAGTGAGCGTCAGCGTGAGCGTGAAAATGTTAAAGTTTTTGGTGCAAGTTATTTTTTCCTTTCTAATGTTTTTATCTATCACACTATTTTTTGTACACCCGATATATATATATATATATATATATATATATATATATATATATATATATATATATATATATATTTTATATATATATTTTATATATATTTTATATATATTTTATATATATATATATATATATTTTATATATATTTTATATATATATATATATATATATATATATATATATATATATATTTTATATATATTTTATATATATATATATTTTATATATATATATATATATATATATATTATATATATATATATATATATATATATATATATATATATATATATATATATTTTTATATATCTCTTATATATATATATATATATATATATATATATATATATATATATATATATATATATATATATATATATATATATATATATATATATATATCGGGGCATATTATGTGATTCCGTCCGTCCGTTCCTGTCCGCACTCGAACTCCCAAAGTTTTCAACTTTCACGTTGCATATTTGGTACATAGGTACAGACTGTGGAGACGGTCTGTCGCGACATACGTTCATCATCTAAAGTGGTTGCCATGGCAACCAGGATGCTGTTTTCCATGTCGTAGCACAATTCTGAATATACCTTCTTGTTAGGGCGTATATTGTGCTCACTTGTGCTCTTGTTACTGATTACAATATACAAATACATATATTGCTTAAAAATTATTTGGATCAGACTTCACTGCAATGCTTTATAAAAAATATTAATTATTAGACGAGTCTTTTAAAAACGATAAATGTATAAACAGGCGAGCATTGGGTGGCTTTGACACCAACTCTGGTTGTTTTTCCTTGCACAAATGTGCACTTGGCACATTTGTCAAGACCAAAATAATGAGAATGTCCTCTGAGTACTGCTTTACTTGTATCAGTTGATCGGCCAATTTCTTATCACTTGGAGCGAAGAGTTTGAGATCATCCATGTGCAGAAGATGTTACCTCTCTTGTTTCTTTAGTCGTTTTTCTGTTGCATATCACATTGTATCCGTGTACTTGTTCATTGATGAGATTACTCAGTGGGTCTAGAGCCAGACGAAACAGGAAGTGATGAAAAGAGTGTTGCCTTCTGTGAACCATTCATCCATTGGCTGTTCCCCTTAGATGAGCTCGTTAAATGCTCGAGCGTGGTGAGGGTGGAGAGCATGCAATTGCTTTAGCCAGTCGTTCAGAATCTCATCCGGGCCTGGGCATTTGAAGTTCGGTGCTTTTTCAAGATGTTTTCTCAATTTTTTTCTTCGTCCGTTGTCAGTTGGTACATTTCCTGCAGCTGGTGCGTTTTACTTTCCAAGTGTCGTATCCATTCTGCTTCCTTTTTGTGTTCTTTTTCGTCTTCAAATATACCCTTCCAAAATTTTTCTAGGTCCCCTTTTTTTCCTTTTTTTTTTAGGAGGAGTTGTCACATTCTGTTTCTGTTTCCCAAGCACTCGGGAGAACTTTTTCGGGTTGTTTTCAAACTGCTGATTTTGGTTTCTTCTATTATTGGCCTCATCATCGTTTTTTATTTTCCATGCTATCTGTTGTATTTGAGTTTATCATGGGCAACTAATGGGTCTTGTCTGTTGTTAGCTCGCCTGTTCGAAGAACAGAGAACTATAGCGATACCCCCGGCGTGAGCGTCAGTGTGAGCGTGAAAATGTTAAAGTTTTTGGTGCAAGTTATTTAGACGCTTCCATTCATTTAATGTTTCCTAGGATGCTGATATTTGGCATGGAGGTTCCTTTGGGGTATATTTTTGATGTAGTGAAGTTGAAATAAAAAAATAATTTCAATTTTTTTTAATTTTTCACCTGTTTTGAACTTAACTTTTTTGTAGCACATCAATGTTAAAGTTTTTGGTGCAAGTTATTTAGAAGCTTGCCATTCATTAATATGTGTACTAGGATGCTGATATTTGGCATGGAGGTTCCTTTGGGGTATATTATTGATGTCGTGAAGTTGAATTTAAAAAATAATTTCAATTTTTTTAAAATTATTGACCTGTTTTGAACTTACCTTTTTGTAGCACATCAACGTTAAAGTTTTTTCCTTTCTAATGTTTTTATCTTCCACACTATTTTTTACTGATTACAATATACAAATACATTTATTGCTTTAAAATTATTTGGATCAGACTTCACTGCAATGCTTTATAAAAAATATTATCAGACTAGTCTTCAAAAAACGATAAATGTATAAACAGGCGAGCATTGGGTGGCTTTGACACCAACTCTCTGGTTTTTCTATGTTATAATTCTTTATTTGTCTGATTCTTTTTATGAGCTTAAGACTTCTGTTTCCTATTTTAAATTGTTCTCTTTGTCCAATTTCCACCCTCAGTAAGTCTCTCTGCTTCTCAAGTCTCTGTTTCCATGGTGGTGTTTTGTTTCTGGTTAAGTTATCAGATCTATATTTTTATGTCGTTGTTTACCTGTCATTTTTCTCTTGGACATACAGTGCTGCTGCTAAAGTCACATTGTTAATTTCTCTTAAATTAGGTGATTTGGGAGCATTTTAATGACTGCTTGATTTATTCTTCTTACTTTTGTTTTAAACTGTTTATAGTTGTTTATTCGGTGGAAATATGGTCTTTGCTTGAGTGATATTAATTTAATTTCCTCTGTTTTATTCGCAAGTTCATATTCTGACCTGTGCTGTTCATTGTCAACCTCCTCTTCCTCTTCTTCATTCTCTTGTCCATGATTCTCATTCTCATTGTGATATATCCTTGTTATTTGTTCTGTTTGCAAAGGTGCTGTTTGATCCGAGTTCATGACTTCAAGTAAATCTTTCTCTCGGTGTGCTGCTGCAGCATTTCCTCCTGTCGTTCTGTGGTCCTGTTGTGGGGTTTTCAATCCTGTTTCTTCATTCACTTCTACAATCTGTTGTTCATTTTCTGTTTCTGTTTTTGCAACTCAACCCGAAATCCCATCCATTTCTGTTTTCTTCTCCTGTTCTACCCTTTGTGCAGCATCAGTAAGTTCTGTTGGCTGTTTGTTTTTCTTTGGGAGTTTGTGTTCTGGGAACCTCATCCCAAACGTATGTCCTATCATTCCATTGTGGCATTGGTGGTAGTTCACCATTTATAGGTGACCAGTCATTTCTTATTTCTTCTTCAGTTTGTTTGTCTCTGATTCTTATTTCCTCCTCTGTGAATGTTTCTTTGTTTGAGGATCTTGTTTTTAGTTGTGTTTAGCACCCTATTAAAATTACCTTTATCAGGGCATAGTCTTTGGATTATGTTTCCCAGGTGTTTGCACTTTTTTTCCTCACGCCTTTTCGTCTGGCATATTCCATGCCCATCATAATGTCCATATTTCTTTGTTCTGTCCAAATTTTCTTTCAATACTGACTCGCTCTTCTTGAGACATCCGATTTATGTCTTCAATTGCTTGCTGTCTTGCTTTATCAGTTATTTCCTTTATTTTTTTTTTTTCCCCCGGATCAAGTATCTGTGTATCATTGAAGCTACTGCAGTGAATTTTTTTTAGTGGAACTCTTTCGGTCTTGGCTGCCAGCTTTGTTTGTTTCAATAGATTCATGAATCTTTCTCCTTTCCCACTAACCCCTCATGCTTCATGTGCAGAATGTGCTTTGCAATGGAGGATGATTTCCTTCTCCTCTAAACTCCAGCTCTGGTCATTTAATCATCTCCGATTCATCTGGAGCCTAGTAGTTGTTGGTTGTTGAACAGGCGACACCATTGTTTACAGACATTTTCTGACTGTTCTTTTTGGAATACCCTGAATAAAGTTATTTCTAACCACTGACTGACTCACTGATTAGTGGGGCAGATAACAGCAATTTTTGAGAGGAATTGTGCAAATGATGATACAAGCATCAAATTTGGCACATTTGTTCTCCAGGGAATTCTAATCAAATCTGCCTGATTGGCCATTTGAAAATCCAAGATGGCGGCCATTTTTCAAGATGGCCGCCAAGTTAGCCTCCTGAAGTTGACTTTTTGCTTAGAAGTATTTGTAGTTGTCTGATTTGCATGATCTAGGTGTTGACCCCTATGTTTTCAAGCCTGCTGGAGTGGATTTTCCTGTTTTTAAAGCCCCCTGAAACACACTTTTTCTGATTTTGCACCACTTTAATGATTGTCATATGAAGCTAAGGCCTTTCTGCAACCGGACCCTGGCTAGTAAATGTTCAAAGTTATGCATACCATGCGAATGCTCCTCCAGCTGCTACTGTCCACATATGCAGCTGCAGAGTGCTGTGCAGGGGAGCCCTGACTGAAAGCACTTGCATCTCCGGTTGCAACCTTTCTTACAGGAACACTTGGTCAGTTTCTGACAGCTGGCTGCAATAGGGGGTAGTGTTGTCCAACATATCTGCCATGTCTCTCCTTTCTGTGTCCATCCCCATTCAGCGGGACTGCTCGTGTCTGGACTGGAGATGGTTGCCTGGCCCCAGATGATCCCAGCCTGATAGGCCGCATGCTTTGCATGTTCTCTGAGGGCTGCCTGTGTTGGTGGAATTGAGTTGTATGGCCTCTGCTTGCGGGCAAAGAGTTCCAGTCTTGCTCCGTCCACACCAGTGGCTGCGCTTGATCTGTCATACATGAGGACAACAAATCTCTCCAGCCTCTGCAGGTCAAGATCACGAATCAATGTTGGATGCTGGCTGAGATTGGTGAATGTTTCAGAAACATCATCAAAGACGTTCCAAGTCTGCCATGCAGTTTTCTTCCCTTTACTGCGGAAGGCAGACACGACGTCACATCCAGTGAATGCATGGAAGTATGGGATCCCTCTCGCTTTCTCAGGCCCTATCGCAGAAACTACCTCATGGACTGGAATCCATCATGCCTTGGCTCCTTGGCCAAAGGCAATCCACATATTCTCAAGACCTAGTTTCTGTAAGGATGGCAGTACAGATATTGCTATGACTAATACGTCCGTGTCATTAGCCTTAATGATAATGGACTTGCATCATCCATCCGTCGTTGCATCCCTGGCGTGTACAAATATTCGAGTGTCGGCTTCTTCATGACAACATGGAGACACAGCATCCAGTGACTTCCTTGTGTTGCGAATGGCATATTCTCCTTTTGTGACAATGAATGTGCTTGTCTTCTTTGCTTCACACATCTTTTCCGCAAGGAAGTGAAACAGCTCAGTCGTGTTGCTGTCATCTCGAAGAAAGCTTCTCCATTTACTTGGGGTCTTACTGGTTCCTGTCACTCTTCTTCTGATTCCTTGCCCCCTTTTCGACCTTGCCTCAAACTTCAGACTTGACTTCTGGTACACATCAAACACTACGTCCACCCTCTCGTACCTGGCACCATCGGATTCCACCTTTGGGATGATGTCTTCTTTAGCATAGCCATCAAATATCTTTGAAGTGCGTGGAGGTAGGGCATTGATAAGTGCTGAGCCATCAATGATGACTGCATCTCCCCTTGGTTCTCTGTCTGGGATGTTCACTTGCACTTCAAGAATTTCAGCCAGCTGTGACTTCTGACATGTATGAAGCTTGCCGCTGTCACTGAGAGATGCAGGGTGTGACTGATTCTCATGCTTGAAGAATTCTTGCAAGTCACACTGCCTGTTCTGGCATGAGATGAACAGTCGTGAGAACAGCTGACAGTCGTCTTTCAGAACTTTCTCCTTAGAACTTCCCCCAGCTTGCTCTTGTTTGAAGAAAGAAACAATGTTTTTCTTGATTGGATGATAGAAGGAACATTCCCCTTCATTCTGTAGGCCCTCCATGAATGAATGGAACTGCTCTTTGCCCCACTGGTGATGTGTTGCTACCATTTCGGCTGGAGTTGGGTCTGCAATGTTCTTCATGTCTCGTACCAGTAGGTTGGCTGATACTTCTTGGAATGGGTTGCTCGACCCTTCTTGGTGGTGTCGTTTACTTCTTGGTAGTGTCTTGGGAATGGGTTCACTCTTCTTGGTAGTGCCCGACAATCACTCCTTCAAGAAATTCTTACTTTGCGATGAACTGGAAATGTTTATTAAAGGACTGGTAAGTGGCCTGGATTCAATCAGCACATCTGTTTCATCAACTTTGTGCACTTCAACAATTTGGAGCTGGATGTACTCCATCACACGCAGAGACCTTCTGTGTGCTACCCTCATCTAGTTTAGCCCGCGAGCCAACGCGGTTTACCAGGGTGTGGCCGATGCCGTGCACTTGCAACTTCTTGGAGCCATAGATGAGAGTTGGGCCAGTGATGAAGACCAGTGCCAGTAGTCCATCCAAGGGATGTGGCTGACTGCTGAAACAAAGGTCCTACCTCTAACACTACACCCCTACACCCCATGCATAAGTAGCTACTACTACATACATGTTAAGTCATGTAAACGTATGAAAATCATAAACAAATGTGCAAAATCAGAAATAAGTGTGTTAGGGGGTTTTAAAAACAGGAGAATCTACTCTAGCAGGCTTGAAAACATAGGACTCCACACTTAGATCATGCAAATTGGACAACTACAAATACTTCTAAGCAAAAAGTCAACTTTGGGAGGCTAACTTGGTGGCCATCTTGAAAAATGGCCACCATCTTGGATTTTCAAATGGCCAATCGGGCAGATTTAATCCAAAAGCCCTGCAGAACAGAAATGCCAAATTTGATGCTTGTATCATAATTTGCACGATTTTTCTACTATCGACTACACTAGATATAAATGTTTAGTACCTTCTTGGTGGTGTAGAAATCCGAAATTTTGCATACTGATGCAACTTGAAGCCATGATCCCAGGGAAAAACAATAATCACAAAACAGTTGGAAAATGGCCGTAAACAAAAATATCCGCGAATAAAAGTCAGCCAGTGTGGCCATGGTTTGCTCACTGCTGGTAGAAAATGGAGATAACATTGGAACTGATTGCGAGGCAATGGTAATAAGCACAGCTTTTGCCTCTTATTTTATAACTCTTGCCGTGTTTATATTGTTGTGGTCCGGGGGTCGGTGGCGAGAATGACCGTTAGGTGAAGAAGTTTACGCCATCTCTCAACAGACTCCGCAGAATTTATTGGCCGTCGCTCCGGATAACTCCAAAGCCGGCGGGTCGATTAATCGACTGTGAAACGCCAATATCTCGACTGCGTGGCATAGGGTTAATTGTCTAGATCCCAATATACCTAAATAACCACGCAGTCTTGGCTACTGGGGATTCATGCCCTCGGCACATCTTTCTCTAACCGGGTCATTCTACCCACTGCGGAAGAGTTCCAACTCGCGACTTCCAACTCCGGCTCGGTTGCAGCCGAGCGGAAACTGCCAAAGCCGTGCTGGCTAGGATTAACGGATTATTGGGGATGAAACCCTGTCTGATCTCAGACCCGGACCATGCTGGACCAAATAAAGAAAGGACGGAAACGAGCTGGCTTTCTAATAATTTATTTACAGTAAAATAAAGACACAGGGCAGACTTATCGTGAATATGCAATGCAGTATTTACAATGATGAAATAAACAATTCTATTTATAGATGGGACCACACGCAGACACACACACACACACACACCCACAAAGAAAAGAAACCCCTGATTTCTTTATTGGACCCTCCAGCCGAAGAGAGAGAGAGAGAGAGAGAGAGAGAGAGAGAGAGAGAGAGAGAGAGAGAGAGAGAGAGAGAGAGAGAGAGAGAGAGAGAGAGAGAGAGAGAGAGAGAGAGAGAGAGAGAGACAGACAGACAGACAGACAGACAGACAGACAGACAGACAGACAGACAGACAGACAGACAGACAGACAGACAGACAGACGGACGAGCTGGGGGTCAGAGTCTGGATGGGTACCTGGCCGTTGGAGAAAGTGGCACCATGCTGCAGCACCTGCCAATGGTCGCCGGCCTGGTCCCAGTCGCACGTGGGGGACTCGTGGTTTGTGGCAGAGCTTGGGTGGTGAATGGTTGGGATCCACAGAACTCCTCTCCCCGTAACAGCCACCGTGATCAACGTGACCACTCCAGAACTCCAGTACTTCTTCTCAGAGCGTGCTCAGGGATCTTTATCCGCCTCCCTCGTGAAACGCACACAGCTCTCACACTGCTCTGCTCTGCTCTCAGACACCACCAGTGCCAACACCAACGTCAACACCAACGACAACAACAACCCTCCAGTCTCCGAGATATATATATATATATATATATATATATATATATATATATATATATATATATATATATATATATATATATCCTCCCACACGGGGAGGGGCCTTGGCGAGAATCATCTCGCTGTCCGTCCCTCATTGGCCCACGGCCGCACCCCACCGGGGCGGAGCCGTGGCCCCTGTTCGGAGACCCCACATTCCCCACGTGGCTCCGCTCTTGAAGAGTAACAGTATCCATGTTGCGTTGGTGCAAGAGTTAAAACGTTTGTGGAAGGAGCGTTTGTGGGAGCGGCAAGGAACGGCTGCAAGACCCTGCCTGGAAAGTCAGAGTTCATGTGGACTGCAGGTGGGTCGTGGATCGTGGATCGTGATGGGGGGATGGATCATGCAGATGGGATGGTTTATTCGATGGCTCATTGGATATAATTACAGTACTAAAGATGTCACAACGCACGTTTTCGAGCCACCCACTAAACAAAAGGACGGGGTCCTGACTCCACACGTACTTACCGGCATAACTAACTTTGGGACCTGAATGTTGAGTGCGCATGGTTTCCAGATTCGTAACAATGTTAAAAAATTACTAAAACTGTAAACGTTTCAACAAAGTGTTCATTCTAATCATCATTTACTTGAGTTATTTAGCTGTTTTCAGAATGCAAGCACAATGGGCTTTTAAAACAGTCAAAGGAGCCAGGACTTCATACATTAGAAAAGCAATTACAAATGATTCCATCATGTCTCTGATCTATGATGTGCTTAAAGTATTGATATGTTTCAAATATTGCTAATTACTAAGTAATCATAGTCGTGATGGCACACTTGAAATATTGCATATTTAATGAAATTGCATTTTGGGTCACACTCCTTGCCATTTTTTGGTCATTGTTTGATTTAAGTTAATTATGAGAATGCAACATTTTTAGTTTGTCTCCATTTTATTTTTAGTTTCTTTGTCCCAAGATGCAGGGAGTCGCATCTGCTTGCATTAGCCGGTGGACGTTGCAGATCTCACTGTCTTTCATGAAGAGTGGGCGAGTTATCTCTGGCACCCAAAACAAATGACAAATTCCTGGCCTGACTAATGCTGGGAATGCAAAGCGAAACCACCCAGTATAATATTTGCTCGAAGATTGCTGCGACAGCATTGAACATACCCTTGGGCAGTCTTCGTGGAACAGACCACCACAGGAAGATTTATTGAACAATAAAAAACCTGGGTATTTCTTTCACTGCTGAGTATCTTGTTCTGAGGGCGTTTTTAGTGTCATATATATATATATATATATATATATATATATATATATATATATATATATATATATATATATATATATATCGTATTCTTACATAGTAACAAGATTGGATGGAGTTTGTGGGTGTGGGTGTGGGGGGTTCTTATAACTCTACTGTTATAGCATAGTCGTCACTTTATAACATGTTGGCTGTCCCAGGTCGATGCTAAGCGCACGTTCCCATCCATGCAGGACGTGGCCACATGTCTGGTGTGCGCACGAAGGTACTGATCAGGTCTCGTCGACAAGCAGGACACAGTCATCGATTTTTGTGGCATGTTCGGGGTGCATGGAACGTGGCACGCCTCGTTAGACAATCCGTTCGGGCTCCTCTTATTGGCATTTTGAATGGGTTAAAGGGCACGGGCCCTGAGACGTGTCCTCTGGAAGCTGCTCTCGGCCTGCTGACTCACTATTCACCCTGCTGGCTGGCTGGGAATTCATGCTCATTCTGTCGCTCACCTTTCCTTATCTATGTGTTTGGACCTTTACTGTTTTATCTTCTCCTACAGAGAATATCCCAAGCTGGTAAAATCTGCACACTCTTTTTTTTTTATTATTCAGATCTCCAAAAGCTAATCGCAGATTTAAAATACTCTGACTGGTGGAAGTCATCGCAGAACGCATTTCGAAGAATGCAAGGAGTTGATCAGAAAATGACAGTAACCACAGTTAACGACTAGTGGCACATATGAGTGTTTATACTTCCCTTCATTGCAAGTCTTACCCTATGCAAACCCAGGACGTGTATTGACTTGATGATTACTTGTGAAGGTTTGAATCTCGCCATTGTTTCACCAGTACCTGACTCAGAAATATTTGTGATGGGATGATAAAATGGCAGTGCTGAGTTGTTTGGATTGGATCGAAGAAAGTATTTGTTTAGCTATTGAAATGTGACCTGAATACAAAATATGTTCCTCCTTTTTTCTGAAGTGGTGTACTCTCCGTGACATATGGGAAAAGCAGAAATTTGGCTCTCTTGCATTATCGGAGGAATGCATCATTACCAAAAGATAAGAGTTTGTTGCTTATTACTGAATTTTGTGGAAGGTGTTGAGAACTTCAAAGAATTCCAAAGGAATGAATGCAATGCAATGTCTGATGCGGAATGCAATGTCATGCAGTCATTTGTTGAGGCAGCTTGTCGACTCTCACGGTGTTTTTGTAAAAGTCCGTTCTACGTTTACTATAGTATGTTATAAAGCTCTGAACATTATTACAATCTCCGGTAATGAGGCCGAAGCACAACATCTGGTCCTCTCACCTCACAGGAAGATGGTCTATGGCCTGTGGTTTTTTTTTTTTTGGTTTTTTTTTTTTAATATGGCCTATCCTCTGGTCTTGCTCCCAATGCTCTCTCAGCCCACTAACCCTCCCCAGTAACTCCAGGATTTACACATTCTTCCAGTACAACATCCTGGTTAAATTTGCAAAATCTAGTTTGACTGCACACTTCAACTCTTTTGTTCCTTCTTCCTTCTGTCTATGGAACTGCCTTCCAGAGGCTGTGCTGTCCCATTTTTCCAGGCTGTGTGTGCTGTCCCACTCTTCCATCCAGGACTTCAAGCATGTTGTTGCACCATCACCTCAGATAATCCCCCCCCCATCCTTATCCATAATGCTTATTACCCCCATTAACCCTATCTCACACGCCCCTCATACTTCCAGGTTGCAATGTATACTCTCTTTTCTCACTCCTCTTTTCATTCCCTTGCTTCCTCATTTTGCTTAGTTTGGCCAACTGTTTCCCCACCGCCTCACTGTCAGTTCATACTGTCAACTACCTTGCTCTTCTCTGAGCCTCGATCATGTAAAGAACGGATACATAAGCATAAACCTCTTTGGCTGGTGATGGAGAGCTTTCACAAAATCGCAGAGTCGAGTTATTTGTTCAGGCCGACTGGCAGGGACTGCAACCTTACCTCTGACTAAATATTTGTGTTCCATCTCCACTGCATGTATTATTGAGCCACAAATGAAAGTTTTCATAAAATCACACTCACACACACACTTATTCCATCTTATTTGCAGCTATCCTATGTATCCTCTATGCCCTGGTACTTTGAAACCTGTAGCTATCAAGCAGTTTGCTCTCTCATCTTAGAAACAAATATTTGTTCATCCTCAAGCACGTGCCAAAACATCATCTGGAAAGTCTTCAGGCCAAATTCTCCAATCTATTTCCAATGTCCTCATGGTACTTTGTTATATTTGTCAAAACTATGTACTCCTCTTCCATCTCAGGCCTGGTGTTGGCTTGACGGTTAGGTGGCTAGCTTCAGATCTTCGGGTCTTGAGTTTGAGTCCCTGTCGTGCCGTTTAAATCATACCAGTTGGGTTGACTCAACCTGTCATCCCTCTGAGGTCGGTAAAAATGAGTACCAGCTTACTGCTAACAGTGGCACCACATCAGCAGCACATCCGCGCTTCCAGAAAATGATGCAACCAGCAGCCACAGGCTGCACACGAGCCAGCATCTTTCATCCCCTCCCTCATCTCAAACAGCATAATATCTGACAGTTTGAGACATGGTGAATGTCGTAACTCCAAATCAAAATTAAATGTGTTTGCCTCCGAATCGTGTGCACCCAATATATCAGTCTGTCATATTACCCCCTCATACCCACTGTAAGCCTGGTGTTGGCTTCGGATCTCAAGGTCCCGAGTTCGAGCCACATTTCCCACTGAATTAATACCAGGTGGAGTTGACTGATGAGTACCAGTGTACTGGTAACAGGGGCACAGCATCGGCGGCATAGTCGCGCCCCAACAAAATGTCAGCCACTCGGCAGCCAAACTGCCATACACAAGAAGAAGATGCCCACTGTCTACCAGACTTTGTGTTCTTCTCACACAAGAAGAGAAAGTTCTGTCCTGCCTTGACCCTGCTTTGGCAACAGGTCCTCATGGCATCAGTGCCCATGTTCTCAAATCCTGTTCTGCCATTCTTACTTCCCCTTTGTCTTCCATATTCAGTCTGTGTTCCTCCTTTGTCTGTCTCCATTCAGTCTGGAAGTCAGCAAACATCACTCCCATCTACAAGAAGGGTGCAAAAACATATCTTCTCAACTACAGACCAGTGAGTTGACTTCCGATTATAAGCAAAGTCATGGAATCCATCATTGTTGCTGATGTTGTCTTTCCTGTTTTCATATTTTCTTGTTTTCCTGTGATCTCTGACCATCGATCTGGAATTCGTCTTGGTAATTCAACTCTGGACATGCTGCTGCTCCCATCTCAGCAATGTTTGGAGGGCAGATCAGGACGTAATGAAACAAAAGGAATAGCAGGAGAATGGAGAAACATCAACAGAAGGATGGAGAGAGAAAATAGTCAGACAAACAAGGGATGCAGGCAATGATGAGGTGTTGGGGAGAACGCAAGGGGTGGACAAGATGCATATGGAAGCAAATTTTGGGGAGGGGAGGGAGTAGTTTGACGGATGTAGAAAAGATAATTGTCGAGTTCTTCTTAAGCAAAACTCTGTAGTCTTTAAGTCCTTTGTCTGTAGCTCACTGGAGTACTGCTGTCCCCTAAACATCGAAGAGTCAACTCTCAAAAGGGGGCTAGAAATATGGCTACATAGCACACCCAATACATAGAAGGTTTGTCTTCATATTCTTTCAGGGTGATGTCTTGGGGACATTTTCAGGTATGATGTACAGTTGGATTGTGGTTGTAAAAAATTTCTACAGCTGGCTTTATGAAGGGGAGCTCATGCTTGGAAATTGCAATTTTGATGCTTTTGGAATAAGAGGGTACATGTTTTGTATCCTTCTGATAGGCCGGATCTGAATCCGGACCTTAACCAAAATCCATTTGGCTTGTTCTTGTCATCCACCCAACTCATCCACCAAGTTTTGTCATAATCCATTCACAACTTTTTGAAATATCATGCTATGTATTGTTTTTGAAGCCTGGTGTTGGCTTTGCGGTTAAGGTGGCTGGTTGGGGGCCTCAGAGTCCCGAGTTCAAGCACCTGTCATCCGTTGAATTAACACCAGGTGGGGTTGACTCAGCCTGTCATCCTTTCGAGGTCAGTGAAATGAGTACCAGTATACTGGGTTAATAACCATTCAGGGTAACCTGCATCAGAGTGGCGACATGTCCAGGACTGTACTCCTTGCCAATGAAACTGCCTCAGCAGCCTGATGCACCTTTACGGCACAAAAGGAATGGTATATTGTTTTTGGCCCTATCTGTCAATGATGGAGAATGACTTCAAAATTGGAAAATTATCATTCGCATCCAGATCAAGATCTTCACCAAAATCGAATCAATTCGTCTTTGTGAAACACTCAGCCTGTTCACCATGTTTCATCCAAATCCGTCCATCACTTTTTGAGATGTCCTGCTCACAGACAGACGGAGAAGGGTGAAAACATGACCTCCGTCCATTTTTGGTGGCAGAGGTAATAAGCTTCTGGGATACTCTTCCTCACCTCAAAATTAACACCTTCACTAAGTTGACAGCATAAAAAGTGAAGTTTGATGACAAGACTGTGAGCCTGTAAGCTGACTGGAACCTGTTTGGTCACCTTGTTGCAGTGGCTGGGAGCTGACAGCTCAATCTGAGGGAGTTGTTGTCATATGAGCTAACTCTTGTGCCATTTTCTTTGGCCCATGCTCATGATGCAATGAGGAAGAACACAAACAGTGTCATGATAGCAGAATTGGGAAAGGTGACACCTGCCCTGGGTAAGGACATGCAAACTACCACTTGCATCATAGATGGAATGGCCATGGTGCAAAGAGTGAGGTGAGCTGGTGCTCAAAACTTTGGACAGTTATCGGAGAAGATGTATTCTGGACCTTTCAGCTCGCCAAACATGGCTGCAATCGTGTCGATGATAATGACAAGTCGGAGTCCATCAAGAACATTGAAAAGTAACGATGGGAGAAACAGGATTTGAAATTTGAATCCTAGGAAGCAGCACATCCACTCCAAAGCAGGAAAATAAGTACTTGTCAAATCCACTGAACAAGGCTAATTTTGCTGAATTTCTGTCAGAGAGGTGGTGTGAAGCTGAAAAAGAGAATCTACCACAAGGTCATCAATAAGTTATTGCTGGGGGATTCAGGACTGGGATCAGAACAGTGAGCATCATGAGAGGAATTCTGAGGAGCTCAAGGATGTGGAAGCAGATCATGAGGAAGCCGATATGCGGCTCCTTCGACACGCCAAGCTTGCAGTGGCTCATCACCATAGAATCATCCTGCAATCACCTGACACAGCTGTTCTGATTATGTGTGTCCATCTCAGCAGTAGCATACCATGTGAGAGCCGATGGTTTGAGACAGGTGGAAAGGACAAGCACCGATTCATCCCATTCCATGAAGTTTCTGGCAGACTTGGAATTGATTGTTGCATTGCACTTGGTCTCCATCCTCCAACAGGGTGTTGAAACAACAAGTGTTTTGTTTGGGGTTGGAAAGATTAAGTTGTTTGAAGCCTTAAAGAAGTTCAGACCACCAGTAAACACTTTCCCAGCTGGGTGATTATTCAGGTTGCATCAGAGGAAGTGCTGAAAGTAAGGCTGGTGTGGCTGCTGATGAAGTTCGATACTGGAGTTTTTGTCAGAAAAGTAAGACAAATGAGAACCTGCCCCCTGCATTTCGTGTAGTGCAATTGCCAGAAATCATGAGGCAGGCAGATTGACCAATGCCAATGTGAGGCAAACGGCATTCTGTGAACCGAGGCATGGTGCAGTGCCTTCAGAAAGTAATCACACCCTTCGACTTTTGTCACATTTTGTTGCGTTACTGCCTGAATCCATTAAATGGATTGAATTTTTTTTTTTTTTAATTGTCACTGATCTACACAAAATACCTCATAATGACAAAGTGAAAACATGTTTCTTGAAAACTTTACAATTTAATGAAAATCTGAATTCTCTTGCATCAATAAGTATTCAATGCCTTGAGTCAATACTTTGTAGAAGCGCCTTTGGCAGTGATTACAGCTTCACGTCTTCTTGGGTATGTCTATATCATCTTTGCACATCTGGATTTGGGGATTTTCTCCAATTTTTCCTTGCAGATTTGTTCAAGCTCTGTCAAGTTGGATGGGGAGTGTCAGTGAACAGCAATCTTCAAGTCTTTCCACAGATTCTCAATGAGATTCAAGGCTGGGTCACTCAAGGACTTTCACGTTCTTGTTCTGAAGCCATTTCAGTGTTGCTTTGGCTGTATGCTTGGGGTCATTGGCCTGTCGGAACGTAAATCTTCACCGCAGTCTAAGGTCTTTTGCACTCTGAAGCAGGTTCTCCTCAAGGATTTGCCTGTATTCGTCTCCATCCATTGTTTCTTCTCTCCTTACAGGCCTCCCAATCCCTGCCACTGAAAAGCATCCCCACAGCGTGATGCTGCCACCACCATGCTTTATGGTAGGGATGGTGTTTGATGGGTGATGAGCTGTGCTCGGTTTCTGCCAGGCATCCACTGGCGGCTTCGGCTTGGCTCGACTCGGGTCGACTCTTGCGCTCTTTGGAAATCTCTCTTTCCGGCTTCAAACACTCTTTTGACAATCGTGCTCTGGTAGGCGAACGGAGGCTGCTTTTGGGGCTGGTCTCGAGGTGGTGTGACAGGACACAGCAGAGCACAGTATCCTCATAATCCAGCCACACAGCGACACCCCGCTGTCCGCATAACCGTTCTCCCTTGCCTTTTCCTCAGCATGGGAGAGCACGGTGAGAGATGCCATGCAATAACCCACTTTTCTCATCTTTTTTTCTTGCTTGGCGACCCTTCCAGTGATTATTCCAGTTTGGTACCAATGTGATGCAGAGAATAAGGTAAGTCTATATAAGTTAAAATGTATCGGTTTAGCTTTACCCCATCTTCTCTTTTGTATGCAAGTATATTTTATTTTGCTGCACTACACCCATCCTTGCTTTCCCTGCGACACATGCTTTCTTTTTGTAATAAAACCATTGCTTGTGCCACACACTTTTCCTTGCCCTTGCTGTAATAAACTTGCTTCTTGTTGTAAATGTACCCAGCTGATAGTATCTTTTCCTCCATTGGTCTAGCATAGTCCGCACGTAGTGTTAGCCGGGAAGTTCTACCCCACCGATTGGCTCGACACATTAGCCAGTGCATACTTGACAGCTCTGCTCGGTTGCAGCTGATCAGGCAAGGTGAGGCAAGTACACATCGAGGGCATGGGACCCCCTTAAAGCCGTCATCCAAAGGTAAGGTCACCACACAAAGTAAACACCATGCCAGGATTGGCGGTACCAATCGGCATTCGTGGTTGATTAGCAACCTGCTGAGCCGCTGAGTTTTCAGTGGCTGGTGGCCTCAGGACAGGGTGTTCGGGAGGAACTCAAGTGCTTCGCCTCGTGGCGAACCTTGAACCCTGGGCCATAACATTTTTTTTACAAATGACCACGGGTTGTAATTTGTGTTGTGTATTCATTTATTTTAGATTTAGCTTAAGTCAAAAAGTATTCAAGTATTCAAGGCCATCTCCACTCATGGCTCACAGACTTCCTCTCCTGTCGCAGTCAATGTGTGGCCCTAAATGGAGTTCTTTCATCCCCTCTTCCTGTGCAGGCTGGAGTTCCTCAAGGTAGCGTTCTGGGCCCTGTTCTTTTTTTGGTTTTCATCAATGATCTCTCCGACTCTCTGGAAAATCCTCGATTTCTCTTTGCCGACGACTCCACCCTCTGCCGTACCATCTGTCATCCCTCAGACCGGCAAGCAGCAGCTTCTTCGCTCACTGCAGATCTGGATAAAATCACAAACTGGTCCAACACGTGGAACATGTCTTTCAATCCAGACAAATCTCACACTCTCACGATGTCTCTTCGAAAGGACCGTTGAGAAACCCCCCCATCCACTTTCTCAACAATCCTCTGGAAGAAGTCTTTTCTTTCAAGCTTCTGGGTCTCACTATCTGCCATGACCTTTCCTGGGAAAGTCACATTTCCAACCTCACCTCAAAAGCCAGTCGCCGACTGGGAATCCTCCGTCGTGCAAAGTCTTTTCTCAGCCCTCTTGAGCTCGTGACCATTTACAAAGCTTTTTTCCGTAGCCTGATGCTCTCCCCTCTGGGCTGGTGCTCCTGCCTCCCACCTTTCTCGGCTTCACGCTGTCGAAACCAGGGCATTTAAGATCCTCGGCATCTCCCGCAATGAAGCTGAGTCTTTGGGCCTCTCACTCAATCACCGCAGGTTGGTCGGTGGTCTTTCTGTCTTCTACCGACTCTTCTCCAGCCTTGCCCCCCCTGCTCTCTCTGCGATTTGTCCCCACCACATTTCCACAGGGCGCTCAAGGTCCGCCATCAACCCCCTTCTGGTAAAACTACCAAAATCACGAATCACTGCTCATCTTCACTCTTTCATTCCTCTTTTTTCCCGCCTTTGGAATAAACTTCCTCACTCTATTCTTTCCCATTCTTCCCTCCGGGCTTTCAAAACAGCTGTTCACCACCACCTCTTATCTTCCCCCATCCAAATCCTCGATCTTTTTTACCCCCGATAATCCACCCAAGCCCACTTCCTTCAATTCCCCTGCTTTCCTTCCTGAAAGTCCCTGTAATGTCCATCTTCTCTTCGCCATGTTCCCCGTCCCATCCCCATCCCTCTCCCTTGCACAGTTCACCTAATGTGTCTGTTCCCCACTGTTTTGTCCCTTCCACTCCCGCCCCTCTTGTCTCATGCCCCCTTGCTGTGAGTTGTGTGTTTGCTCTCATACGAGCCTCGACCAAGGTATACAAAAAAAAAGTCCTATGGCTCATCTTGTTGTTGTTGTTGTTGTTGTTGTTGTTGTTGTTGTTGTTGTTATTTATTGTCCCAGGGTTGCATCTCTGGCTTGTCCTGCACGAACACGCCTGCGGGACGGAGAGACAGATCTGATGGTTGTTGTTTACTGCTGTTGTTTATTGCTCTGTTTAACTTGTACGATTGGCTCTTTGTACATGAACTGCTAAAGGTTTTAACTTTGTTTGGCTCTTCTGCTCAAAAAGGTTTCCCACCTGTGAGGGCTGAGTTGATCAATAAATTTCCGCTGATTAAATTAATTTTCTTTGGAAGCAAAGTATGGTATTTGGCTTATCCTTGATTCGTATGTGCTCTATTTTCCCTTTTGTTCAGGAGTATTTTGGATTTGCGGGTTTTTAGGCCCTGCTCGCTGATCTGTGGCTTTGGCGCTTGATCCGTGAGTGGCTAAACCCGTAAGCTGCAGCTAGGTGGAGGTTTGTCTGTATATATTAGACATAAGGTGCCACATTAATGATCTTGTGTAGACAACATACAATAATGATTGAATTGATGGACTGGCCCAGCTCATCTAAATATATGAACAGAGCTGACAGTTCACTTACCTAAGGGCAAGCATGACCCAAGACAGGTTGTCCGAGTTGGCCCAAATGTACATTCACTATGACGTTGACGTTGATGAGGAAAGGGTGGTGTATCAGTTTGCCAGGAGAACTCAAGAAGGCTGGAACTTGGAACGCTGCTGAAAGACCAAGCGAACGGTAAGTACGAAGTACCTGCCTGGATGTAGGTTTAAAATTTGATCAGATCCTCTCATTACGCTGTATAGGACTTATGGTTACCTTTGAGAATGTAATTGTTTACCTGTGAGAATATGATCGAATAGTCATGCTTTTGATCATCCAATTCGTGTCCAGTACCCTGTTTCTCGTCTTTTCTTTCCCTGCCCCACCCTGATGAGTATGTACCACAAGCACTACTTCTCGGATAGACCTTGATGATGAACTTACCTGTGATATTATAAAAAGAAAAGTACATGTATGCAAGTCTGAGTATTCTTATTGCGTTCCCTTTTCTGGCATGGTGTTTCCTGTCATGAGTCACTTGGTGAATTGAACTTGAACTCGAAGCTTGATCGGTATTTGACGACTTCAATCAATGAAATAGTATTTTATATGTTGCCATGTTAACGCCATACCAACAAATGGCCTGAAAACACCTCAAAATGATGTCCATTGAGCTATGCATTTTCGACACTTTCAATTTCCGGAGTAAAGCAATGCGGCGTGCATCCCATCCCACAACAGTCGTGATGGTGTGGCGCACTATCATGCTCTCAGTGCTCCAACTTTTGGAAGCTATGAAATCCCCTCCCCATGCGTACTGGCCTCAAGCAGCATGTCCAAGGTGGCGTGACATGGTCTGAAACCAAATTGGTGATTTGAGATGAGGTTGTTGGAGAAAAGGAAAGATTCCATGTCAGTTGCGATGATGGATTCCATAACCTTTCTGATAAATGGAATCAAGCTGATAGGTCTTCAGTTAAGGGGATCAATTTTTGCACCTTTTTACCTCTGCCACCAAAGGTGAAGGAGGTTGTGATTTCACCCCTTTGTTTGTTTGTTTGTTTGTGTGTAGGATATCTCAAAAAGTAGTGGGTGTATCCGGATGAAATTTTCTGGAAATGTTGGGTGTGTGACGTGGATGAACTAATTAGATTTTTGTCAAGATCCGGATCCGGTTACTAGAATTTTTAAAAGTGATTCTTCACCATTGAGAGAGAGGGCCAAAAACGATATTTCACATGATGTCTTCAAAAACTTGTGGATGGATTCGCGTGAAACTTGGTGGACATGTTGCGTGTGTGACAACGAAGAAATGATTCCATTGTGGTGAAGATCCGAATCCGGATCCATATCCAGCGAATATAATTTTTTGTGATTCTTCATCATTGAGAGATGGGACCTGAAACGATATAGTATTGTACAGCATGATATTTCAAAAATGTATTGTGCCCGATATGTTCTCGTGGATCATGCATTACGTGACGGAGGTATGCGCTCTACCGAGTGCCCTTCAAGTTTATGTAAGGCAGTGATGCTGGTGGATTTCCAAGCAGATGGAAGATGACCTAGCACAAATTGCATGTGGATGTGGAAGAGCAGCAGAGCAGGTTTTTAGGACATGTGAGCTGATGCCATCAGGTCTGGTGGTGGTCAGAGTCGAGGATTGAAAGAACCTTCTCGACCTTCTCCAGTATAAAAGACTCAAAGTCCAGGAGCAGTTGGGTATGACAGGGAAGGATGGGTAACTGAGAGGGGTTGGGGACACAAGATTTGGAAGCAAACACAGAATTGAGGCATTCAGCCTTCTCATGAGCAGAGTCTGCGATGTTATTTGAAGAGATGAAAGGGATTGAAAGGAACCACCAGGTTTTATCGGAGGGAGACAAGTTTGAAAGTACATTCTTGAGGTTGGCCAGATGTTGTTCACTGGCTCTCCTGAGAGTGGACAAACACTTGTTGTGGACCTTTTGGAATGCACTGAGATTGCCTGGATTGTCTAACTGATGATGCAGCCTCCTGAATTGACACCCATATACAAGCAGATTGGCAACATGGTAACAATGGTCCAGTGGATTTACTTCTCACATGTCTGATGCAGGCGAGTGGCTGTTTTGGATGTCGAAAAAACAGGCTCCATTGTTGATCCGTGATTACTTCCGTCACGGAAAGTTGACGGAGGTTATGTTTTCACCCATGTCTGTTGTCTGTTTATCTGTTTGGCTGTGAGCAGGAGGTCTCAAAAATTATGTACGGATTCAGACAAAGTGTGATGGACAGGTTGGGTCTGTGAGAAGGAAGATTTCTTTCAATTTTGGTAAAGATTCGGGTCTGGATCCCGACACTAAAATTTATGCGATTCTTCACCATTGAGAGAAAAGGGCCAAAATGATATATAACAGGATATCTGAAAACGGTATGGACGGATTTGTACGAAACTTGGTGGACAGGTTAGACATGTGACCTGGACAAATTGGTTCGATTTTGGTGATCTGGATCCACATTCGGATCCGAGAATTTTTTTAAGTGATTCTTCACCATTGAGAGATGGGGCCAATTGATATATATATATATATATATATATATATATATATATATATATATATATATATATATATACATATATATATATTTTTATATATATATATATATATATATATATATATATATATATATATATATATATATATATATATATATATATATATATATATATATATATATATATATATATAGCACGATATTTCAAAAAGTTGTGGATGGATTATAAAAAAAAACTTTGTGGATGAGTTGGATTGTTGATAAAAACAAGCTGATTCGATGTTTTTTAAAGGTCTGGCTACCGAATCCGGCCTATCGGTAGGATACAAAGCGTCAATTGTTCAGCCTTGCGGAGGTATGTGCTCTACCAAGTGCCATCCTAGTTATTAATTTGGTCATATTCTTGTGCTAATTAGTCTAATTTGTAATCATTATTTTGTGACGTATTCAGAGAGCATCTATCAAGTCTATTTCATGCATGTAGACTACAAATTTTTCTCCAAATTTTTATTGAAACAGAAATGGTCACTTTTGTCACTGTCAATTAACTTTAATCGATTTTTTTTTTTTTTTTTTTTTTTGTATACCTTGGTCGAGGCTCGTATGAGAGCTAACACACAACTCACAGCAAGGAGGCATGAGACAAGAGGGGTGGGAGTGGAAGGGACAAAACATTGGGGAACAGACACAGGTGAACTGTGGAAGGGAGAGGGATGGGGATGGGACGGGGAACATGGCGAGGAGAAGATGGACATTACAGGGACTTTCAGGAAGGAAAGCAGGAGAATTGAAGGAAGTGGGCTTGGGTGGATTATCGGGGGTAGAAAAGATCGAGGATTTGGATGGGGGAAGATAAGAGGTGGTGGTGAACAGCTGTTTTGAAAGCCTGGAGGGAAGAATGGGAAAGAATAGAGTGAGGAAGTTTATTCCAAAGGCGGGAAAAAGAGGAATGAAAGAGTGAAGATGAGCAGTGATTCGTGATTTTGGTAGTTTTACCAGAAGGGGGTTGTTGGCGGACCTTGAGCGCCCTGTGGAAATGTGGTTGGGACAAATCGCAGAGAGAGCAGGGGGGCAAGGCTGGAGAGGAGTCGGTAGAAGACAGAAAGACCACCGACCAACCTGCGGTGATTGAGTGAGAGGCCCAAAGACTCAGCTTCATTGCGGGAGATGCCAATGATCTTAAAAGCCCTGGTTTCGACAGCGTGAAGTCGAGAAAGGTGGGAGGCAGGAGCACCAGCCCAGAGGGGAGAGCAGTACTCCATCAGGCTACGGACAAAAGCTTTGTAAGTAGTCAGGAGCTCAAGAGGGCCGAGGAAGGACTTTGCACGACGGAGGATTCCCAGTCGGCGACTGGCTTTTGAGGCAAGGTTGGAAATGTGACTTTCCCAGGAAAGGTCATGGCAGATAGTGAGACCCAGAAGCTTGAAAGAAAAGACTTCTTCCAGAGGATTGTTGAGAAAGTGGATGGGGGGGTTTTGTAAACGGTCCTTTCGAAGAGACATAGTGAGAGTGTGAGATTTGTGTGGATTGAAAGACATGTTCCACGTGTTGGACCAGTTTGTGATTTTATCCAGATCTGCAGTGAGCGAAGAAGCTGCTGCTTGCCGGTCTGAGGGATTCTTAAGAAGGATTCTTAAGAACCTTAGTCTGATATATTTTTGTTCTTCAGTAGCTGATTCTTGTTTACATGTGCAGTCATCTTTCTTTTCTGCCAATTCTGGTGTTTATTAGTCTAATTAAAGGTATAATTTATTAAAGGTATAATTTATTAAAGGTATAATTATCGTTTGTCTAATTAAATTATTTCATTAGTCAAATTAAAGATATACTTTAAAGCACTAATTAATGTTATTCTTATGTTAAATTATCTAGTTTTTTGATCATTCTTAAGTCATGTTTCCATTCTTTGTAGGGTGTGAGAAATCTGAAAATACGAGTGTGGTGCCTGGACTCAAAATATAAATAAATGTGTCATGTGGCACCAGAGGCTCCTGTCTGATCTGGCAGAACTTAAGAATGAGCTTTTCATTCGTTGAACTGATGGTAAAATGGAACCACACAATTGAGACATTTGTTCCTGACTGTATAATTAAACTGGGCCTAAAGCTCCCTGTCTATAATACTTAATGGAGTTTCATAGGTGAAACTCTCTTGGTTTCTCCAGTGAGTTTAAGTAATGGGAGTCTAGCTACCGGGAGATTCTGGGGAAATTGTACGGTATATCCAGTGAAACGTAGAGAGACAGACAGAGACAGACATAGACGGACAGTATTTTGACACTGCACCACTGCAGTGAATGTAAGGAAAGAGCTGAGACTGACTCTGTCACTGATAACCATTTTTCTATCGAATGAAAATTATTTTACAAAGCTGATGATGAAGTAATTCTTTGAGTGTTCCATGATATTTCTATCATGTTCTCAAATTACGATGATAGAGCTGCAGTCACTGAATTTCAATCATTCTGTGAGCACAAGCTATATCATCACAACTGGGCCTAAAGCTCCCTGTCTATAATACTTAATGGAGTTTCATGGGTGAGACTCTTCCTTAGTTTCTCCAGTGGGTTTAAGTAATGGGAATCTAGCTACCGGGAGATTCTGGGGAAATGGTACGGCATATCCAGTGAAACGTAGTGAGACAGCCAGAGAGAGACGGATAGTATTTGGACACATTGCACCACTGCTGTGGATGTAAGGAAAGAGCTATGACTGACTCTAGAATCAGGGGTCTCCAACCTTTTTGGGCGGAGGGCCACAAAACCAAAGTGGTGAGGGGCGGAGGGCCGCACCCAAAAAAGGACGCTAAATTCCGAAAAAAATATATATGTATAATTAATATGCGGAAATTTAAACAAAAATTAGTGCTGAATATATTTTTCTTGCCAACGAATATGATAAATGAATAATCGTGTTAAAAACACGTGTCTAATATGAATAAAAATCATAATAAAAATGACAGAACGCTTTGATCATTGACCCTGACAAATTGGCAGTATCGCGGGCCGCATTGTAATGTAAACTTGATGTGGCACCGCGGGCCGCATGAATCCATCTAAGGGGACGCATGTGGCCCGCGGGCCGCAGGTTGGAGACCCCTGCTCTATATCATCACAACTTTATAACAATTTCAAAAAGAAAAAGAGCAATCAGAGATTGCAGACCCTCACCAGAACTTCTTTCATGTGGTGTATTTTGTGTGGTGTTTGTGTACTGCTGTGTTACATAATTAATGAGACGGAATTTGAACTACTTATAACTGCTGGCAGTGATGACTGGGTACAAAGACGTCCTGCTTTGATGCAACTCCACTTTGATCTGACACCTGCTGACCCTGAGCCATGATGTTTTTTTTCATTATTATTCTATTGAATTGAGAATGGGATTAAAATAAATTCAACTCAAATCAAATGGAAAACTAAATAGGTACAGTCCTGCTTTGGAGTAATCAGAAGGAACCCGAACAAACATAAAGCAAAGATGAAGTCATCAGGAGGAACCTGGATAGGATTTACATTTCAGCTGCTTGTCCTCTATTCTCAAACCCATGTTGGCACAGCCAAGTGAGCCTTATTCCAACAACAACAACAACAACAACAACAAAAGAACCCATATCAATATTAAATAATTCTGGCTCCCCGATTAAGTTGAAATTTAAAGCTTGCATTCCACATCACCACTCGATCATGCATGTGAAGTTTCACATCAATTGATTTAGCGGTTCCAGAGAAAACATTATTTAATATATTTCTTCAATGCAATATGCCTGCCAAACCATGTAACCTATCACTTATTTCTTAACAAACTTGTACACCCAAGGCTTGGGGAACATTTGTGTGAAGTTTCCCCTCGATCTTTCCAGCTGATCTGGCGAAGAAGATTTTTTTTTGGGGGTTTTTGGGTAAATCCAACATGGCTGCCAAACCATGTGACCTATGACATCAAATGTGTGAACCTTTTGTTCCTCATGGATAGGTGGTCACATGTGTAATGTTTTGCCTCGATCTGTTTAGCCATTTCAGAGAAGAAGATTTTTGAAGGTTTTCTTTTTTAAAAACAAAATGGCAGCCGAATCATGTGACCAATGACGTCAACAAATATTTTTCTGTTTACTATTTTATCCCTCGATGACCCTCAAAATTTTCATGCTGATCAGATGTAGCTTTGTACATCTGCAATTATGACGTCATAACGAAGGCACCCATGATGTTTAAAAAAAATCGCACTCATTCCCTATGAGGAGTACTTACTATGTGCCAAGTTTCAATGTTTTCCTTGGTGTGCTTTCAGAGATACAGAGGTCCAATTTATTTTCGTTTTTCCAACGTTGTTGCCACACTACATGGATTATGACGTCATAATTATGATTGAAACATTCTACATGAGCAGTCACACCGATGGTGAAAATTTCATCTCAATCCGACAAGTGGTTGTGGAGAGAAACATGAAAGTTCTGCGCGGACAGACAGACAGACAGACAGACGACAGAGACAGATAGAAACGGACTCAAACGCAATACCCTCGCTGAATCATGAAGGGGTGGGGTGGGGGAGAGCTGATTCAGGTGAGTTTCTTTACTTCTCTGAACCATCATCGATTTGAGCGACATTGTATAATAAATACAACAGAATGTACGGAGCTGGAAATGGAAGATATATTTGGTGTAACTTTAATCTCACCCATAACGACACAAAACCAGCATGGGAAGTAAGAGCTCGCTTGGTGCATGCATCATGTGAACAAGTGCTTTTCTGCTTCCATGCACACTTTAGGGCATAGATTCATCTTGGAACAGCACTACAAGCCGTTGCAAACCAATGCTGTCGGGCTGCTGGCAAGGAGCAAAACAAATGTGTAAAAAGATAGAGGTTGTGTGAGACCATGCTGCGAGCAGCCAGCCACCCCCACCGACCCCTCTTGGCTGCACCACGAGGAACAGCCCCCTTGTCTGATATCTCACGGAAGCCATGCCATCGCTTCTGCCTTTATCATGATTCACGGCCATGGCAAAAATTAAGACCCACTCCATTTGGCGGGAAAGACGGATGCAATGGAGAGAGCGTCTTGCGAAATTGCATTAGATAAAATGAACATTTAACTTATCCGACAATTTAAGTGCAATTGGTGATGGAACGGTGCAATAAGCCTACAGGGGGAAGGAGGATGGTGCAGAAGGGAAAAGACAAATTGTAAAGCTTAGATTACAACTGTGAGTGATTAGAGCTGAAACCTAAGATAGCGAAAAGGATATTAACAGAGCAGAGTGATGGCTGGTTTTCTGGATAAAGCCATGTTAGCGACGAAAAGAATCTTATGGGGCCTTCACACCATGTTTTCTCAAAACTCTATCCAATGGTTGCGCAATAGAAACCCATGATAATGCCACAAATTAAGTGTATCAGACTTGCAAGAAATGAAGCATCATGACCTTTATGGATGTAAAAATGTTGATGCACTTTAAGATTTAATGGCTATTACACACATTCTGCGAGATTTTTTTTTTTTTTAATGAATATTACATCACGTGCAGGTCCTGTGGACCCAAATCTCATCTATGTCGTGTAGAATGCTTGGCCAGTTATACACAAGGAAATTCCACTCTCTGCAGAGCCGGGGGCCAAGCTGCAGATAAGATGGAACAAGCAACCCAGTCTCTGTCCCAAGCGAGAGTCCCGTTGGGACCCCTCGAGAAAATTATTAGATATCCAGACTAAATGCCACGATGTCTGGGCTGTGTGATGACATCGTGAGCTGTTTGTGAAAGGAAGTCGTTTTGCGATCTTGACCCAAAGCCATGGCCTCAATTTTGAGGGTCATTTTAGGTTATGGTAAAGGCCCAAAGAGCATTTTATCTTCATATATAGTGGTGATTCCTCATCTTACTGGTTCAAGCAACAACAATTTATACAACCGTTATGTTTTTTTTCTTCCCCTTCGGTGGATCTCCGGTTTCTTTGTAGCATCATGCGGGTATTTGGAATTGTTGACAATGAGAAAGGCCAGTCCATTTTTGGAAGAAGAATGGTATGCACAGAATAGTTGTGTGTGTGTGTGTGTGTGTGTGTGTGTGTGTGTGTGTGTGTGTGTGTGTGAGTGTGAGTGTGAGTGTGTGTGTGTGTGTGTGTATGTGTGTGTGTCCGATCACAACCCCACCTCCTGTTGGTGAGGCAGTAAGGCAGAGGGATTGTGCTTGTGTGGCACATGAACATATTACTGTGATATATTGTGCACCTTGGCTGTTATAGGACGTGATTTGTACTTCACTGCTCCATCAAGCTCGGAGGTGCAACACATTGTATCTATATGTGTATGTAGATATATACAGGGGGCTGCAAAAGTAGGTATACAGTAAGGACTGTACTTTTGTTCATTACTGTATACCTACTTTTGCAGCCCCATATATATATATATATATATATATATATATATATATATATATATATATTGTTATTGTTTGGAAAACTTACCCCATACATGGACAGTAGGAGACACAGGTCAGGTCAGGTATGGGGGCATGCGCCAGAGCAGCGTGTCGCTGCATCCACTCTCCACTGGCAGCCCAGGGGCCTCCATCTGGCCATTCCTCATGCAGATGCCGGCCCATCCCCATCTCCTTGAGATGCTGATCAACCTGCTGCAACCATGAGGCATGTGGTCGGCTCATTTGCCTCCTCCACTCACGAGGCTCTCTCACTGAAACAATCTGGTGAGCAGGATCAACATCAGGAAAACGAGCTACATGTCCATACAGCCAGAGCTGATGCTCATGGACTATACAGGAAACAAGTCTCATCTGAGAGTCTCTCAGGAACTGCTAGTTGGACACAAAAGTCCAACTAACGATAGCCAATGATTCTCCTAAGACACCTGGTTCCAAAGGAGTTAAGTGTCCTTCTCAGATCCCTGAGAGACCAATTCTCACATCTGGAAGCACCAAGGACCTGAAGACTTGGACTTTCATCATCCTGTGCAGGTACTGAAAGCGCCACACCACATGATCCAGTGAACCGCCACACAACATGATCCCAGCAGCTCCGAATCCTCAACCAGCACCTCGGGGGCCCCAGAAAGGATATCCAGTCTCCACAAAGATGACTATACCATCTGCGAAATCAAGGTGTGAGATCCTGACACTTCCAAACAATTCACCACAGCTTGCTGTCTCTGACATCCTCCACAGAATTCAGTCCATACAAGTGCTGAAAAGTGTGGGGGCCAGTACAAACCCCTGATGAACTCCAATGTCAACTGGAAATGAGTCAGAGATGGAAACACTGCAGTGTTCACTGACAATACGAGAAGAAGAACATTAGGCCATGAGCGCAAGCAGGCGTGAACCCCTTTTATTGCGGGAAACGGAAGCACACAGGCACACCGCCTAGCGGGCGGAACATAATATCAAAAACCCAATCATGTGACTCCAAACATCCAATCTACATACAGCACATTTCCTCCCCCTCTAAATTGCTGAAATTAACAGACAAAATCCTCCAAATACTGAGGCCGCTTTCTGAGCCATACAGGTCGAACGGGGCAGCTCGGAGACATAGAAACAGATTATTCCTGATTCGGTAGGGGTGACATACCAGTAGGACTCATCACATTTTTAGCATCAAGAGCACCAGATAGAACAGCTTGTGCATTTTCTCTGTTCAGAACTGATTCAGATATACACCTTGGACCAACTTGTCCAGTTGGTGCCGGCATGTCTAGCACTGAAGATTCAACGGAAACCTAAAGTGGTGGTCCAACATGTTCCGAATCAATGGTACCCGGTATGGATGGGATGCTGAAATGCGATCATGAATTTGGTTATCGTGCCGTTTCCAGACTTTCCCATCATTAGTTTTAACCATGTCGTTGGCTGGTCCGAGTAGCGCGGACACCACTGCCGGTACTCACTTACAATTGTGGAAATAATCACGTACCATTACACGCTGCCCTACTTCAAAGGTACGAACAAGCGTTGGACATGACATCGACCCAGACACAGACCTCCTAGGTCTCAACAAATCCAGTCTAGATCTCAATGCACACCCATACAAACGCATAGCAGGTGTATCACTAGTTGATGGGTGAACAGCATTTCTATAATGTAACAAAAACACATCAACCATTGCTTGCATAGATGACCCCTTTCCTCCCCGCAAAACACGTTTTAACGACTTAAAAGACTCAGCCTGGCCATTCGTTGCCAGATGGTATGGTGCTGACTTGAGATATTTGACACCATTCTGAACCATGAAGTCATTGGAAACCAGAAACCAGACACCAGAAACAAATTGCGGACCATTATCAGAAACCAAAACTTCAGGTATTCCTTTGTTTGCAAAGATTGACCGTAGTTTTCCAACCGTGTTTTTTGCCTTTGTGGATTGCATGACAACAACCTCTGACCACTTGGAGAACGCATCAACTACAACCAAGAGCATCTTGTCCCTAAATGGACCAGCAAAATCTACATGAATTCTTTGCCATGGCTTGTCTGGAACAGGCCATAAGCACGACACCCGCCGTGGATTGTCGGCATCTGACTGGCATGCAGGGCAATGCCTAATCATATGCTCAATGTCCTTGTCCAGACCAGGCCACCACAAGAGACTATGGGCTAGACTTTTGGTTTTAACGACGCCGAGGTGACTGGCATACAGTTCATCAAGACAATGTTGTCTGAACTTCGGAGGAATCACCGTTCTCATACCCCACATAATACAACTTTGAGCTAAAGACAGCTCTGATGATTTAGACGCAAACGGTTGATACTCAGGAGTTGAAGGCAGGTCATTCCAATTTCCAGTGGAGATCACCTGACACAGGCGAGAACAGGATCGTGAGCTGATTCAACAGCCACATGCTTAGCCGTGACCGGCCCACACTGGATTTGGCTCAGTGTAAACACATCAACATGATCGGATGATTCAGCCGAAGATGGGTCCCCCTTGCAAGGCAAGCAAGAGAGACCGTCGCAGTTGGCATGTTCCTTGGTGCCACGGAACTGGATATCATAGCTGTAGGAAGCAAGGAACAAACACCATCGTTATATTCGTGCCGCCGCCGCCACTGGGACACCTCGTTTCGGTTCCATGATGAACTGGAGTGGTTTGTGATCAGTCTGCAAGGTGAAATGGTGGCCAAGCAGGTGCTGGTGAAACTTTCGCACTCCCCAGACGAGGCTGAGAGCCTCCCGCTCGATTTGGGAATATTTCTGCTCTGCTGCCGACAGGGTGCGAGATGCAAAACAAACAGGGCGTTCGGAACCATCGTCCATTTTGTGTGATAGCACTGCTCCAATGCTGTATGCGGAGCTGTTGCATGCTAAAATGAGCGGACGTTCAGGTTTGTAGTGAACGAGAACCATATCCTCTGTGAGTAGCAGCTTGGCATGATCAAAAGCTGCCTGTTGGTCGGATCTCCATGCCCAGCGTTCCTCCTTTCTGAGCAGCCGCGTTAACGGGGCCAACTCAGAGCTCAGGTTGCTCACGAATCTCTGGTAGTACTGTGCCATACCAATAAATGAGCGAAGCCGAGTCTTGTCTCGTGGTGGTGGCATGTGCTGGATCGCCTCCACCTTCCGTTGGCCTTTCAACAGCCCCTCCGGTGTGATGATGTGCCCAAGGTACTCCAACCGTTGTTTGAAGAAAGCACACTTGTCCCTGTTCAAGCGGAGCCCACAAGCCTCCAACTTCTTCAGCACTTTGTCAATGTTGTAGAGGTGCTCCTCAGCCGTTTTTCCTGCAATGAGTACGTCATCCAGGTAGGTTTGAGTGGGAAGATCGGCACAAACCTGATCCATCACTTCCTGCCACAGGGTGGGGGCCGAATCAATCCCAAAACAGAGCCGGGTGTACCGATAGAGTCCTTGACATGTGTTGATCGTCAGAAGATCACTACTCCCGGGGTCCATTTTCAAATGAAAATATGCATCCCGCAGATCGAGTTTCGTAAAGAATTTACTCCCTGCCAACCGCGCATATATCTCATCGATTGATGGAAGTGAGTACTGCTCGATACTAAGACCTGGGTTGACCGTGGCCTTGAAGTCCCCGCATAATCGAACATCACCATTCCGCTTCAGCACCGTGACGACTGGAGTGGCACAGTCTGAGTATGGCATCCGTTTGATTACTCCACAGGCCTCAAGTCTGTCTAACTCAGCTTTCACCTTGTCATGCAGGGTATATGGGACTGGCCTCAGTTTACAAAAATGAGGAACCATGCCCTCCTTCATGAAGAGCTTGGCCTGTATATCCCTGAGTTTCCCAAGCTCATTGCAAAACAGGCCTCGATGCTTTTGAAGAATCTCCTCTAACCGATGCTCCAATCGACTTGGTATGGTTTGCACAAGGTGAATGGCTGACCAGTCCAGCTTGATGCGAGTCAGCCAGTCACGACCGAGAAGAGATGGCCCCCTTCCTCGAACCGCAGACAAATTGAGAGCGGCATCTTGGCCCTGATAGGTCACGGATACATCTGCCATTCCAATCGGCGTTATTTTCTCGCTGGTGTAGGTGTATAGTGTGAGGTCTGAACTGATGAGCTTCAGATCGTTCAGCTTACGAGAGGTCTGTTCGCCGATGAAGGAGACCGCCGCTCCAGTATCAACTTGGAATGTGATAGGCGTCTTGTTAACCTCCACTTCTACTGTTATTGGTCGAGCTTTTGATGGACCAACTGAATAAAGACTCATCATTGGTTGAATATCTTGACTCGGATCATCATCATTATCATCCATGACTTGTACGGTGGTTGATGCCGCTCGACAGACGCGTTTCAGATGGCCCACCTTTTTACAATTCAAACACACGCTGTCCTTATAGGGACAAACACGACGTAAGTGTCGACCTCCACACCCCAACATGCCTGCGTGTTTACCTCGCCACCCGATCGGAAGTGTTGTGACTGCGGGCCACGATTCATACCGAAGGTTGCTTATGGGGTCCGAGGTGAAAGGGATATCTTGTTGATCCCCATGTCGCTTCCCATGGTCTGACCGGCGATGGCTCGTACATCCTTGAGGGACTGTTCGACAGCCGATGCAGTTTCGAACGCATTGACGAATGTGAGGTCCTCGAACATGATGTGAAGTATCGCCGAAACCATCTTTTGATCTTGTAAACCAGCAATAAATCTATCTTTGAGCCTGGCTGGACGCTCAGCTGGCGTGAATTTGCAGTCAACGGACAGGTGTTTTAACCTTGCCACAAAATCGGCCACGCGCTCTCCAGAGTTCCTCGCCAGATAATTATCGAATTCATACCTCGCCAGCTGTGGCGATTTTTCAGGCTGAGTGTGTTCTTTCATCTTCTGGACGACAGAGTGAAATGTCAGAATGTTGTCTTTCGGCTTGTCAGGCGCGACCAAGTCACATAACAGCCGGTAGTTGTCCGACGACAGTGAAGAAAGAAGAATGGCCTTCTTCGTGATTTCCTCGCACATGCCATCCGCGATGAAATAGAACTCCAATTGTTCCGCAAACAGTTCAAAGTCATCGCCACTGAATACCAGAACTTTACCATGAACACTGACTCGATTGTCAGCCATCCAACCTTCGTCACCAAACTGTAGTGTTCACTGACAACACGAGAAGAAGAACATTAGGCCATGAGCGCAAGCAGGCGTGAACCCTTTTTATTGCGGGAAACGGAAGCACACAGGCACACCGCCCAGCGGGCGGAACATAATATCAAAAACCCAATCATGTGACTCCAAACATCCAATCTACATACAGCACAAACACCACATCTCACAGCACTCTCAGTACCAGAGTATGGTTCAGATATCAGATTGGTCCGTTTTGGTGGCACCCCACGAAGAACAAGAATCCTCCAGAGGACATCCTGATTCACTGAATCAAATGCTGTGCGCAGATCAACATTGGCTGCAAGCAGCCCCTGCCGAAACTCTCATCTGCGTCTGGTGAGGACCCAAAGAGCAAGGATACCATCATTTGTTGACCTCTTTTGTTTAAAGCCTGACTGCTCTGGGCGCAGGTACTCAAAGCAGATGGGGGTGAACTCTATCAAGAATTATCCGAGCAAAGACCTTGCCCTGCACTGAGAGCAGCGTCACCCCTCGGTAGTTTTTGCAGTCCTCGTGATTACACTTCCCTTTCCAGAGAGTGAGAACGAAACCCCTCTTCCTGTCAGTTGGGATGACGCCTGTGATCCAAGCAGAGCACAGAACTGTGTGCAACGACATGAGTGCAGCATTTCCACCAGCCTTGAGAAGTTCAGCATGGATGCCACAGATCCCAGGAGCTTTTCCCCATTTCAACCGGTTCACTGCGTCCTGGGTTTCCACAAACGAAGGTGGACCACAGTTAATTAAACGGTCAGCAATTGGCCATGATTTCGCCATGATCCGGTGTCTGAACCTCAGAGAGTGCTGCGATACTGATGTTCAAACGCTACAGCTCAGATGATAACAGAGACAGGTGATCACTCTCTCTTGAGATGGGCCATTCCAGGCACCCACCCGAAGGAACCGCCTCAGGTTAACCAAAGGAGATCGCCGTCTGCTGGACGACACCTGAGCACCACTCCGCCACACACTACCCAAATCGGACCCAAGAAGTTTACCCCATGCTTTTCTTCCTATCATCAAAGAATTGTGGTTCTGAAGGCTTTGCCCCAATCCCATCATCTGGTGAGCTGCCCTGCGAAGAACAGCAGCACAGGAGGTACTCCAATGGAGTGGGTTTTCAGACTTCTTTGCATTTATGGGTCTTGCGGAATGAAGTGTTTTACGGTCGCCGGAGTGCAAATGCTGCCACTAACCTCCTAAAAAAGGTAACCCAACTGCAAGACGACATCTACAAACACAATGGGGTACTCAATATGGATGGCTGTTCCCTCACAAGGAGCTCCTCCACCATTTGACCGGTTTTGTATTGAATCCTGCTCAGTTTCCATATCCATACACCCTCCTCACCAGGAAACCTGGTGTGGGAAACGGTTTAGTCACCAACAACCCGACTATGAAACAGGTGAGTACAGGTTTACATGGTTCCGTTCCTGCAGCAAGTCAGATCTCTTCTGGCCTGACCTTTCAATATCGTGGGAGACCCGAGAATTACTGATTTCTTTATATTCTGTGTGGATAGTCCTTGGCGCCTTGTCTAAGCGTTTTTCGGGTGGCATACATTGAGGTTAGTTGTGCTTTCCCAGTGTGATGTCTTCCCCAGCTGTGCAGGAACACTGGAAAGGGTTTGAAACAGCAAAGAGGTGACCTTGGATAGCCATTAATGGTTACTTTATGGAGCTTCTTCAGTGAGAAGAGCATGGGAGGCATGGATTATATATATATATATATATATATATATATATATATATATATATATATATATATTTATATATATATATATATATATATATATTTATATATCTTATTCTTCTTCTTTCAGCTGCTCCCCTTAGGGGTCGCCACAGCGGACCATCCATATGATCCGCATCGTGATTTGGCACATGTTTTAAGCCGGATGCCCTTCCTGACACAACCCTGGTCACCTCTTACGACACAAGGATATGGTACACCTATTTTAACCGGGGCATACACCGGCCCAGTATACTGGTACTCATTTCGCTGACCTCGGAAGGATGACAGGCTGAGTCAACCCCCTGGTGTATTAATTCAGTGGCCCAACGGGGTTTGAACTCAGGACCTTTTGGATCCCAAGCCACTGCCCGAACCACTGCGCCAACACCAGGTGTGTGTATATATATATATATATATATATATATATATATATATATATATATATATATATATATATATATATATATATATATATATATATATATATATATATATATATATGTATATATGTATATATGTATATATGTATATATGTATATATATATATATATATATATATATATATATATATATATATATATATATATATATATATATATATATATATATATGTATATATATATATATATATATATATATATATATATATATATATATATGTATATATATATATATATATATATATATATATATATATATATATATATATATATATATATATATATATATATATATATATATATATATATATGTATATATATATATATATATATATATATATATATATATATATATATATATATATATATATATATATATATATATATATATATATATATATATATATATATATATATATATATATATATATATATATATATATATATATATATATATATATATATATATATATATATATATATATATATATATATATGTATATATATATATATATATATATATATATATGTATATATATATGTATATATATATGTATATATGTATATATATATGTATATATATATGTATATATATATGTATATATATATGTATATATATATATATATATATATATATATATATATATGTATATATATATATATATGTATATATATATATATGTATGTATGTATGTATATATATTGTTGCGGGGGCTGGGCGTCAGCCACGGGCACGACCGCTAGATGGAGCTGCAGAGTCGGCTCGACCGATCGCCCGTAATTCATATCGTACCTCTTCGGAAAAGTACGGGTCCCTTTTTGGACCGAAGTTCGCCAATAGACAGACCACGTGGGGTAGGGTCAATTGCCAATTTCAATTTACCTAAATACCCATGTGGCCCAACCTACCGGGGAAATTCACCCTTGACGGCTCCCGTGCGGAACGAGCCACTTCGCGTACTCGTTCGGTGTGCGATCCGAGCGGTTTTATCGCCGAGATCCGTCGGTCCCAAATATCCCGTTACAACGGCAACGGCCTGGCTAATTTTCCAACACGCAGCATGCTAAGTCAATGACGGAATAGACACGAACGAGCTGAAACATTGAACAATCGGGGTATTTCTTTACAATGGGTGGGGGATGAGGGGAGCACATAAGGGCAGGGCTAAACCGAATATTAATGAATGCATGTATATTCAGGCAAAATGCACTTATACAATTCACTACTTAGCAGACGGGCCCACGGACACATATACGCACACACACCCAAAGAATCTGACCAAATGGTCTTCATTCGGACCTCCAGCCCGGAGGACAGTCGGGCTGACGACCAGGGTCTGTCTTGGACCTGTCCACCTCGTGTTGCCTTCAAGCTGACTCTGTCCGGGCGCCAGCGGGAGGCGAGCCGAATCCAAGCACTGGTGAGCGACCATTGCGGTTCTTGTGGGGGGATGGTGTCTCTCGAGCGCTCGCTCGTGCGGCGGAGGAGGAGGAAGAAGATGACGACGACCAAGACAACCAGAAAGACCGCCTGTCCCGTTTGACTGACTCCCCTTTTATGCGCTCTGGAGCAGCTCGACCCCTCCCCCACTCGGCGCGCTGCCCAGTGCATCGGTGGGTGGGGGCATGACCCCTCCCCCACTGAGCGCATGGAGAATCCGGGAGCAGAGTGTTGTCATTGTTCTCTGCAGAGCTGTCGTAATCCGTTGCTGTCGTTGTTGATGGTGTTACAAATAAAAGGAAATCCAAACTATCAAAATTAACTCACAGCGCATGAACATTTATTTACCCATGAGACAAGGGAAAGGAAACTGTCTATAAAACACATACTTACAGATATAACTGTTCTATAGAGAATACTCAATGTTGAGTGCAGTAAACTTCGAAATTCGTAACAATATGTATATATATATATATATATATATATATATATATATATATATATATATATATATATATATATATATATATATATATAATCTGCAGTCACCCAAGTGGAGGGTGACCGAGAATCAGAATGCAAATTTCAATGAACGGCACATTTTGGCGCACATCCAACGATCGAACACCGCTTGGACGCTTTAATTTGAAGACCACACACGCAAGACACAACACAAGTAATGATGGTGGTTGATATTGACAATTAATGTAATGAACGGCAGTTGTTTGGGTGCATCTGACAATCGAACACCTCGTTAATTTGAACAGTTAACACGCACACATTCAAGGTACAGAATCTATTGTTGGACAAAACAATGTTGGACGCTTTCGAAGAACAAAGAAAAGAAGAGAATCCGGCCAATGAAGGGATGACCTCATACCCGTTCCCTGGTTCCCCCTACCTTCAGATTATAGCCTTTGATGTTATCTGGACGTAGGCCTATTGCAACTTATTTTCGGGTGTTTTCAATATGTACGTTGGATTTCAGACACAAAGTGACAGTCTAAGAGGGCGTGTTCAGTCCAGGAAAGAGCCAATCGGGGTACATCATGTTGGCAGAGCTGGCGCTCATTGTTCCCCTCCTTCCACGCTGATTTTTAAAACATGACAACCATTGCTGATGTTCTGAGCTATACTATATATATTATCAGTTGTGTTTATGTTCAGTGTTTGATGCAATGAGTACTCCCTTACTCGAGTTCATATTTTTTGGATAGACGGCAGCACTTACAGGACAGCAGTTCAGCGATGGCGACCGAACGGGAATAAATACGGCCGTCGATGGGCTGAAAATCTTGTTGAAGCCACGTTGTCGTCCAATTCCAGCTTAGAAATTTAGTGCATCGTCTTCGTCACTTTAAGAAACCCCAGTATATGGGAAATGAGCACATTCCTGCCAGCGGTTTCGGAGGAGAAACATCAAATTACGCGCAGACGTTAACAGAAATAATATATTTTTTAAATAAATCTTTACTTTAAATACAATGTTTCTTGTTACATTTTTTGTGTCAAATTCACCTTCTGAGGTAGTCAACATGTGCAGAAGAGAGTTTTACTTTGCAGACGCTGTTTTCGAGGAGTGGCATTATGCCTCTCGGTGGTGAATGTCTGTCGACGACAGACGTAATGACGTCAGCGAATGACCGATGATGTCATGACGGAATTTCGCTTCTCAGCAGTGACGTCACACGTCACCATGCAAACGAATGTAAAAATTAGAAAATCGCCCAAAATTCCCAAACCTGTCTGTCTGGCGCGATCTCACATAGCCCATGCTGTTCATTAGACAACAGAGCACCTGCATGTCGAAGGTGGTGACAATCCGTCTGGCAGTTTTGGAGGAGACACGTCAAATTACATGCAGACGTTAACAGGAATAATATATAGATTTATGTGTATCTATGTATGTATATATATATATATATATATATATATATATATATATATATATATATATGTCTATATAAATGTATATCTATGTATATCTATATATACAGTATCTCACAAAAGTGAGTACACCCCTCACAAATATGTAAATAATTCAGTGTGACGTTTTAAGCAGCTGTGCTGGAAGCGAAAGCTTAGAGTTGATGACAGAGTCGACATTCTGCAAGATGTTTGCAGGCATAAAACTGCCATTCCATAAAAACAATGTGGCATATTACGAATATTTCTGAAAGAGGAGGCGACAAAAGTGAGTACACCCCTGCTATTGTCTGCACAAGAAGTAAGTCAAGCATGGTAAAACAGCTTCCATTTTCATCATTTTCTGCATATTTAATCAAAGAGTGATAAAGCTACAAATATACACCAAACAATACACACAATGTCCATAGAGCCGCAACCTCCCTGGTATGTTAAAAGTGAAGAAGTGTACTCAATGCAGTAATTGTCTGTCTGCTTGCTGAATAAATAATTGCATCGGAAATACTGTACCAATCATCATTGAGAAAGCAGCATGGCTCCTCATGGTAAAGAGCTCTCAAAAGATGTCAAAGACCGAATCGTTGCCCAACATAAAGATGGCCAAGGATACAAGAAGATCAGTGTTTCTTTGAAAGTAACCCCAACACCGTGGCCAAGGTCATCCAGAGGTTCTCCAAGAAGCGTACAACAATGAGTTGCAATCGCCAGGGCAGACCAGCAAAGATTACTGCAGGTACTGTTCCCCAAGTTCAGAATCTAGTCCTCCAAGACAGACGACAAAGTGCCACCAAGATTGCTGAAGAGATTCCTACAGCTTCTTTCCAGTCTGTTAGTGCGCAAACCATACGTCGCACACTCCATCGTATCGGGTTGCATGGGCGTTGTCCAAGGCGGAAGCCTCTCCTGAAGCAGAGCCACAAGAAAGCTTGCAAACAGTTTGCTGAAGCACATCAATCCAAGCCCCTGGACTACTGTTAACATGTCCTCTGGTGTGATGAAACGAAGATCAATTTGTTTGGATCTGATGGAGTGCAGCGTGTCTGGCGGCGACCTGGGGGACAAGTACCAAGACAAGTGCGTTATCCCCACTGTCAAGCATGGTGGTGGTAGTGTCATGGTTTGGGGATACATGAGTGCTGCCGGTAATTGAGAGCTCAAGTTCATCGAGAGAAACTTGGATTCTACGATGTACTGTGACATCCTGAAGGAGAAGATGTTACCCTCCTTGCAAAAACTTGGTAGAGGAGCTGTATTTCAGCACGAAAACGATCGTAAGCATCGTTCCAAGCAGACAACTTCCTTTCTGAAGAAGTCGAAGGTCAATGTATATATGTATATATATATATATATATATATATATATATATATATATATATATATATATATATATATGTATATATGTATATATGTATATATGTATATATGTATATATGTATATATGTATATATGTATATATGTATATATGTATATATGTATATATGTATATATGTATATATGTATATATGTGTATATATATATATATATATATATATATATATATATATATGTATATATGTATATATGTATATATATATATATATATATATATATATATATATATATATATATATATATATATATGAAACTTGCTCCAAGTATAAACCCTTGCGCTTCCATCTGGTACATGCTCTATGCTATATTAAACTATATTGTGTGACTCTATTAAACCCTTCATAAAATGGAAATACTATGATCTATCCACATACGATCGTGTTCCCATTTGTGAGACTGCAATCGCCACTTGTGAGACTAGATAAAACCCTTCATAAAAAGTGGAATTTTTTGGTATGTCTATACTAAAATATAAATGTTTGTATACAAGTATACCTGGTGAACAAATAACGTCCATAAATTGTAGAAAATGAACCATAGAAGACAACTGTTGTGAGGACCGACAGGAATTTGGTATTATGCTGTAAGATTTTAACATAATGTAACTAGAATGCCAACATTATGTACAAAAATTACAGAAAGTGAAAATCAAACGTTCTCCTCTTCAGTGTGACATTTACATGTTTTTTTTTTAATGTATATGTGAGTTTGTCTTGAACTAAAGCACAGTTATTTCCAAACTTCAGAGTATGAGCAAGCCTCACACAATTGATTCATCTCCCCATAGGATATCAAACATATTGTTACGGCTGTGGAAATTCGCAGAACACCATAAAGGGTCCTTAGTTCAGTTAGATCGATAAGTCTGTGTTCAGTTTGGTTTCCCCACCATTGTTTGATGGGAATTTATTCGTGTCACCAGGCTGTGACCCTTTGAGATAGTGTTTTTCTTTCTCTATCGTTATTTTGAATCGACATATCTCGCCCACCATTACAACAAACCACAACGCCAACAACACAACCACCCACAACTATGCCACAACGCCAACCATGCTACAATTGCCACAACACCACCACTATTTAACCATCTTCGCCACTATGCCAGCTTGCAAACGCCATTCTCCACAGACCATGCTACGACCCTTTCCTTGTTCAAAAGGGGTCTGAGAACGCAGGCGTAAAAGAACGAGTAAAAGAAACCTCCAATGGTGTGTGGGTTTTTTACTGCCTTTTTTTTCTCCGAAGCTGGTGTGACGAGAAGGGCGAGGCGGCTCGCTCGCGATTGCTGGATACGAGGAGTGAGGTGGTCGGAGTTGAGAAACGCCCCTTTTCGAGAAGCTTCTCGAAGGGAGGCTGAGCCGAAAACGGGGAGGGGCGAAGGGCGGAGCCCCAGGCTATATTAGGCGGACAGCCACGAGCCTTGGTCTGGTCTCCTCCTCTTCGTTGGCGCTCTTCTTCTGGTCTCCTCCTCTTCGTTGGCGCTCTTCTCCTGGTCTCCTCCTCTTCGTTGGCGCTCTTTTCCTGGTCTGGTCTCCTCCTCTTCATTGGCGCTCTTCTGGTCTGGTCTCCTCTTCGTTGGCGCTCTTCTCCTGGTCTCCTCCTCCTCCTCTTCGTTGGCGCTCTTCTCCTGGTCTGGTCTCCTCTCTTCGTTTTGTGCCCTTCTCTTGGTCTGGTCTTGTCTTGGTCTCTTGGTCTGTGGAGCGACCCGTACACCAGAGGCGTGGGTCGGTGGAGAGTTCGGGCGACGTACCGGAGATGCGGACAGGAGGCGCAGCTCTTCCGGCTGTGGGGCGCGAACCTGCGCGTCCGTGGGGGAGAGTGCCAGAGAGAGCTCGCCCACCATCGAGGCACCTCTCGGGAGCAGGTAACCTGCTACAGTCTCACGGGACCCGTTCGGTCTCCCAGGTCCCATGCCATAAAGACCCAAGTTGTCCAGCCTGACCCCCTTGTCTGTGAGGGGGTCTTTTCTTGTGTTTCTTTTGGGTTTTTGAATGAATGTTGTCGTGGCGCCGTCTGTTAACTAAAACTGTGAAGTGACTGTGCATGTACATTCTCATTGAAGTCGGTGGTAATGCTTTCTATTTGTTTCTTGTACATTGCATGACTGCCTTGCTTGTATATGTGTAGATAGTGAATAAATGTCCTTGTGTGAAATGTATCCCGTTCATTGCGTCCTCTATTCCCCATTGAAAATGCCATCTTGCATCGCGGAATAATTAATTGGGTTTTAAACACCCGGTAAGGAGAATCGGATCCATCAAGGTCGGCGATAATACCCGCTCGGTTATCGCTGTAGAACGGAATGAACCGCTTTCGTGGTTCGTGTCCCAAGCTGACCTGCGGCGAGGTACGGCCCCTCGGTAAGTTACCCGCGCGAGTACTTAGGTATTTCGATATTTGGCGAGTGACCCTATTTCGCGCGGGTAGAATGCGGACTGGGCTGTGGTGAGGTTAAACCCCCACCCATGACTGGTTTCTGGCGATAGTTCCAGGAGGGTCATGACTGAATTGTCCGTCCGGTGGGCGACGCGGTCGCTATTAGTGGAAAGCGGCCGATCGCATGCCGGCGGGCGCGAATTCGTAACAATATATTCATCTGGATTTTTAGATATTCTTATATTTTGGTAACTGCAACTTTCTCTCAAAGTTGCACAGTATTAGGTAAAGGGGAAGAAAATAATTGTATTAGAATCAAACTTGACCATGAGCATCTCGGTGCAAACTGTATGCACAGCTAGCGATGTCAAAGCTCAAAACTCGAGCCCAATGGCAGATTCATGTTCTGATCACAGAGTCATGCACCAAGCTTTTACACCAGCATCTGTCCAGAACACAATGCAAGATCCTTTTTTCAGCTTTGATTAACCATTTAAAGTCTACCAGAAAATATTGTAGACAGTTCCAGTGAGTGCCACCTCAGGATCTCACACAATTATTCATTTGTTGGCTGCCATAGCACAGCTTATCCTTCCTTGTGGTTGAACCATGTTAAAAATGGTCCCCACCGATGAACATTATGATAATAGCCCACCCCGACTCACCATCTTCTCCCCCCTCATTAAGAGGGCCACTTGACGTGTGCAGAACCTTCATGTGAGGAGAAGATAACAATCTGGAAGCTTTTGCTTTCTCCCAGATTATTCATTTCTAAAGCTTTCCTTTTTGTCTTGTATGTATAGAAGCCTCACGGAACAATCAAACTCAAAATCAAACTTTGAGACGAAATTATATTTCCGCTTCAAAACAGGTGAAGTGAAAACCTTTTCCATTCTCACTGTAAATCATATCTTTCGCCTTGCATAAATGTCTGATTTGCATCAACATTATTTTTGCTTGATTATCCATGTATTTGAATGACATTGACGCATTCAAGTACATGGATAATGTGAGCATGATAGTCATATTTAAATGTGTATTTGAAACTTTTGACAAACCTCGTTTATCTTCAGGATATTAAATGTTTAGGACTGCACTAATAAATTATGTACTTTTTAATAGCTCATTGTGGCTTTTCTGACTTTTAATTCTCACTGAATGAAGCTTCACAAATGTCGTTTGGATTTTTGGCGGATGAGATTGTTCAAGGAAGTGCATCCAGGTTTAGCCCGAGGCTTTGCACAGGCAAATGCGACTTGTGGCCCAGATAGCTGTTGCTATGGTGAACGACAGGAAGAAGCGTTGTTGGGTAGGCTTGAGAGAGCCATGGCGCTGGCTGTAATTGGAGGTTAAGCTTGACGTCTTCACTTGATTAAATCCAGGAGGTTAAAGCCAATCGGCACAAGGGGTGGCCATCACCTGCCACAAGCCGTGAAATATTCTTCCGCCACACCGCACTGCCCGCTTCACTCACTCTCTTCTTTCTGTCTTGCATGCACTTCATGTCGAACCAAAATTTCTAGGAGTCTGGGACTCCATTTAGGAACTTTAGGGCTTTGATTCAATTCAATTTGCTGAAGGAGAAACAATTATTCATCCTGAACAATTATTGTGCAGATACACATTTCTTGGCTCAATTGTTCCAGCAGGTTTTGCTTGGTGCAAAGACCCTAGCATGTGCAAGGTGTTTGAATTTTTTTTTAATTGATTTGGTCATCCTGAAGTATTTATATTACAAACAAGCCTTTTTAGTTCAATTAGTCCAGCAGATCGCACAATGCATGCTGAAACCTTCATGGTAGCATGCAAGACCGATCAGAGTTTAAGGGCAAATCTCTCAGTGCTTGGCATTTTTGATTTGATGTATTTTTTCTCCCCCATTTCTGGTTGACCAAGTGCATTGTAGAGCAATTGGTTGGAACCACATCATGCTTGATATGAAATGCCATCCAAACAACACACAAATTGTCACTTTTTGGCACCACCTCAGGGATTGAACCGATAATCAAGTTTAAACAAATTAGCAGAGCTGTTAACACAGTTTTTATAAAACCTGCCATTTACTAATCGATGAAACATGACGGAATAGCTGTCACTCTTGTGCCCATCAAGCACTGAAAGTGTTATCATTAGCCATGCCATGGTCTATCGATCATTCCTTGTCCTTTTGCCTACAATGTGGTGCAGTGACTGCATTAGACAGCTCATGTATTAACCATGCCCGCGAGGTACATAACCAACAGCAGGACAATGCACTGAGATGGAGGGGACACACAAGACAATCAAATATAAAAGTGTCACACGAAATAAATAGCTATAAAAAAAAACAATCTGAAACGAGAGATAAAAGTGAGAGTAGTTTGTATACGTGATGGCCAGGCTCGCATGAAACCTTTTACTCTCAGATTATGGGAAATGTCTTCATTTTTTTTTCTCATTTCTTGTCCTTCATTGTTTGATGATTCCTAAATCAAGTGCTCCTTTATGGTGAGCATGAGAGAGAGGCATTACGAGTGCTAGGCTGTATACATGTGGGAATAAATAGACAGGTTATTAATGATCAGTGCTGCACACAAGATCCAAGAAGAACCATTATTTATAGAGCTTTTAAAAATAGACAAGCTGTGTTTTTAACTGCTTTTTCCATTTCAGATTTATTTAATAACCCTTGAGGCACATAATTACTGAACATAACATCCCAGACTATTTTTTTATTAGCACAAACACCAAACTAGATACATGCTTACTTGTTTTGGTTAAGTCATTGAATAATTTCTCTGAACTTTCTGAAACAAAAAATAATACATTTCACAAACACAGTCTCGACTTTTTCCTTTCATGTATAATGTTTATGCCATTTAATGATTTGCAGCTCGTAGCTTCAATTCTAGCTGAATCAACTCTTTTTAGTGCCACACACTGAACATGTTCTCCTTCATATAACTCTATTATTTTTAGTTTTAACACATGAGATATATTTAGTGTCGGTTTTCGTTTTACATTTTAGAGCATAAACTGATGTTATTGTATTTATTTCGTAGAAAATTAAACTTTTCTACAGAATATTAAAGCTTTTTTTAAACTTTCAACACATATATTTTAATCTTCTTCTGTAAAACATAAAGTACAGTATCCTCAAAAAAATCTTCAATCTCATCCATTTATTAGACAAAAACTTTTCATCAACATATATTATTTTTATCTCAATTTGAGATTTAAGGTTTCAACCCCTTAAGTCGATAACACCGACATCATCAATAGTCTTTTTTTCTTCCTGTCTTTATTCCTCTTTGATTTCCTCCAAGACTTCTACCTTAGTTTCTTCCACCCCACTTCTCGTTTACTTCTTAGGATTCTCATAGGTTGTGAGTGCCTTTTCATAATAAGTATAGTAATAATTATTTTTCCTCTGCATTGAGATCACCTTGTTGATATATATATATATATATATATATATATATATATATATATATATATATATATATATATATATATATATATACACATACATATTTCTTCAATTCTCTGTATAATGTCACAAATTTCCATATTTATCTCGACCACCAACTGTGTACGGAGGTTATGTTTTCACCCGTGTCTGTTTGTCTGTCTGATTTTATGTCCGTTTGTGAGCAGGATAGCTCAAAAAGTTATGGACATATTTGGACGAAAATTGGTGCACAGTTTGGGGTGTGTGCCAAGGACCAAATTGATCCGATTTTGGTGAAGATCCACATCTGGATCCGGATACAAGAATTTTTTTTTATTTTTGAAAGCGATTCTTCATAATTGAGAGATAGGGCCAAAAACGATATATCGCATTATATTTCAGAACGTTTGGATGAGTTACGACAAAACTTGGTGGATGAGTTTGGTAAATGGTAAGAACAAGTCATTTACATTTTGGTTAAGGTCCGGATTCAGATCCAGCCAACAAAACATAAACGGTTCAGACTGGAGGAAGTATGCGCTCTCCTCAGTGCCGTTCTTGTCATTTATTTACTGACATACCAGCCGTCGCTTTGCTGATGGTAACAATAAAGGGGGAAAGGAGAAAAAGAGGGGGGAAGAGGGAGAGAGGGGTGGGGGAGAAAGAGCGGGGATAGCGGTGAGGTGGAGGAGAAAGGAAAGGAGAGGGGAGGGAAGGGGAGGAAGGAGGGGTGGGGGAAGGGAAGACACTGTGAGGTGAGAGGAAGGGAAGGCAGACGTGTGGCAGAGCATTAATTACGATTCATACTGTTTCATCAAAATGATGCTGCATAGAATAACAGTGAAGATGGAAACAAAATGTCTGAAATCCATTTTCTACCGGTCGTACTATAAACACAGTCCAGAGACAAACTCCTGTCCGGACAAGTCTGGAGACCAACTCCCATCCAGACATAAATACCACCCGGATGTATCCGGAGCCAAGCTGTCCAGAGACAAACACTGCCCAGACGCATCTGGAGACAAACACCATCCAGGCATAACTACCGTCCAGATATGTCCAGAGACAGAGACAGTGATATCCAGAGATTGGGAGAGAGGGGAGGGGATAGTGAGAGAGGGGATGTGGGAGGAGGGTGCTGCACTGTACAGATGTTCCAGAGATATGTTCACATACATTATTCTGTATAAACAGCTGCATGTGGTGGGTGGAAAAAAAAATTGGCTTGGGAATTTATAAAACGCGTTAATACGGCAAAAGGCTTGGAAATGCATGTTATTTCACAACAACTCGCTCAGGAAGATGGAGCACGAACCACTCGCTCAGGTCGACGGAGCACGAACCACTCGCTCAGCATGATGGAGCACGAACCACTCATTCAGGGTGATGGAGAAGGAACCACTCGCTCAGGGTCATGGAGAACGAACTACTCGCTCAGGGTGACGGAGCACGAACCACTCGCTCAGGGTGACGGAGCACGAACCACTCAATCAGGGCGACGGAGCATGAACCACTCACTCAGGGTGACGGAGCATGAACCACTCACTCAGGGTGACCGAGCATGAACCACTCGCTCAGGATAACATGGTGTGGAAAAAGCGTCCGCAGTGAGTGAACGAGGATCGGTATCCGATCCTCAAAACCAAAATAATATTTTGATGATATACTCTAATTAGTCCATGAGAAGAGATCATGGAAAATCGTATCATATAATGCATGAAATTGTTCCAAGCTCCTAATTTGAAAATGATAGTGCTTACTGAAGTGATGTATACCAGCCTGGTGTTGGCTTTGTGGTTAGGGTGGCGGCTTGGGATCCAAGCGTCCTGAGTTCAAGCTCCGTTGGCTGCTGAATTAATACACCAGGGGGTTGACTCAGCCTGTCCTCCTTCCGAGGTCGGCGAAATAGTACCAGTGTGTACTGGTAGAGGGGCACTGCATCAGCGACACAGTCGCACTTCGAAGAAATGATCGCTACCCCCGCAGCTAAGCTGCCATACACAAGAATAAGAAGTGATGTATACAGCAATTGTTGGCGATGATGAACAGGCATTCGATATTATGAGTGAGGAAAGTTAAATAAAAACTTTATCGTTGCAGTCTGTTCCAAGTCAAGGCATGGTTGAGGAGGCCAAAAAAAAATGGTAGCTTCAGACCCCAGCGAGGTTACCCAGGAAATGCCTTAAGACCCCAGAGAGTGAGGTGGCTGAGGATCGCCTCATGAAGGATATAATTAAATAAGGCCATTAATTATCTTCAAAAAGGTGTTTTAACTCACCCAAACTCCCAAAATACACTCAGGCTGCTAGGTTTTATGGTTTTGGAGTTGTGGAGGACACACACACACACACACACACTTATTACTCGAGATTTATCCTCATCTTCATCTTCATCACTACCAAAGGCTTCTTCATCAGCAGAACACAGGATTCCTTTAATTTCCTGAGCAAGCCTCACAACAACTGATTCATCTTCCCATGGGATATCAAACGTATTATATTCATCTGGATTTCTAGATATTCTTGTATCAATATATTTTTTTGCTCACAACAGAAAACCAATAAGATTTGTTCTGAATTTCTAAAAGAGCTGTATATTCTTGTCAACTTCAGAACCTTATCAAGATATAATGTTTCAATTAAATCTGCATTTGTATGTTTTCCAACATCAAGATAATACCCATCTTTTATTGAACATTTTATTGTTTTTATGCTGCATAACATATTGTTGTATCCACTCCGATTAAGCCCGACGCTGGATCGATGGACCGAACTGTCTTTTACCAACCTTGGACTGCATCAGATTAATCGCGGGTTTGCACATGCGTGGGAATCTCAGGAAGCACATGAGGCTCTTAACTTTTTTTAAACCAACGGGTTTATTTCCAATACCAAATGACAGGGTATAGTGATCACAACGGTGGAGATGACAGTAGGTTGAGGTGGGGAAGGAAGAGGGAACACGGAATCGATAAAAAATAATGATATATAATGACCATAAAAGCTGTGGCGCCACACACCAGATTTGTTCACAGTTGAGGAAAGGGAAGGAGAACTGGATGAGGCCTTCGCCCTGCTGGTGGACAAGGAGGAGTAGGTCTATCAGGTTGCAGGCACGATGAAACGAGTAGACAGAGCAGGGACACAAAAAGGTAGGCAAGCAGGCACCACAGAGAAAGCAAACAATTTATCTGCACATGATCTCCTCCCTTGATGTCCAAACTCAATTCTTTCTGGCTCTCGAGAGCTCTGCAAAACCCCGAGATGATCCGAAAAACTCCGCCCTCTCAGTGGCAACAAAATTCCGCCATTTGAAAGCCAATCCAAGGCTCCCCCCCCCCCACCTCCAGGAGGAGACAAAAAGTTCTACCCCTCATGGGAGGAGATCCAAGCTCTGCCCCTCTCTCTCTCTTTCATCATGACCTCACCTTCTTCTTTTCTTTCGCCTCACCTGGGGGATTACAAGAGGGTTGCATGTACTATTTCTTACCTTAAACCCTAACTAATTATTACCATGATCTTACCCTGTATGGTGCACATTCAAACAAGACAATCCTTAAGCTAGCATTTCCCTACTTAGTTACATTGAGATGAGCTTACTACTTGTAAACGGATCATACTACTCTATACATTTCTATCTGTTCCAAAGCAATATCTACCCCCACCCCCCAAAAACGTAACACAGACCCCTCCCCCCCCCCAGAACCGCAGCTCCTACAGGAGCAACAGCTCTTGCCTTAACACTTACAGACTCATACCTAATTGACCTCACAAAATAAATCTGGAGGGGCTGTGAGAAGTGAGCCACAGCTAACTTCGCAAACCTCCTTATCATACTATCCCCTTAGTTGCAAACAAAATTTTTAATGTTCGATTTTCATGTGCAATGGTCTTTCCACGTCTCCTTGCTCCAATGTACCGGGGCAGGGAAAGAATGGCTCCAAAACAAAACAAACAGGCCTACCTTAATCACAATTTACCTTCACCAATTAAAACCCCACTACTTGACCACATCCCCCAGTGGATGTCACTTGCTCCAGCTGTCAACTGAGTCCAAACACCCAGTTTAGAAACGACCTAACCAATTTCATGGACTTCCTGCCCTTCATAGCACATATCAAGTCGCATGGGACCGAGTGGAACATTCCTCCATTCACACACCATTCTCTCATTCAGAACAACAACAACAACAACAACAACAACCATCACATTCCCTGCAAGGCCATTACTTCATCATTAATACACTGCAGGTGTTGCCCTCATCTCGGCAGCGGGGAGGTCCTGCACAAGCAAGATGGTGTGGGCACTTCAGCCTGCAGTCTAAACACGTCACCTGACTTTCGACTTATTTGTCCCCCTTCAACTTATTTGCCCCCAGCAGCCAAACAGCCTCCTTGCTGTATGTCCCACAGGAGAGGGGCTCCACACACACAGGCACTCTTGGCCTCAAGCACTCCTGGCTTCTCCCCGGGTTGCCAAGGATCTCCTGCCCATTGGTCGCCCAAACAGATCCTCCTCTGATGGGCTCCCGAACTCCAGATACTCCCGGCTGCCAGGGGTGAGTTATCTCAGGAGGAGCCGCAATCACCACTCCTCTAGAGCCTGATCTGTACCTGTGGACACACACACCTTGCCCACCCACAAAACCCCTAATGTCACTCCCTCCCCCACTGCCATTTAATTTTCCAGCGCATGCAATACCAACACATACCCAAACTAGAAGGGCACTCAGTAGAAGGCATACCTCCACCACATAATGCCTGATCCACGAGACCCTATCGTGCCCAATACATTTTTGAAATATGCTATACAGTGCTCTATCGTTTTTGGCCCCATCTCTCAATGGTGAAGAATCACTTTAAAAATTCAATAATTCTCGTATCCAGATCCAGATTCGGATCTTCACCTAAATTGAATTAACCCTTCCTTGTCACACTCCCAATGTGTCCACCAGGTTTCGTCCGAATCAGTTCACAGATTTTTGAGATATCGTGTTATATATCAGTTTAGCTCGATCTCAATGGTGAATAATCACTTTTTAAAATTATCAGATCCAGATCCGGATTCGGATCTTTACCAAGATCGAATCAATTCTTTGTTAAACACCCAACATGTCCACCAAGTTTCGGCCATATCCGTCCACAACTTTTTGAGATATCATACCATATATTGTTTTTGGCCCTATACCTCAATGCTGAAAAATCACTTTAAAAATTATAGTAGCTGGATCCGGATCTTGATCTTCACCAAAACTCTTATCAGTTCGTCGTTTTTACACACCCAACCTGTCCACAAAATTTTATCCAAATCCATCTACAACTTTTTTGAGATATCCTGCACACAAACAAATAAACATCAAGGGGTTGTTTAGTCATTTTTAACATAGCACTCCAGGCTAGTCCAGATGTATTATAATGGACAGGATCAAGTCCATAGGAATCTTTATGATAACAAATTTCTCTAAAAGTCTCAAACACATCAGCCAGTAATAAAACATCAGTTATTAAATAAAGGTCATGATATTCACCCATATTCTCTATCTCAAACTCTTTCCAAACTTGTTTTGCTCTTTCATATTCTTCACCTGTAATTTGACATCTTCCTAACTCGTTATAAAAACGCTTTTGAGTAGGAAGTCTTTTTTTCTTTAAATCTTTCAAAGGAATCATATGAGTAAATGCTCTTTTTAGAAAGAAGAGAAATGTCTTTATGCAAGTTGGCTTCAGTCCTAAATTGACGAGGAAGCATCGGAAAAGAAGAGATGTTGAAAGCAAAGAACTCGAAGGGCTAGCCCTCACTTTATGAGTCAAGAAATGTAATATTAGTATTTACACCCATTTCACGAGTATAAATTTGTTTTGTAAATGAGACGTAATTTTGATCTGTTTTAGGAATTGCTGTTATCTTTCCAGGAGTCTTACTTCGTTCTTTGATAAAGAGATGCGTATCAGAATGACAATTACTATGAAGAAATCCAGGAATTCTATAATTAAGATTACAATTATTATGAGCTTCTCCTCTATATTTCCCCGTTATATGGCAATGATCTCTAACCCTTTTATCAGTTTTTACCAAAGCTTCTGAGCTTGTTTGACAAAACATTGCTTCTTCAAAATCTTTCTTTTCATTTGGAGATGAGTCAAGAAGTTTATTTTTTCTTGACATAATTTTAGTTCGGTTAATACAATCATCCTCAATCCTTTTAACAAATTCATCAGCAGCATCACGTCCTCGATACAACTCCAACTTATCATACTGTTGCGGGCCGGGGACCGGTGGCGAGAATGACCCCTAGGTGGGGGGAGTTACGTCGTCTCCCACCAGACTCCCGGAATTGTAGGCCGTCACTCACGGATAACTGCGTGATGCAGGGGTTGCTTAACCGACCGTGGATGCCAATACCTCCACCGCATAGCGTAGGGTCTTTTTGTCTAGAACCAATTTTCGTAATTAACCACGCGGTGTCGTCTCTCGCGGAACCACGCCCTCGGCATGTCTTGATTGAACCGGGTCACTCTACCGACTGCGGTAGAGTTCCAACTATCGACGACCAACTCCGGTTCGGGTGCAGTCGAGCCGAACTGCCAAACCCATGCCAGCTAGGATGAGAAGATTAACGGGAACAAAGACCCGGCTAAAACTCAGATCCGAACCATGCTGGACCAATGAAGGAAAAGACGAAAACTAACTGAGAACATTTCCACAATAATTTATTTATAATAAACGAGGAAATGTATGTGGCACAGAAATAGGTTTATTGGGGTGTTATGCAGGGGAAAGAAAGAAGATGTAGTACAACAATTTACAGCAACTTACAAAAGAAGACACAGAGCAAACTTACACGCGAATTATGCAGGCAAGATTAACAATGATCGAAAACACTTATACAGTTTCTACTTATTAGACTGGCGCCACACACTCAGACACACACTCGGACAAAATAAACTCAGTCGAAGGCAAAGGACTTTTGCAGCCAGGGATGGAGGCGGGCTGAGGTCACAGTTCTTTAGAGTACCTGAGTCTCGGGGAAAGGTATGCTCCGTGGTGTGGCACCGGCCAACGGTCATGCAGTCAGGTCCACTGCCGCCCATGTGGAGTTCGGGTCCGTGGAGGAGCTCGAGTGGGCCGGGACCAGTAGTCGGGCCATCAGGAGGGACATGAGCGGAGCCAAGCAGTGGGAACCCCTTTGTTTTCCAACCAACTCCGGCCTCCAAGCACAGAACGAACGACCCCCAAAGAACTGAACAAACGACCCCCAAAGAACTCAAGACTGAGGATGGTGTCGTGGTTTATAGACTTCCCTCAGCGGGGCGGGGCCTTGGTCAAAACTGACGTCACTGTCCACCCTGATTGGACAGGGCTCCCATGGGTCCACCCTTTCTGGGCGGGCCTCGGCCAGGCACCGGCGAGGCCCACCCACTCCACGCGTGTGGACTCGTAAAGAAAGAGTTGGAGCGTTTGGAGAAGCCGAATAGGAACTGCGACAGCGAAGATTCTGTCTCGGAAATATGAGCCTCCAGAGACAACAGGTGGACCGTGGTACGTTGTTGCCAGCGAACCGAAGTCTGCAAGTCCTCGGGTACCGTGGATCGCAATGGAGGATGGGATATAAAGATTTATTACCCTATCTAAAAAAACATCGCAACGCACCCCTTCGATTTCCCACCACACATAAGTAGGGGTTCTGTCTGCACATATAATTAACGGCAGAACTGACTTGGGACACCTGTATGTTGTATGCGTATGGTTCCTAGAACCGTAACAATACTTACTTCCTACAGATGATTTAATGTAATAACAAAACCCACAAGGAATGTGCTTTTGATATTTTTAAATATCATCAGTCTTTTCCAAGATGCTCTCAAAATCAACATCTCTTTCTATAATTCCAGCTGTGTGTGTGTGTGTGTGTGTGTGTGTGTGTGTGTGTGTGTGTGTGTGTGTGTGTGTGTGTGACCGCTGTTTCTCGACAACCATCGGTCTGATCTAATTGAAACCTGCCAGGTATATTGATGGGGACCTGAGTATGTGCATTTTCAAGGTTTGATATTAATCGGACAAGTGATTCCCAAGTTATGGCCATTTATTACCAACCAATGACAGGACACGTTGCTGCGTAGGCGTGGCCGATGGGGGAAGAGAACCTCAGCCGCGTTCCCCATTACGGGTTACAACGTACGGACTTCCGGATAGTGATGACTTACTGTATTCTAATAATTTCTCGATTTCTTATGCGCATTTATAAATAATCACAATGTCCCAATCCAGTCGTCGTTTACGAGAGTGAAGGAACAGCCTGTGTGGTTGTTTGAAAGTTTTTTTTTTTTTTTTTTGCACGTACGTTTTTTTTTTTTTTCTCTCTTCTCTTCTCTTTGTGTTTTTCCTTGCGATGACATTGCAAAAAGGCAAAATACGTTGGCGCTAATTGAATAATTGGCCATTAAAACTAGATTGCGAATAATCGTAACTGCGATATGCGAACTTCCGGACAGTGAGGACTTAACTTCCGGACTTCGGGATACTGATGATTTACTGTATTATTTCTCGATTTTTTTTCTCGATTTATCGACTTACTGTATTCTTTCTTTCTCGATTTCTGTACTTTCTCGATTTCTGTACTTTCTCGATTTCTGTACTTTCTCGATTTCTTTCTCGATTTTCTTAAACACAATGCCTCAATCCAGTCGTCGTTTATGACAGCGAAGGAACGGCCTGTGTGGTTGTTTGAAAGTTGTTTTTTTTTTGGTTTGCACATACGGCGACACACGTAAGGGCACGCAGGTACAGCCACGTGAGAGCGAAGGAACAGCCTGTGTAGTTGTTTCTGGCAAGCGGTTTTAAAATTTTTATTTTTTTTGCACGTACGGGCACGTACTCGTATTACAAGTGGGTGTTTTATACAATTATTTATTTTATTAAATGCAACTTTCTCTCCTGGTCCTGGCATCTCAACAACTGCTGCTTTATAATTAGAACAATACTTTAAATGTTTATCAAGTCTTTGTTGATATCGAAAGATATTGTTGCGGATTTGGAAACCTTGTGCACACAAACAGACAGCAGTGTCTAAGCTTAGTTATTTTGATAAGTGTGTGTTTCTAGTTAGGGCACCCTATATGTGTCTAATGGGAATTACATACATGCGCTGCAAAGTTATTTTGATAGTCAGGGTTTTCTTTTGTTTTTACACCAACAACAACCACAAAACAGCACCTTCGCTCCATCCTGACGCCATAACGCTCGCGGCATTCTTTGTACGCTCGCCAGCAAGTGCACGCCTGGGCAGAGCCTAACATAGGCATGGCATCCCTCTAAGCCAATCGGCAAGGAGCGGGCGTCTCACCCGTCCCTTTTCCGATTCGGCACCAGCGTCATTAGGCACGTAGCCGAAGGCGAGGAAGTGGGTGGAGCCTCCGTTGCTTCGGCTCGAAGCTCCAGCCAATGAGCGGAGGCCGCGCACTACACACGCGCCTCAGTCAATGGGGAGGCCGCCACGAGTCGCGTGAGAACCCCTCGTCCAATCAGGAGGCGAGTGGTGAGAAGAAGAAGCGCCTCCCTCCAGAAAAGAGATAGACGGGACGGCGCGGTGTCCGCAGCTTCTGGTCTCGTGTTGCTGCTGGTCTTCTGGCCCTCGTCTCGTCGCCGACGTTGAATTGCGTCTGGTCTGCTGGAGCATGGGTCGCATCTCGACGCTGCTCTGGTCTGCTGGAGCACGGAACGCATCTCTTGACGCTGGGCTGGACGCATCTCACTGGTGCTGGGCTGGACGCATCTTGCTGGCGCTGGGCTGGTCGCATCTCGACACCGGTCTGGTTCACTCGTCTCAGCCAAACCGCACGAGGTGGAAAGGTCCATTTTTCTTTCTGGGTATCTGTGTGTGCGTGTGTGTGTCCGTGGGGCCTCGTCTTTCAGTGGAACCTGGATCAGTGCTTTTGCTTGTACATTGCATTTCATTTGTTATAATCGGATAACTCTGCTCCTTGCGTGCTCCCCCCTGCCCCCCATTATAAATAAATCCCCTGTTAAATGTCTCGGCTTGTTTCTGTGTTTCTTTCATTGGCTTAGCACGGTGCGTGTTGGGAAATTTGGGAAGCGGCAAATTGTACATTTGGACCGACGGGACCTCGGTAACCATCCGCTCAAGTTACGCACGGGTCGAGCACGCATACGGTTCATCCCGTACGAGTGCCGTTGAGGGTGTGAATCCTCGGTAGCTCGCCACGTGGGCCTCTAGGTATTTTGAGGTTTGGCAGATTACCCTGTCCCACGTGGTTGATATATTGACGATTCACGGTCCTGTAAAGGACCCGTACCTTTCGGAGTTTTCCGAAAGTTACGACCTAGATTCCGGGTGTTCGGTAGAGTCGACCCTATTGCTCCACCTCGCGGTCGTGCTCCCAACCGACGCCCGGCTCCACAACAATATTTCTTTTTAGAAGCATTTATTGAAAGAAAGATAAATCAATGAAAGTAGCTCTAATTAAAGTTTATCCTCTCCTTCTAGCAATATATTCAAAATGAGAAAAGGGAATGAAACAAGTAAAAGTATCAAAAAAGTAAGTATCAGCTGGCCGCTGAGTTAGCATCAGGGGGCTTTACTCAGCCTGTCATCCGTCTGAAGGTTGGCAAAATGAGCACCAGTATACTGGTAATTATCCCTGCAGGGTCGAAGGCGACTAAAGGGTTGGCGTCAGAAAGGGCATCCGGCCGTAAAAGCATTGCCACAAGAAAGGGTACCATGATTGGAGCCCGCAAAAAGCTGACCCCTGCTCAGGGATAAAGGCTTTCAAATGGTGTGATTATGATGATATGGTGGAGACTTGTAATACCATCCCCTACCTGGAGGTAGTGCTACACGATACACATTTACATCGAGAATTTCCATCCCCCCCCTCAAGACCACCTGCAGAGATAAAAGCACCACTGTACATTAATTGGAGTCGTGATGATCCTACGTGGCAACTCTGGATGTAATTGGCCCAGAACTGGAGCTGGAGGAGTCGTGGCGCAACAAACAAACACCGGTCCGTGAATTATAGTTAGAATCCACTCCCAGTTTCGACACATTTGAAGGGTCGATCACAGCAATAAATTATTTCACAAAGACTACACACTAGACGAGAAGGTTTAGGCGTATCTATTCCGTTGTACCAATCACACAAGCAGACTGGAGATGGTGCAAGAGGCACGTATTTTACACAGTTCACTGCACAAAGTAAAACACGATACTTGTCAAGTGGCCGAATCAACGGTTAATAGAAAATAAATAAATAAAATCGTTAATGTGATCAATTCCAAAAACAACAACAAGCGAACATGAGAAGCATGAAGCATGCTTGGATTTATTGGAGACACGCCATTGTGTCTTCCATTGTGTGCTTGTTTTTCTTTAATATATCAGGTGAAATGAAATTTCATCCAGTAGTCGTTTTGGACCATTTTAAAATTACCTTTGAGATAAAATATATAGCAGTTGAATCTGTTAATGAAAAAAAGTATATGAATATTGATGGCAATGTTTTTTTTTTTCTACAATTAAATATGAGTCATTATTCAAGTGAAGATTTTGGGGATTATGATGGTGATGATAGTATCTCTGTTGGAACAGAAGACAATTACGATACCGAGAGTTTGTGTTCAAACAATGGTTATTAAAGTAGTTCAATAGATGATTCTGAAGGTTTCGAAGATGAATTTCATTTGAAGTTAAGTTTTTACTTTATAAATATGAATATTGCACCAGATCTTGAGTGTCTTGAATTCCCTGATTCTCCTTATGACAAATTTGAGAATTGTCCTCAAAAAAATTGAGGCTGCTTTCTGGCATTCGTCCAACGCCCCGAACATGGCATCGTAAGCCAGGCCTGTGTTAATTGGGAGTTGCATCTCTTATGATGGTCAGGAGAGAATGACCATGAAAATTGACAGTTGGAGGTCACATGCAGCGATGTGCCAATAGGTGAGCTGGATTTGGCTGAAATTGTGCTTGAGGCTCCACCCACACTGGTCGCCTGTAAATGGACAGCAGGACTTGTTCGGAGTTGGCGGGAGATCCTGATGACAGTTGGTGACAGCTCCTGAGAGTTGGTGAGAGATCCTGTTGATGGTTGGTGATAGCTCCTGATGGTTTGGGACAGCAGCAATAGCATTTGGTCACAGTTGGACTGTTTCTGCTGGTTTGGCTTGGTACCTGGCTCTTGGTATACTTAATTCTTGGCATACCTGGTTCTTGGCATACCTCATTCATGGTGTACCTGGTTATTGGTGTACCTGGCTCTTGGCCTACCTGGTTCTTGGCGTTCCTGGGGGTGACGACGTGATGTCGATTGGTGTTCGAGCCTGTTTGCAGGTGGGTGCATGGCAAGGCAGGATGCTGGCAGTGGAGACTAGCCAAGCTGTGTAGAGCTCATTTGGATAGGTAGACAAGGCATGCTCACACATTTTGGCTAATTTTAATCAACGCACGACGACTTCTGCCTTGGTTAGCCGAGATCGAATTTCTTTTTCCCCCTGAATGATCTGATGAGTACCCATGTCTCGTGTTTAATTGTTAAGTAAGGCATCGTGATAAGCATCTGCTATTTGTCCATTTTTCTATAAATGTTTGTTGAATTCTTTATTTGGTTGAGATGATTGTCATTTCCTTCCATTGATCCAGCATTGTCGGAACCTAGATGGATTGGGAGATTATAATTCCCAAACGAAGTCAACTGTCATCATCAGCGTGCACCAGCGGTAAACACTCGGCCGCATTACTTAAGATCTAATCAAGATAAGATTGGTGCATCGCCGAGGGCACATTCCCCGGTCAGGAGGCCATGTGACCTCTAGTTAAACGGCAAATTAGATGGTGGACACTGGAACTTGTGGTTAACTGATTGGCATTCGTGGTTGTTAAGCAACCCACCACACGACAAAGTTAATTGTGAGTGGTGGCCCCAGGTCTGGTTCTTCCGAGGAGAAAGGAGGATTAACCCCCTCATAATACACTCGGTACCCGTGGCCTTAACAGTATATTCTGTGATTATGTTTTAATTAAGGAATATATAAAAAGGAACATAGCTGTTTCAAAATAACACCAAAAATGAATTGCTTTATAAGATTAATCGGAGAGATGAATGTCAAGTATGAGGGTGATAATACACCTTTTCTTTCAAGAGAAGAGACTGAATAAATGAGGGTAATGTTTAATGGATTGATATTATTTATGATTCATGATTGTCATTTTCAGGGAAATATTTACACAAGATATTGTGTATGCCTGGTGTTGGCTTAATGGTTAGGGTGGTGGGTAGGGGATTCAAGGATCCTGTGTTCAAATCCCATTTGGCTGTTAAATTAATACCAGGTGGGGTTGACTCTATTTGTCATCCTCCTGAGGTCCTGAGGTCGGCAAAATGAGTGCCAGCTTGCTGGTATCCTGTGTCGGAGTGGTGAACTGTCCAGGATTGTGCCCAAGGAGACTGCTTCGGCAGCACCAACGCTCTGCACAGAGTATGGTCCCAATGGATGGATGGATGTTGCATAAATATAATAATGGATTATCTTGAAATTAAACCGGAACTCAGGATAACACATAGAGTTTCTAAAAAAAGCCTATACATTTTAAAGAATTTATTTTCTAAATATATAAATGAATTTTATTTTTTTACCCATTTTTACCCTTTTGATAATTTAATAATTTTCATTTGACTTCAAGTTGATCAGAATCAACTACTCTCACAAGGTTTTAATGCAGGTCTTCAAAAATAAGACATAATTGGTTTATTTCAACTTCAAAACAAACTAAATGATTATAACATTGAAGATTATAATACAACTATTTTCTGATACACAGAAATGTAAAAAGAAATCAAAACCTACAACTTGTATTCTTAGTGATAATACGGATGATATACCTTCACGCCAATAATTGGGGTGTATTCCAAAGATGCAGAAATTTTGATTTTTTCCCAGGTCATACAGAATTTACAGTTCCAATTGAAATTAAATTTTATAAAGAAGGGTGTATAGTTTTTATGAGAATAGAACCTAGAGGATATGATATGAATGATTTAGGGTATAATTGGTTGTTTAAGATAAACCAAGAAGACCTGAACGAATTAAATCAGTCTTGCAAGGAAGAAAATTATCCACTTGGTGCTGACAATGAGATTTGTGGAAGCACTCTTAGCAAACAACAAATAAAATAATTTAATAAGGCTAAAATCAATAACAGTAGTTTATATAATGAAAACACAAAGAACAGGAATTTCCATAATAAGTAGGGGAATACAAACTGATTTAACCATAGGAAGATGGGGAGGTATTACCTGTCATCATATTAATCTGTCATATATTTCTGATACATAAATGACAGCAAGAAGGCTTCAAGAAAATTCTCATTTCTGCATCCAAGCATACTGACAAGAAAAGGGTATTCGGTATTTTAATAAATATGTTCTATAACACAAGAATGGGGGGGGGGGGGTTTCAATAAAAGATTGGCTTTATACTGATGGTGATAAACCAACAAGTTTGGATTTAACTCAAATGTTAAATAATGAAAAGGTTTTAATGTTGATAAAATATAATGGTCTTTTCGAAATTCAGAAGAATTTTTTATTGGTTTCCTGTTGTAAAAATTTTTTATTTTCAACATAGGAATATCAAGAAATCCAGATGGATATATGCATGATATTCTATGGGGTGAAAGTGGTTCAAGAAAATGAGGAAAGGGAGAAGGAGGAGAGGGAGAAAAGAGAGAAGTAGAAAAGGGTGAAGAGAGAGAGAGAGAGAGAGAGAGAGAGAGAGAGAGAGAGAGAGAGAGAGAGAGAGAGAGAGAGAGAGAGAGAGAGAGAGAGAGAGAGAGAGAGAGAGAGAGAGAGAGAGAGAGAGAGAGAGAGAGAGAGAGAGAGAGCAAGAATGAGTAAATATAAAATATGGAAGCCAGCGAGATTAGAAAAAGATTGGAGGTATTACATAAAATAAATCGATGAACGCACTGAGGAGGAAAACAAAGAATTAACCAGTCTATCAAAAATATATGGGTCAAGAGTATTAACATCACTTACAGAGAGTAGATTTAAACAAGAAAGTGGTGATAAAGAAGAGAAAGAAGGAAAAGATTAAGTTGTTGGTGCTATTGACTTTGGTTAAAGTTTTATATTTTTTTTCTTAAATAAATGGCGGAGGGAGTGAAGGCATTTCTAAGGATTCTTTATGTTTTTCAAAATTAAGATTCAAATGTATATGGTGGAAACTAAAAAGGTTTTCGCACTCTGTAGGAATTTTTCTCATAAATAAATGAGTTATTGCCTGAAGTGTGAAAAGAAAAGCAATAATAAAAATATCTTGTATGTTAAAAGTAAAAATAATAGGGTTATACAAAAAGGGATATGTTTGGTGTGGCTCTAGAAAGAGTAAATTCATCTCCAAACAACGTCCGAGAGATATACTCTGCAAACGTTTTATCAGCGAGTAAATTTACAACAACTGGAATACCAGGGGAATTACATCTCCCAGGGTATGCTTTCTGTGGTCTGGGAACAAACTTGGATAAAAGATTACTAACTAAATTAAAAGCTAACAATCCTCAACCTTTGTCTAAACCTTTAATTAGGGTTGATGAAGTGTGTATAAAGCATGATATTGATTATGGAAAAAGCACGTTGTTGGAAGAAAAACACAAAACGAATCGAGAAATTAATAATTTGTCTTTGATACAAAATCCAACCTTGAGAGAAAAAGTTGATATGTTCATCGTGAAGAAGATGATAAGTGCTAAATTGAGACATGGACTTAGTTATTAATAAAACTATTAAGCTCTGGTGATATCATGAGGATTGAAGAGCAATTCGCCGATGAATTACATAAACCAATAATCACAAAGTTTAAAAGTAGAAGGTTTATTCCAAGTAAGTTTATTATATCTGTTCCACTGACTTGATAGAACTCAACAATGATAAGGGGTACAAGTATACTTTCACCATTATTGATTTGAGAAGTAAATATGCGTGTGTTGTTCCTTTGAAAAACAAAACAGGTAATACTCTTCTGTTGGCCTTCCAACAGATATTTAATAAAAGCAATAGAAAACCTCATAAATTGTTGAGCGATGAGGGACAGAGTTCAACAACAAAATATTTATGAATTTTCTTTAAAATAGCGGTATTACATTATACAGCACCTTTCATGAAGGAAAGGTGGTTGTTATTGAGCATTTTAATCATACTTTAAAAGAGAGGCTATATAAAAAATTCACTCAACTCGGTTCTCAACAATGGTTATATTTCAAGAGTAGGTTTCGGGTCACCAAATATGTTCTGAAAATTTATCAATATGATTATATGTGTATTAAATAGTTTGATGCAAACTATTGTGGTTGCCTAACTATTGGGAAAATTAATGAAATTTAACTCCGAAGTTGTTATTTCTCAAGGCTGTTTAAAAAAACAGCCGCGTGCCATATATGGATGTTGACGTCACGTTCTCCAAAACAAAGATGCTCACTTGCTTATTGAAGTAGTGTCCAGTTCAGGGGGCCATTCTTTTGCTTTTTTGAGCTTGCAACTGTCTATATTATCCTTTTTTATTTTGAATGATTGTAGAACAAAGTTATTTGGATATTTGTACATCATGCCTCATACGTGTGACCGTGTGTCGTCATGTTTTGCGAAAATGGCTGGAAAACGGTAATCGTTCCCACCGATTCCTGAAGGAATCAAACATTCGCCGGCAGTGGATAAGATTTGTACAATCAAAACGGGCGAATTTTCTCCCAAAGAAAACGGGTAAAGAGGACCCTTTGGATAGACTTGTCATTTGTGGTGACCATTTCACAGCCGAGGATTACGAAGGCATAAACACATCTGATCACCACTCTGAATATGAGTTGTGGGTTGACAAGTTCTCCAGATACTGCTCTGTCACAGAATCAATTGTTGAGTTTAAGTGAGAAAAACCTTGAAATGTATTCTTAAAGAGTACATGGAAAAACACATAAATAAACTTTCTGAAAAATACAACCATCAAAAATTGAACCCAAACAAAACAGCTCCAAGGTTACCTGTTCACCATCCTCTCAAGCAATTCTTGTATTGGGGTACAAGGAAATATTTTTTTATCCTCAACTGTGGTAAGTCCAGCACCTCTGGATCCAACTATACCCTGGCCCTCATCACTTTAGTTTCTCCCAGTTTAATTCTTCATTTCCGTTTCCTGGGTCAAATTTTCAACAAAAGTGTTTCTCAAGCTCTTTCGACGCAGCGACAAAGTTCAAAGCCAAAGTCTTCTTACTCATTGTCTGGTAGTCCCCAAGGAAGGAAAACTTTTTCCCTGCAGTTCATGCAGTCTTGCTGAGGCAGAAGGAGTTTTGTATGCAGGTTTGGTTTTCGATTAAAGGGAAAATCTGTCTGCAGCTCTGGCGGCCGGAGCATGATTGAAGGCGGAGGTGCCGCGATGAATGCTCCTTGTCTCACACGACCCGACACACCCCGCAGCTGTACTTAATGGCTTTTATATATGCTGCTGGTGCCCACATTAGGCCTTGACAAATTAGGCCCTAAGTACAAAGCATATGTGGGATATGTCAGGCCAAACCCGGAAATATAAGGCCAGACACAAGACCAGCATTGGGCGAGAACACAATAAGATCAAAGTCTGGAAGAGATAACCTTTTTATGCGGCTGATCATATTACAGCGTGACATTGTGCGGCGGAGCAGTGTTAGGGATAATTGAATTTTGTGTTTTGACATGGAAAGAAAGGGCAGAGATAGATCATCTCAAATGGGCATTTTCTTAACGTCATACACATTTTGTGCTCGGGCATGATAAAGAGGCTTTTCTTAATTTCCTGACCTGACATCTGTGCTTCTGTTTGGTTTGGGCTGTGGTAATAAAAATTACATCATTTATGGAGACCCTCTATAAGGTTCCTTTTTCTTAATTCTATCGCTTGGGGCCACTTGAACCAACTCCACATGAGAAAATAACGTTGTCCATTCATAATGTGGAGCAATTTCTGCTGTCACCGCAATGCTTCATCCACCATGCTCGGAGCCTATTTTGACCATGAGGTTCTCGAGACGGAATTTCTAACTTTTCACCTTTAATGTGTTTTAAAAGCTGACCTTAGCCTTATACTTATCGGCGACGGCAGCACACAGTCTGGAACTGCTGATACACGAGAATATAAATGCTTCATGTCTTTAAAAGCACCAAGCCAAAGAGTGAGGTTCATGTTTCCGTTGGGGGAAATCTCTATGCTGATGAGATGACCTTTCTCACCATTTACTCTGATAGGTTAAAGCGCCTGGAATCAGGCTGTGGTTAAGGGCAGTGTCTGTGGAACTATAAACGAGCTGTGATTTCTTTTTTTTTTTCAGAGCAAATACACCTGCTTATTACATACTTGAATGCATCCTTTTCACGTGAATTTATACCTTTATGACACTATAACGGCATTTGACATAATCTGAAGCATCATGGCAACACAAATTTTTGAAATTATTTCTTCAAAGCAGTGACCGAAACCAAAGTTTTAAAATAAGAAAGACTGCTTCTGGTTCTGAGGACCACTGGTGATCTTGCAGTGGAAGATGAAATAGACATTTATCTAGAAATGTTAATGATGATAAATTTGTTCCCATTTCTGTTTAGTCTGAAATTTCACTTCCATTTCCATTCCCCAGTTCATTTTTCAACAAACCACATGCAGAAATATGTACAAGGTGATAGGCATGGGGTCTTTGGCAAAATGCCTAAAAAGTAGTGGCCAAAGTAAAAACAACCATGGTTAATTAAAGGACAGCCATAAAAATCTCATCTTCCAATGCTGTATAATATACAATTCTCAATAACTGGATACCTTTTGATATGATACATATGTGGTGATACTCCACTTATCGTTTGCTCCCCAAGATAGGAGAATGGAGATCTAAGAATGTTTCTACCTAAGAATGAATGTAGCCGAATAATATTTCTGATAGCAGAAACAACTCTGCACTTATTGTATGCTCCCCAAGACTGGTGTTAATATCAACTTTTGGAAATCTGTAAAATCATAGCACACTTCCCCTTTTGGGCAGTGGTCCATTGTAATTCCCTACATGAAGAATAGCCCAACTCTCCTACACAAGCCCAAAAATGTAAGCTCTAATATTATTCTGGAAGTTTATTCCAAGTGCAGGGTGGGTGGGTCCTCAGCTCATCACCAGCAAGATTGATAAAGCTGTCGTCTACTTGGATGATCAAGTGTTCACAGCATTTTATTTTTCATTGCAGCGCTGCCTTTCATAAGTACCATTTTAGTGTTCATCCCACATTGCCTTGAGGACAATGAGTCACCCAAAATATATGGACGATGTGTCACATATAGACGAGAGCAAGCAGATTACCTCCTCCCTATAGGTCATTAATGAGTCAGTTGGGTTTTCAAAATCAGTCATCTGAGAGTAACAGCTTGGATTTTGGAATCTCAATCCCCATTGTAACTGCGATGAACCAGATTTAAACCCATAGCAAAACCTACAAACTAGATAAAGACTGGTACTGGTCCAATATATTTTCCACTTTGCCATGATGGTGCATATACGAGTCAGCCATCTTGTGGTAGAATGAAGTGAAGACCATGGTTCAAGACCATGACACCACTTCCAGACAAAAATTAATTTTAATGATCATAGAGGCATTTGTTGTTTTCAGCATTTGCTGAGATCTTTGCACCCACCCCTCTTTCCTTTTAATCAACTTGATAGTCAATTGACCAATAGGTCTGTGTCGGAGTGGCGATCCGTCCAGGATTGTGCCCAATAGCCGAGGAGACTGCTTAGGCAGCACCAACACTCTGCACAGAGTATGGTCCCAATGGATTGATGGATGGACCAATCAGTGATGAACCATCAACTCATTTAATCTCTGTATTTTTGAATTCAGTTAATCTGGGAACATTGCATACACATGAGGAATTTGCATATTCACAACCTATATGGAATATCAAATAATACACACCTTACCACTAAAGACTTTGGTACAGGTCAAAGTTCAGCCAGAAACTGGTTTGTCATATCTGGTGTAAGGTTGACCCACACCTGATGTATAACCTATCTGCTGGATTGGTAAGAGCAGGGAGGCCAGGTAATTCAAACACAGTCAATGCTCACACAGCTTGTACTGTGAACCACATTTCGCAAAGACCATGAGTAAACATATTGTAATCATACTGGGTTGATCACTGGCTTAATTTCACCCACAATGTCTCATCTTCAACATGATGACAACTGTAACGTGTCTTTTGGATGTGAGCTGCAGGGCGGCATAGCCGATAATATCACAATGCACACACTTCCACAAGGTGTTAGTCCATGGAGATGTTGAGTTTGCTATTTTAAGGTTCCTGCTACGTGCTATGTAAAGCGTGAACATCTTTAACTTTTGTTTTTCATGCCAAATACAAGGCTGCGTTGTGAAAAACATATATTCTGAAATTTTATGGTGCAACATATTGAGGTGTTCATTGCATTGCAAAATATGATTTCACAATTGCTACACCATATATAGTACAGTATACATAAATATAGGCTCAAGTAGCAGCTAAATAACAGAGCAGCAGATTCAGAGACTGACAGCAAATCAAAGGAAAACAGGGAGAGATATTGTAGATGAGTGGCAGAAAAGAAAGGGGTGGGAGAGGTCAGTGAGAATATAAGAAAGCAGGGATGGGTATGAGAGAGAGAGAGACAGACAGACAGACAGACAGACAGACAGACAGACAGACAGACGGACAGGGAGCGTGAGGTGGCAATTGGAGGAATCTTAAAGGGCTTGGAAGGAGGAGTGCGAGACAACAGACACTGAGGCAGTTCCACAGATAAGAGATGAAGGAATGGCGATGAGTGTTCAGCCTAGAATCGGGGAGGTTAACAAGTTGTTAGATGATGGAAAAACATGTGTGACCCAGGTGGACTTGGAAAGGACTCCAAGGGGAGTGAGATTAAGAATTGAGGTGATACATAACTGGGTTCATCAACCTGTCTGAGACACTTCTGAGTGGGAATCCAACCATTATATTTATATACATGGGCTTTTCATCTGGGAGAGGATGGGGAGGGCAGTGGAGGACGGAGGTGCGTGTTACCTGCCACTACACACTTGAAATAAAGTGCAATATGGTGCATAGTAATAGGTCTAGTAGCAGATCTGAAAATCACACAATAGTAGTGAAAGCTCCATGCTGATGAAATGTGTATATCTGCGCTGACTGTGATGTGTTTGCAACAAGCCGTGTGTTTTCTCCTCATCAAGGGAGATTCCATTAATATTGAGAGTTTTGGATTACACAGATTCCAGAGGAGACAGATGTATAATACTTGGGTGCCGGCCTATAGATGAGAGCTGTAATTCATTGAGCGACAAACAAAAACTCTGGAGGCTGAGAGTTGTTCTGATTTGTCACGGAACAATGGAAGATGCCCATTCTGCAGCTGGTTTTGGAAGCCAGCTTTGTAATATTGTCAGCCCAAGAGAGGTGGTGGTTGATCGTGATGCCGAGTAGTTCAAGAGACTAAACAGACCATGTAGCAAAGCTGGCCTCCAAAGCCAGATACGAACGATACATCCTCAGTTGGTCCAAGTTTTCCTTGAAAAATGAAGTTACCTGCAATCTACAAGGCCAATGACTGCAGCTCAATGAAGTACTGCTCTCCATTATGGGCTGGCACCCCAGCGTCACATCTGTGTCTTCGGGAACTGTGAAATCTAAAGCTCCCAACATTATTGGATCTCCCATGGTGAGGCTGAATCTCCATGTCTGTTGCTCTCACATTACAGGTTGGGTGGTGGCCTCTGTTTTTAACAGTCTCTGCTCAGATTGAGTGCCTTCTTCTCTCGCAGCCCTTCGACCCTCCCCAGTAACTCCAGGATACACATAATCTTCCAGCAACCCCCATCCTTGTTAAACTTGCAAAATCCTTACTCACTGCACATCTCAACTCGTTTGTTCCTTACTTTTCCCATCTGTGGAGCCACTGTTATATCCCATTCTTCTCTTCATGGCTTCAAGTAGGTGATACAACACCATATTTTTCATCTGCAATCCTTACCCACCATCTTTATTACCCACATTAACCACACCTAGCCCATCTCTCTTACCTTAGGTTACAGTTTTCACTCCCCTCCTCTCTTCCTGTTCTTTCATTACCATACTTATTTTGTGCCTTCAGAAAGTATTGTCATGGCCCCGGCGAGAACCACGAGGGAGGGACTGTTCCTGGTTCCTCTCTGGACTCACCGGGAATCGCAGGCCATCACACACGAATAACTTCATGTCACAGTGGTTCGCTTATCGACCGCGAACACCAATAACTTGACCACATGACCCAGGGTCCTCCATCTCACAACCATTTACCGAGGAACACATGATCACCTTATCGGGGAATCGTGCCCTCGATGCGTACTTGTGTTACTTAAGTGCTTACCGTATCAGATGCACCCAAGCAAAGCTGCCAAAATATGCACCGGCTATTAAGGAGATTTTTGGGGAATAATGTCCTGGCTAAACTCGGGTGCGGGCCATGCGAGACCAATGGAGGAAATGACAAAATGAGCTGGGTACATTTCTCACAGGCACAACTTTTTTTAAAACAAGAGTGAGGAAAGCTATGTGGCACAGTATGGGATTTATTGCAAATGTACAGCAGGGAAAGCAAGGAATTTGTGGGGTGCAGCAAAAGGCATACAATATTTACAAAAGAAGAAGAAGACACAGACCAAAGTTATCCTGAATATTCCATTTAAATTCTTAACTCAAGCTATGACAGGTGCCATCACACACACACAAACCCAAGAAAAATTAGAGATAGCCCAGAGAGATAGAAGCAGTTGAGGATTAGTGACCTCTCAGTACATGGCCTGGTCGGCAGATCTAAACAACTCAAAACGCTAAGGGAGGAGGGAAAAATACTTAGAGTGTCTCAGGTGGATGAGTGAGAGGTGCGAGTGTAATGCTTCGTCGGGTGCAGCGTAGTGTAGTAGGAAGAATGTGAGGTGCAGGTCAATATGGTTCCCCCTTGAGTTTGCTCTTGGGTTCACTCTGAAAAAAACGTCCTTGGTCGGGCTTTCCCGTGTCGATTGCTCTTTTGCATCCATCGTAGATGAGAGATAGATGGTAGAAGAAAGATGCATAAGAGAGAAGACCCTATCATAGTAGTGTGAGAATTTGTACATGTAAGGGTTGTTGCTGGATCCAGCCTAACTGAGCGTCGATATAACGAGAGTAGCCCAAGCTCGCAGCAGTAGCTCGGGATCCCACGCTTGATCACGCCGACTTGTGGCGCCCCTCGCTTAGCACTGACGCTTGTCCTCCTTGCACTGCCTGTTTCCCTGGTGAGGTCCGATGTATGGTGAGCTCTGGCATCTGGCAAGTTCTCCGTCTTAGTGATTCTGTCAAGTTCTGCTCCCGGCTTGTTTCTCTCAAGTTCTGTCCTCCTGGCGAGTTTTGACCAAGTCTGCTCTCGGCTCCTTCTGACCAAACTGAGCTGCGTATGCACTTTTTATGAGCCCCGGGTGAGGGGAGGAGCCAAAAGTTGGATCAAACAAGGCTCTTGGTGAATTGAAGCTTCCTCATCGGTCCATAGTGGTTGTAGCCACGCCCTACCGGCCGCTAGGCCCCGAAACCGAAAAAACAGCCCAGTCACTCGCCGACATGGCCACACGTCGGAGCTCTGACTTTAACATGGGGCCATGTTTTTTGGAGGCGCTCTCTGGCGCTGACCTCCATTCAAATGTGGGATTTTAGGGAAATCACTGCGTTACTGTGTATCCTCAAATGAGCTTCAGCGCACATTCATGCTTTGAGTTATGCCCCATAATAACCCAACCCTTGTCTCTTCAGCATCCCTTGAGGCTGTGGTGAGTGTTCGATGAATAAGTAGCAGCTGCGGCGGTCATATAGAAGTCTAAAGACGTTGTGGCATTTGTAGTTAAACGATTATAATGTGGCATTGTGGTGAAGAGCTGGAAATTCCTTGGAACGATGTCATCCGTCATGATCACGTTTCTAATTAAAATGTAAGCGTGGGTTGTTGCGGGCATTTTTGGTTGTCATATGACGTAGTAGTTGTGAGCGTGGTCCAGTATGTTGAGGAGAATGAATGTCTGAGGTCAGAAGGCAGTTGTGAATTGACACGCAGTTTCGAATGGAAAATAGCATGCATATGCAAATGAGGCACTCACGCTGCTGCTTTGCTTGGTTAGTGTCTTAGTTATTGGTTTGCGTGCGCGCTTGTTTACGTGTTTCGGGTGAGAGAGACAAAGGAGTGAAAGAAGAATTGCAGATTTTGAAGACTAAGGATCTAACTAAAAGAGCCCCATGCAACGCATCTTTCCCATTTACCCACCAGATATATGGAAAGGGCTCATTAATACACATACTATTGAAATTACTACCTTGGGATCTCTGTATGTTGTATGCCATTGCCTCGGAGGCATGCGGTTTTATAGAACCGCAGCACTATTCACACCCCTCGACTTTTGTCACATTTCGTTGTTACATCCTGAATTTCAAAAGGATTAAATTTAAATTTTTTGTCACCGACCTCCCAACAAAATACCCTATAATGACAAAGTGAAAACATGTTTTTAGAAATTTTTGCAAATTGATTAAAAATGAAAAGTTGAAATGTCTTGCATCAGTAAGTATTCAACCCCTTTTGCAGTGACACTACAAATTGAGTTCAGGTGCATCCATTTTCCTTTGATCAACCTTGAGATGTCTCTACATCTTGATTGCAGTCCACCTGTGGTCAATTCAATTAATTGACCATGATTTCGAAAGAAACACACCTTTCTATATAATGTCCCACAGTTGATGGTGCACGTCAGAGCAGAAACTCCACCATGAAGTCCAAGAAACTGTCCGTAGAACTCCGAGATAGAATTGTGAGGAGGCAAACATCTGGGTAAGGTATAAAACAATGTGTAGAGTGTTGAAAGTTCCCAAGAGCACAGTGAACTCCATCATTAAGAAATTGATAGAATATGGAACAACCCAGAGTCTTCCTAGAGCTGGCCGTCCAACTAAACTGAACACCTTGGTCAGGGAGGTGACCAATAACCCAATGACCATTCTGACAGAGCGACAGAGTTCCTTGGCTGAGATGGGAGAACCTGCCAGAAGGACAACAGTCTCTGCAGAACTTCACAAATCTCGGCTTTATAGGAGAGTCGCCAGACAGAAGCCACTCCTGAGAAACAGGCACATGACGGCACACCTGGAGTTTGCAAAAAAATCACGTGAATGACTGAGAGTATGAGGCAAAATATGATGTGGTCTGATGAGACGAAAATTTAACTCTTTGTCCTGAATACAAAGCGCTGTGTCTGGCGGAAACCGAGCACAGCAAATCACCCATCTAACACCATCCCTACCATGAAGCACGGTGGAGGCAGTATCATGCGATGGGGTGCTTTTCAGTGGCAGTGACTGGGAGACTTGCAAGGAAAGAGGGAACAATAAATGAAGCCAAATACAGGCAAATCCTTGAGGAGAACCTGCTTCAGAGTGTAAAAGACCTTAGACCGCGGCGAACATTTACGTTCCAATCGGACAATGACCCCAAGCACACAGCCAAAGCAACACTGGAATGGCTTCATAACAAGAACGAGAAAGTCTTTGAGTGACCCACCCAAAGCCCAGATTTGAATCCCATTGAGAATCTGTGGAAAGACTTGAAGATTGCTGTTCACCGACACTCCCCATCCAACTTGACGGAGCTTGAACAAATCTGCGAGGAAGAATGGGAGAAAATCCCCAAATCCAGATGTGCAAAGAGGATACAGACATACCGAAGAAGACTCAAAGCTGCAATCGCTGCCAAGGGTGCTCATAAAAAGTATTGTCTCAGGGGGTTGAATGAATACTTATTGAAGCAAGACATTTCAGATTTTAATTTTCAATTAATTTGTAAAAAAAAATTCTAAAACATGTTTTCACTTTGTCATTGTGGGGTATTTTGTGTAGATCAGTGACAATTTTTTTTTTTAATTTAATCCTTTTAAAATACAGGCTGAAACACAACAAAATGGAAAAGTCAACGGGTGTGAATAGTTTCTGAAGGCACTTTCCCTGAAAACACTCGAGTTGGAGAGGTGAAGGGATATTGGCAGCACTTGGGAGTAGCTTGAGTATGGATGGGTGATTGTGTACATCTGTGATGATTGTGATGTCTGTGAGAGGGTCTCCTCAAGGGATATAGTGTGTGATGTGTATTGTACATTCTTCACTCGAAAAGCCCTGTTGGCCACCCTCGTCTCTCTCGCCCCACTCCCACCTTCTCCCCACCCAAACCCCCACCCCACAAAAAAAAGAATTTTTAAAAAGTTTATTTTATTTTTAACACCCTTGTGATATCCTTGACCGGCCACACTTTTGGCAAGCCCACTCCTTCTCACCATCCCCCCAATCAAATTTAGTCGTCAGCTTGACAAATTATTTTAATCTGGTATTGGAGTAGTGCAGGTATGATGAACTGAATGGCTTCTTCCTGCATCTAATTTCCTTGTTATGGCTTCATGGCAGGCATCTCCCCCCCCCCCCCACCCTTGTCATGGTCACCTGGGTTGCCTGTCACTAAATCTCTCCTTGCCAACAGTAAAAGTTTCTGGTGGTTCCATAATTGTGCGGGACACATTTTTCTTGCATAGCCAGGGGTCTACTCATTCAATTAGAAGGTAGGGTTGATGCAGCGTGCTGCGTTACTGTCCTTCGCAATCATCTCCATCCCACGATGCAGCATTTCTTCCTTGCTGGGTGAGCTGTCATTCAGGAGACAATGCTCCGGTCCACAGGGTACGTGTTATGACGATAAAAGGGGTGCGAACGGTGAGAAGCCTTTGAGACACATTATGATGTGTAGGGATCACATTTATCAGCTCCTGACCAAACTTTGACGCATGCCCCATCATTTTTACACACAAACCACACACTTATGCTAAACGTTTATTAATGACATAACTACTCTATTTTACACCCATTATCCTCTATTACTGTACCCCCAAATGGTATAAATAAAGGGTGAACCAACAAGACAATCCCTCCCTCCACCCCCCCCCCCCCGCCTCCCGCTTCCTGGACCGTTTCAGAAACTTTCACAGAGGACTTAAAAGGCAACATCATCCGCATGCTCGATGGCCGCAGCTGGAGAGCAGCTGGATATAGATTGGTGCCGCTCATGACTGTGTGTGTTGAACCACTGAACCTGAATCCTGATTGGCCTTTTCACATTGAATGTCCATTAAATTCCTGCTCGAATTTAATGCAGTGAATGAAATGCAGACTTTTCAACATCAAGATCCGTGCATTTTAGAGAGAACTAACTTTCCCCATCAATATGCGTGGCTCTCACTTGGCTTTTTGGATTGCCTCGATGTTGGCATTCCATTGGGTTTGGTCTTTTATTTGCCCAATTTATTGCGTACACACGCAAGAATAAATTTGAAAATGATTAAAGGATCGGAGAGAATAAGGAGGTTATGGGAGAAGAGAAGGTGGGTGAGAAGGTTGGGAGGAGATGTGAGTAATTCTGGCAGAGGGGTGGGGAGTGGGGGTGTTGCTATCACCAAGATGTATGCTCACTTGCTTCTGAGCTGTCTGGCCTGGGTTGAATGTCGACCTAAGTATAACCTGTCATTCCGGTGTTTTGCTTGCAGGGTGATTCATCGGGGTGTGTGCTGTACATCCACATTAAGCCGGAGACGCATCTGCATTGGTGGACATTAACGATCCCACGGTGTCCTTCCCAAAGAGTAGGTGAGTTGTCGCCGGCATCCTGCCCAAATGACCTGAAGTCTTACGTCGAGCCTGGCAAACATGTTTGTGAAAGACTTTGGCCAAAAATGTTTCCCAGCCGACTGCACGAGGAAGTGGGAGTCGTCGTAGTCAGTCGTCGGCCATTTCAATTGACAAGGCAACAGAGGAAGTTTATAAAATTGCGGACATTTTATTGTAGTAGTAGTAGTAGGTAATATTGAAAGCGATGCCGTTTCACAAACAACATGATTCGAGTCCCTGTCCTTTCATTATCACATGGAAAACGACATCAGTTGTTGCAACAATGTTATCACTCGTCTCGTAACCTCATGTGCGACTTTATTTTGTTGAGTGCAGCGTGATGTTTTAGTTACTTAATTATTTTTAATTTTTTTTTTTTTTACTTTTCTGTGTTCGTTCATACGAACAGTCATCTGGAGTCAGGGGAAAGACCGTAAATGAAACCGACATTATCAGTGTAGTATAAAAAAAAAAAAGTGTTGCGAGACTAAAACCGCAGTTTGTAATCCAAAACAAAATTTTTGATTCCTGCAATTGTTTACTTCCAAGCGGCTTTTGCTTCTTGTGAATGAGTTATCTCATTTATTTCATGCAACATTTCATTCAAACAACTTGGTCAAATGAAGGCGCAGACACGCATCCATAAAAGCCAATCCACCTGTCGCAGCACGGAGCGCCAGTTTCATATCTCGAGCCCATAATGGCTGCGGTGATCCTGCTCATCAATTACCCATTAATGGACTCCACTATTTTAACGTCACTTTAAGGACCGCGTCATGCATGAAATACCTCCATCCCATTACCCCCATCAGCTTCTCATTGCCGCATTTGCTTCTTGGGGGCGAATTTCCTCGCTCAAGCGCATATTTGTCAAAAAAAAAAAAAAGTATTATTTTATTCATTAGTGGTCTCTCACAATTAAGGTTCGATCAAATTGTTTCCTTTGGAATAATGCTGCGCTCGCTTGATCTATTACGCGCGTATGCTAATCTGCCAGGGACTTTTCATTAGCTTATTATTATAAATCTGCACGCCGTACGAGGGAGAACAGACACGGGACAGATTCATGCGCAGTTGTCGCATAAATAAGCCGCGACAAATTTAATTAGCCGCAATAATACACTTCATTCAATTTACAGCGGAGAGCGTATCTTTTTGAGTAATTAAAATTGATGTATCCTCACGATGAAGCCCCCCGCTGGCGCCGCCACTCGGATCGTTTCTATGCAAAACAACCGTAAATTAAACCAAACGAGGGATGATGATTTGCGCGCGTCGACGTCGCGTGATGTTGCGCACGTTTTTTTTGTCCCACCAACGCCTAATCTATGACTCTTCGACTAGAAAGCAAGTGCGAGCAACAGATGTGTCGCGCAGAGGCCGGGGCCATGGTGTGCGCCGACAAGCCGGTGCCCTTGTTCTCTTCGCTTCTATCGTGCGCTCCGTGGAAGGAATCTCATTAAGACCAATTAATGCGCCACCTTGGCAGCGATACGAGGTTTGCATTCGAGCTGCAGCAGTAAATCCGCTTTTGAAACTGCGACAAAATGAACAGCACGTTTCAGATGGGAGCTTCGGTGATCAGTTTGTGCGGGTGGGGGGGTGGGGGAGTGGTGTATCTGTGCGTTTTGCTCATCCTCGAATGAATGTGCGAACACATGGTACTTCATGTTCCTTGCTGTCCAGAGACTCATATGATCACAACTTTACCCGGAATCTTCGAACGGTGCATTTACACGTTTATACCGCTCAAAACGTTTGTGCTCACACGTCGAAATGATTTCCGATACTCAAACTAGGAGGTCACTCGGAAGAGCGCACACGTCCGCCACGTAATGCCTGATCCACGAGAACATATCTGGCCCAATACATTTTAGGGATATCATGCTAGACATCGTTTTTGGTCCTGTCTCTCAATGGTGAAAAATAACTTTTAAAATTTTAATTATTCTCGGATCCAGATCCAGATTCGGATCTTCACCAAAAGCGAATCATTTCTTCCTTGTCACACATCCAACGTGTCCACCAAGTTTCATCCGAATCCGTCCACACCTTTTTTGAGATGTCGTACTATATATAACAATTTTGGCCCAATCTCTCAATGGTGAAGAATCACTGAAAAAAATTCTCGTATTCAGATCCGGATCTTCACCAAAATTTAATCACTTCGTCCTTGCAACACCCAACCTGCCCACAAAATTTCATCCGGATCCGTCCTCAACTTTTTGAGATATCGTGCGATACATCATTTTTTTTTTTAGCCCTATCTCTCAATGGTGAAGAATCACTAAACAAATTGTCGGATCCGGAAACGGATCCTCACCAAAATTGAATCATTTCTTCTTTGTCACACACCCTATCTTTCCACGAAGTTTCATTCAAATCCGTTTGCAACTTTTTGAGATATAGTGCTATTATATTAGTTGAGCTCTATCTCTCAATGGTGAAGAATCACTTTTAAAAACTAGAAGGGTACTCGGTAGAGCGCACACCTCTGCCACGCAATACCTGATCCACGTGAACATATCGGGCCCAATACATTTTTGAGATATCGTGCTATATATCGTTTTTGGCCCAATCTCTCAATGGTGAAGAATCAATGAAAAAATTCTACTAGTCAATTCCGGATCTTCACCAAAATTTAATCAGTTCGGCCTTGTCACACACCGAACCTGCCCACCAAATTTCAACTGGATACATCCACAACTTTTTGAGTTATCCTCTACACAAACAAAGAAACAGAGAGGTGAAAACATAACCTCCTTCACCTTCGGTGGCGGAGGTAATGAGGTTCGATGACAAAACTTCGAAAACTTTGCGGAGGTCATGTGACCCCAAAACTGTGAGTTTTCTCCCACGGCATCTTCGACTGTGTCGCTAACAATGTCGAAATGGCCACATTGTAAAAGACGGACGATGGTTCAACACATTTGATTTACAGCTCAGGAACAATAAGGCGCCCATTGATCAGGTTCTTCAAAACGAGCATCATACTTCTGTGAAAACTGAATAATCTCTAGTTCTAGGAAGACATAACATCACTGATGTTACTTTATCATTACCTTTATCCATGCCATTGCTGGAGCCTTAATACTGATTTTTTTTTCCCACAATACTAAAGTACCAGATGAGTCAACACCCGTATGCCAAGTTCCTTCCCTCCCTGTCCTTCCCTTTTGCTATTCCTCCTCCCTGTGTCACTGACCTGCGAGATTTCCCCTTGAGTCGATTGCTAATATTTTATACTGGAGGCTGCTCCACGGTTTGACTGATACTTCCTCCATAGTGGGTAATTGATGGACTCAATTGTTGACGTCACAAGTGGCATGCAAATGTGCTCATTTAAAAAAAATAAAATAAAAACTTTTCTTCCTTTCCACCTTTTTATCAATGTTGTGTTGCTATCTTCTTGTTTATATTTTAATTCACCATTTGTATCCCTTCCTCTGTTGATATTCAAAATATAGTGCTGTTATCATCGTGTTGCTTTCAGGCTGTATGCCAGATATTTTTCATCAATCTTGCAAGGTTGCCCTGTTTAGTATTCCTCATGGGTCATGATACAGAGTCCCCAGGTTCAAATCCCAGATAACCGACTGTTTGTACATTGTCTATAGCAATACCAATGTCATTGTAATTCATGTAAAAGGACGTTGATGTGCTGCATTTACTCATGTCTATGACCTCCATTTGATGTAGAAGCTCCTCGATAAGCCATATACGATTATGAAATAAAAATCCGATATGAAACCTAGCGTTTCATTATGCTTCTTCGTTCGGATGCAGCAGAAGGCTCAGGGGTAGCATCGCTGGCTGAGGACATGGCTGTGCCGCTGATGTAATGCCCTCTGAAAGTTTGTGCAGGAATTTGGACATGGTGCCCGCAATAGCTCACCAACTCTTCACGAAGGACACCGTTGGGATGCTTAACATCCACTAACTAATTCCCGCAGACGGGATTCCGTTTAACGTCCATCCCAGGGATGGCACACAGCTTGATGAACCACCCTGCCTGTGAAACACCAGGATGACAATTTAGTTGGGATTGGAACCCAGGCTAGACAGCATAGAGGTATGATGACCTCGAGGCCATTCTTCCAGCCGTTTATTTGGCTGTTGAACTTTTACACAAACATCCATCACATGGTACTCCTATTATTTCATAGTTGAGACTATGTGTGTGTGTGTGTGTGTGTGTGTGTGTGTGTGTGTGTGTGTGTGTGTGTGTGTGTGTGTGTGTGTGTGTGTGTTGTAAAAAATTATATATTGTTACGTTTGTGGGAAGAAGGGGGGGAGGGGTGGCAGAGATTAGCTTAGAACAGAAATAAATTTATGGAGTAGTATGGTCCGTGTGCGAGTAGTTAGCCCATTTCGATGTGATTAAGTCAGGAAATGTGGCTTATCAATTGTCTGTAAATGTGTTCCATAAAGAGGGTGGTGCATTGTAATAAATAGTTCAGGTTTCAGGGAAGGATTCGTACATATAACGTCTTGTACGTCCCACCGGATGAGGCGTTGAGGTGAGGCTCCGGTGGACGAGAGAGGGAGAGAGAGGCAGAGCTTGGATCGCCTCCCAAGAGCGGCGGAGCTTTTTGTCCCCTCCCCAGGTGGGGGGGGGGAGCCATGGATCGCCTCGATGGGGGCAGAGTTTGGGGACCCTCAGGAGAGCTCGCAATAGCCGAGAAGAGTTGTATTTCTCTGAGTAAAAATGGTTGGGCGTGAAGAAAGAGGAAAAGCAGAAGGGAGATTTTGAAAAAAAGCAAAAAAAAAGAGGAGATTGTGTGGAGAGGAAACTGTTGCTCTGTCTGCTATGTCTGCTGTGCCTGCCTTCCTTCCTTCCTTCCTTCTCGTGAGCCTGCCTGACTGCCTTCCTTCCTTCCTTCTCGTGTGCCTGCCTTTTCACGTTCCTGCTCTTGACGTTGCCCCGTTAGTTGTGTCTGCTTCGTCATCCCTTATTCCTGCTCGTGTGCATTCGTCGCCCTGCCTGTGTGCCTTTGTTGCTCTACCCGGGTATTTTGGCACCTGCCAAACACCCTTTGTCGCCTGCTTGTCTCCAGCCCGTGAACCTGCTCCCTCCCTCCTTGTTTGCCGGTTGAGCAAAGGCCCACCCGGTTCTCGTTCCCTTTCCCCGTCGGTGAACAAGTTTGGAGTGTGGCACCATAATTTTTTTTGTCATTGCATATTGACCATAACATTGTTTGTGCAAAGACTTTGTTAAGGGTTCGAGTTCAGGATAGGAGGGTAAGGCTATTAGATTTCAGGAAGGCAAATCTTGATGGTATGAGGAGAGTTGGGTGATGCAGATTGGGAGACTCTAACAACAGGACAATCAGCATCAGAGAAATGGGAAACCTTCAAGGAGAAAATGCGGAGAGTGCAGAGTAAGTACATTCCAATGAGGTGTGAAACTACAAGCAGAAAGAGACCAGGCTGGGTGAGCAGTGAGATAAGGAACACTATGAAGGAGAAGCAGAAGGAATTTATTAGGTTTAAAATTACAGCACTGGAGTTAGATTGATATCAGTAAACAGACTGGAGTTCGGAGTAAACAGAGGCAAGTTAAGAAAATGACTCGGCAAACCAAAAGAGAGTACGAGAAGGACGTGGCTAAGAATATTAAACATAATCGCAAGGCATTCTTAAGTACATCAGGGGAAAAGAACAGGTTCGGACCAGTGTGGGCTCATTGAGGAATAGCACTGGGAGAGTTGTTGATGATGAAAGTGAGATGGCAGGCTTATTAAACAGGTATCTTGCTTCAATTTTTACACAAAAACAGTCAGAAGAATTGCCATTAGCTGAGAGTATCTATCGAGGAGGTGAGGAAGGGATTTTACAGAAGATCCAGGTTGGAGTGGAGGAAGTAAAGGAACAGCTCAGAGTAGATAATAATGCTCCGCGGCCAAATATTAAGCATCTGAGAGTATTGAGGGAAGTAGCAGAGCAGGAAAGGGAGATGTTAATGGATATTTTCAAGAACTCTCTGGAGTCAGGACATGTACTGGAGGATTGGAGAGGAGCAAATGTAACACCATTATTTAAGAAAGGATCCAGAGAAGAATTGGGAAACTATAGACCTGTTAGTTTGACTTCAGTTGTACGGAACGTGTTGGAGACATTAATTAGGGACCAGATGAAGAACCATTTAAACAAATACAAACTAATTAAAGATAGTCAGCATGGGTTTACCAAAGGTAGTTCCTGTCTAACAAATATTTTGTACTTCTCTGAAGCAGTGTCTGAATGGTTGGATGAGGGAATGTCAGTGGACATAGTATATCTAAACTTAAGAATGCATTTGATAAGGTACCACATCGGAGGTTGTTAGCCAAAGTGAGGGCTTGTGGAGTGGCTGGTCAGGTTGCTAATTGGATTGCAAACTGGCTTAGTGGTTGGAAGCAAAGAGTGGCTGTGAGTGGGAGGATGTCTTACTGGGAGGTTGTAAGTAGTGGGGTACCTCAGGGATCAGAACTCGGACCATGACTATTCATTATTTACATCAACAATTTGGACAGTGGGGTAAAGAGTAAGCTTTCCAAATTTGCAGATGAAACAAAGCTTGGAGGTAAGGTGGATAGCAGAGTGGGTTTTGATCAGATTCAGGAAAGTATTGATACTTGTGTGGATTGGGCAAAATATTGGCAGATGCAATTTAACCTGAGCAAGTGTAAGGTGTTGGGAATTGGGGAGAATAATGAAAATAAAGATTACAGGATGCAAGGTGTAATTTTGGAATGTGTCACACAGGAGAAGGATCTGGGGGTGGGAATAGATATGGGAGGTAGGCAGGCAGCACAGTGCCAGGCAGCTATAGGTAAAGCAATAAGGTTTTCATTTGTATTCGGAGGGGGAACAATTAATTATAAATCAAAAGAGGTGGTGTTAACATTGTACAGGAATTTAGTGAGGGCCACATCAAGAATATTGTGTGCAGTTTTGGTCAAAACAACTTAGGAAGGACATATATGCTAAAGAGAGGGTTCAGCACATATATATATATATATATATATATATATATATATATATATATATATATATATATATATATATATATATATATATATATACACATACTAATAAAAGGCAATGTGTGTCATTGTGTGGGTTAGTGTGGTGTTTCCTCCATAACTCCAAAACCAAAAAACCGAGCAGCCTGAACCTTTGAGTGCACACAAAGAAAACTCAAAGGAAGTGCAAGAGTGAAAATTGCGTGTTTGGGTTAATTAATACACCCCTTCTGAAGATAATTAATGGCCTGATTGAATTGTACCCTTTATCAGGCAATTCTCTGCCACCTCGCTCTCTGGGGTCTTAAAGCGTATCTTGGGATACCTCGCCTGGGGTCTGAAGCCACCATGGTTTTTGGCCTGCTCGACCATGCCTTGACTTGGAACAGGCCGCAACGATTTCTTTACGATAAAGTCTTTTTTTCGACCTTCCTCACTCATATGGGATGCTTGTTCATCAGAGCTACAAATCGTTGTTTACATCACTTTTGTAAGTCCTAGAGTTTGCAAATTAGGAGCTTGGAGCGATTTCGTGCATTATATGATACGATTTTCCACGAGCTACTCTCATGGACTAATTAAAGTACATCATCGAAATATTATTTTGCTTGTTACGATCGGATATCGTCCTGACTAAATAAGTGTCGAAATTTGTTGTGAAATCTGATAATTTAAAGAAATAATGAGTCTATAACTTAGCCAATATACCTCGTTACTTTAAGCAAGCAAGACTGTGCTCCCTCCTCCTGCATAGATGCACAAGAAAATGTGAAATTTCCAAAGCATTAAACTTATCTTTTGCTACTATTCAGAGAATTGCATTGAGTGAACAAAAAAATTCAGGAGCGTAGCCACATTAACCAGTTTCATTGAGCTATATGATTTAATGCATTCACTGCTCGACCTCACACCCTGTTCCCACAAGGACTGCCTCTCCATGGCATCTGCCAGATCTATGTCTTTATTTTCGGAGGTTTCGTGCAGTACTCTACAAAGAATCAAAGCAAATATGGGAAAGAAAAAAAACGGACGTTTGAAAATAATGATATAACGTTTGTGCAGACTGATGTACCACGTGACACGTGCACAGATGAACAGGCAAAATGGCGCATTTTCTGCAATGTTTATTTCACGGGTGATTGAACTTTGCGACATCTCCGGGGTTGTTCTGCATTAAGCTGCAACTCTCTTGTGGATAAAGTCATTTTATTACATTAATTCACATAGCTACGAATCGCTGGGTACATTGCAACGCTTATAAACACCCGGAGACATCAGCAATCGTGGCTTGACATTTCGGGCATATCCGGGAGGTGGATGCTTCAAGTGTTGCTAATCGCATGCCAAATGAACCGTTTCTTATCAACCATTTCGTTTGAGTACTAAAGCAATTTAGCGAGCACTCGCCAAGCTGCTTGGTTGTTCGTTTCGGTAAAAGTATCCGTGCTGTCAATGTAACTTCGATGAGACAGACGTACGTTTCCACCTGGGTTGGGACCTGCGGATCCGAGCGGTTGGTGCCACAGGAGGTGTCTCATCCACTGAAAATGTGAAATTTTATTTTAACAGGATATCGTTTTGTTTTACCTTTTTGTGTGATCTCCTTTGAATATAATCCACGACTCACTTCGACATCGATACATATATAAATACAATAAGGACCGTCCGACCAGGTGTTTGCCATGATCTGGTTGTGAACATAAAAAGCAAAGATCGACATGTTGTGTTCTGTGCCTTGATATGTATTTAAATTGAATTTTGCTAATTTCACACTTGAATTCCTCTTTCGAAGAACTCTGTTTAAAGATAAATTTTTGTGTTTGTCGTTTTTATGTGTTTTATGTGTGTGTACCGATATAAACTGCAGGTCAGGTATGGGAGCATATGCCAGAACAGCACGTCGCTGCGTCCACTTTCCTCCGGTACTCCAGGGGCCTCCGTCTGGCCATCCCCCAGGCAGATGCCAGGCCCATCCCCATCTCCTTGAGATGATGGTCAACTTGCTGCAACCATGAGGCAAGTGGTCAGCCCACTGGCCTCCTCCACTCATGAGACTCCCTCGCTGAGAGAATCTGGTGAGCAGGATCAGCGTCAGGAAAACGAGCCACATATCCATACAGCGCAACTGACGCTCACGGACCATGCAGGTAACAAATCCCATCCGAGTCTCTCTCAGCAACCGCTCGTTGGACACAAAATCCGACCAGCGATAGCCAAGGATTCTCCCAAGAGACCTGGTACCAAAGGAATTAAGTCTCCATCTCAGATCCTTGGTCAGAGTCCAAGTCTCGCATCCATAGAGCAAGACTGGAAGCATCAAGGACCTGAAGACTCGGACTTTCATCCTCCCGCACAGGTACCGGCAGCGCCACACCCCATGATCCAGTGAATCCATGACTCCCCAGGCCCGACCCAGACGTCTATTGACCTCTGACTCACAGCCAGCAGAGACATGAATATCACTGCCAAGGTAAGTGAATCTCTCTGTGACCTCAACATCCTCACCACAAACAGACAGACAGGACAGCAGCATCCAAGATGTCATTGAAAGCCTGGATCTTAGTTTTGACCCAAGAAACCCGTAATCCCAGCGGCTCAGACTCATTCAGCACCTTGAGGGCCCCCAAAAGGATATATAAAGTCTCCGCAAAGATGACTGCATCATCTGCAAAATCAAGGTCCGAGATCTTGACATTCCCAAACGATGCACCACAGCTTGATCTCTCCAAAATCCTCCCTAAAATCCAGTCCATACAAGTGCTGAAAAGTGTGTGGGGCAGTACACACCCCTGATGAACTCCAGTAACAACTGGAAATAAGTCAGAGATGGTACCACCACACTTCACAGCACTCTCAGTACCAGAGTAGAGTTCAGACATCAGATCGATCCATTTTGGTGGCACCCCACGAAGACCCAGTATCCTCCAGAGGGCATCCCGATTCATTAGATTGAACGCTTTACAGAGATCAACATAGGCTGCAAGCAGCCCCTGCTGAAACTCTCGTCTGCGTTCGGTGAGGACACAAAGAGCAAGGATACGGTCAATCGTTGACCTCTTTGGTGTAAAGCCTGACTGCTCTGGACGCTGGTGCTCAAGCAGATGGTGGTGAACCCTATCAATAATTATCCGAGCAAAGACCTTGCCCGGCACTGAGAGCAGCGTCACCCTTCGGTAGTTGTTGCAGTCTTGGCGATCACCTTTACCTTTCCAGAGAGCGACAACTCGGCCCCTCTTCCAGTCAGTTGGGATGATGCCTGTGTTCCAGGCAGAGCACAAAACTGCATGCAACGACACGAGTGCAGCATTTCCACCAGCCTTGAAAAGTTCAGCATGGATGCCACAGATCCCTGGAGCTTTGCCCCGTTTCAACTGGTTCACCACAGCCCGTGTTTCCACAAGTGAAGGTGGACCACAGTTGATTCGAGGGTCAGCAACAGGGATTGTAACACCCTTGATGTCCAACTCGACAGCTGGGGGATCAGCCTGGTACAACCGCTCAAAGTAACCGGCCCAGCGGGCCTTCACTTCAGACTCCTCTGTCAAGAGCCTACCACTCTCTGCTCGAACTGCAGTGCTCCGAGGGATGGGCTTGGATGAACGCAATGCGCGAATTCCCCTGTAAGCGGGACGAGAATCACCTGTCCACAGGTGATGCTCTACCCCCTCACAGATTCCTCACACATAGGCCTCCTTGTCCACCCTCAGTGCACGTACAGTTTTACGCCTCAGCTACCTGAACAGCTCAGCTCTGCCATTCAGCATGGCGCAGCGACTCTGCTCAATGGTATCCAGTGTCGCTTGAGAGACAAAATTCTTCTTTACCCTGTGGTGAGTTCAAAGACATCCACCGGCAACATCAAGGATTGTGGTCTTGAAGGCACTCCACAA